>NC_091065.1:22659289-22970047 GCF_000393655.2 Nicotiana sylvestris
TTTTGCACTTCAATAACGTTTTTAAAATTAGTAACGCCTAGAAAGCATGCCTATAGGAACAATCAACTAACTCAGAATCGTTCAACTCGCTTATAAGTCTAAAATCAGTAAATAGCAATGCTTGAACATCTGCAGAACTCATGTTCTTGCAATTAATAAGTCTTCTTCTGTAAAATTAGTATATTTCTCTCCTGCATTATTAGATATCATGCCTATAGGTTTCACCTAGGCAAGCCATAAGGTGAATTAATTAGTTGAATAAGACTTCGTTTAATTCCAACCAGCAGGCAGGTCTGATTCGGATTTCTTATCTGAGATATGTAATAAATCAGTCTGCCTCATGCATTTTTCTATGTTTAATCAGAACATAACCAGTACTTGTAAGTCATGCTAATTGATTTGGCTACTTTGAACGAGGAGGCTTATCTGAGCCCTAATTGCTAATTGTTTACCCTTCTTATATGCTACTTGTTGTTATTTGTCGCTTAGATTTTTTGCCCTTTTGAAAACTCTGAAAAGCCCAGATCCCTTTCCCTCTAGTATTAGTAGTCTCAATGCCTCCGAGACTGATAGGATTTTGATGGGTAATAGCATGCAATAAGTAACGATACTATTCCGCGCTTTAATACCTTAACATGGTGGGAATGGTAGATATGGATATGATGACCGGTGCGCTAATATCACGTGCGACCCCTCTTTTGAGGAGTGATTGCTGGGTATTGCATTGAAGTGATCCATATTAATCATAAACCTAGGACCCCCCTCCCTTTATTTGTTTTCATCTCTTCTTGTAAAACTATTCAAATCTTTTTCATAAATTTCTGCCGTCTCTACTTACCTTCAAAAGTTTTCAACCCTATTGCAATGTTATATGCAAGTACTTATTTTAGCCTTGATTGTTTACTTGTAAAGTCACAATTGTAACATGGTCGGGACCACACTAGTGGATCTTGAGGGGTGCCTAACACCTTCCCCTTGAGATAATTTCTAGCCCTTACCCAAACTCTGGTTTTTCAACTCAAACCTTTCTTAAAGTGTCCTAATGCACTATAATCATTAGGTGGCGACTCTTCAACTTCTAAACCCAATTCTCGAAAGGGAATAGAGTTGTCTTCCCAATGTCGTATACCCGATTTCGACCCATTAGAAAAAGGGGGCGTCGACAGCATGGCGACTCTGCTGGGGACTTCTTTAGGCTTTTACCATTGCATGTTGCTTGTGACTTTACTATCTCATTACTTGCTTTATTTACTATCTTTTATTCTTTCACTACGAAACTGACTTGGCTCTTCATGTCTTTTCTTTCCTTTAACCGCTTTCCTTTACTGCTTTATTTCAATACTGTTATAATTACTGCAGTTATTGTAATCATTTATATTATGAACATGGAAATACATATCAATTTGTTTCATTCTTGTAAACTGCATCTTCAACATCATATTTCACTCGTGCCAAACTGATACCATAGCAACTCTTATAATGAGTGGTTATGCTCTTCAATATTATCACCCTTTAAATTTGGCAAAGGCGTATTTGTGGTAAAACCAGTCGATCAGCGGTGCAGTCGACGGTTCCGTGCCTTTCCCTCTTGAGTTGTCCGCTCAAGGGTACCTGTCTAATACCCCATTTTAATTGTACTTGCATCATGGTCAAACCTAGCCGAGTTAGTTATGTTATTCACATAATGACTCATTAAGATAACCTTGTCCAAAGTCCATAGGGTTTTCTTGAAACCCAAACGGACACCTACATGTTCTGTGCATTTATTCGGAGAACTAAATGTTTGTTATGCTAATTATTGGTATTAAATAGTCGAGTCCGATGGGGTGAGGTCTTAACCCTTTTGTTTTGCAGAAAATGAATGACAAAGTTCCCGACTTCGGTATGGTAAACATACCCTCAATCTTGCTGACTTGGTGGAGGAACCTCCCATCGAGCAACAAAATCAACGAATGGAAAGAGAGAGTCACCAAGGCTAGTGAGAGTCTAGAATACCTGGAGTACAACTTGCTGGAATTAGAAGGGAAAGTCACCGACTGTCAATACGTTGAAGGAAGCGAAGGAGAACGCCTGGCAAAGGCATTTTTACTGGAAAATTTGCGCGAGCTGGAGGATCTGATCAACGAGAACATTTAGCCTGAAGAAGGTCCTTCTGGGACCAAGTAGTTAGGAGTCTTCTCTTTTTTGCTTTTAATGTAATAAGGCCAATGGCCACTAGTGACATTTTACTTTCCGTTATTTAGTGTCGTTTTGGATTCGTCTTATTTTTATCAATAAAATGAGACATTTAGCATTATAAGTTCTCCAAATTAATTTGTCGCTAGGCCTACCTCGGGCGCAACGAGGCACCCAAATTAGGACACGATTTATATTCTTGCACAATGTGTTTAAATACTACAACATTTTTCCTCATAATCCGCACTAACTTGTTACCTTTTTTGTTTTTCTTTTATTTTTATTCCCCTCCCTAAAGGTTAGTTCGTGCATTCTGGCACTATCATCATACAGTACGAGATCCAAGGGTCCTCCACCTCCTCCTCCTCCTAGTCCTATCCGAAACAAGAACAAAAGTAGAATGGAAGATTCAAGCACCAGAAAGGAAAGAACTGAGATTCCTCAGGGTACCCCGATTGCTAAGGAAACTGCTGCCCAACTTGAGAAGAAACTATTGAAGTTCCGAGAAGAACTGGATCAATTCGGAACTTGGAAAATTTATCATTCACTCTCACCGCTCCTGATGTCAACTTTCCAAATGCTCAAAATCCCGCACCTCCACAGAACACCCCACAACCACAGATGCAACCCACTCATGCTCAACACTGCAACACATGTCACACTCCAAACAACACTCCACTATCCATTCTTGAACCACTAAACACCACAAACGACCACCTACACAACACTCCAATCAACGTAGATACTGTACCCCACTACACTCAACCAATCTCAAGTGCACCTGAGTCTGATGACAAGGACTCTCTTATCAGAAACTTGGCAGCGGAACTCAAGAAGTTGGCTAGCCGAGTCCAGGGCGTGGAAGGAAACAAAGGTATAGAGGGGCTGAATAATGAGGACCTCTGCATTCAGTCAGATGTTGAACTTCCGAAGGGGTACGAACCTCCCAAGTTCGAAATGTTAGATGGCACGGGAGATCCCAGAGTCCATTTGAGGACGTATTGTGATAAGCTGGTTGGAGTCGGAAGGGATGAGAAAATTCGTATGAAACTCTTCATGAGAAGTCTAAAGGGAGATGTTTTATCCTGGTACATCAGCCAGGACCCCAAGAAATGGACAAGCTGGGTAGGTATGGCATCAGATTTCATGGATAGGTTCCGATTCAACATAGAGAATGCACCGTATGTATTCTACATCCAGAATTTGAAGAAGAAGCCTACCGAGACATTCTGCGAGTATGCTACTCGTTGGAGATCAGAGGCTGCTAAGGTCAGGCCGGCCTTAGAAGAGGAACAAATGAACAGATTCTTCGTCCGGGCTCAGGATCCACAATATTATGAGAGGTTGATGCTGATCGAGGGCCAGAAATTCTCCGATATCATCAAGCTGGGAGAAAGAATTGAGGAAGGCATTAAGAATGGTATGGTTACTAATCTTGAAGCATTGCAAGCCACCAACAAGGCTTTACAGTCTGGTGGCACGTCCAAGAAGAAGGATGTGAGTGTCGTGATGGTCGCACAGGGAGCCAAATCACCACTAAAATACCACACTTACCCGTCACCTCCACTTACATATCAGCCCATCCCAAATTACCAAGCACCCGCACCCTCTTACCAAAATTCACCATCCATTTACCGATCATCTCCACCTCCCACATATCAACCCACTTCACCCAGATACTCTCAACCTGCGCCTGTTTACCAAGATTATAATGCCCAACCCTCTCACTACCAATCACCCCCCACTCGCCAAAATTTCCCTAGACCCAGACCAAATTTTGACCGCAGACCTCCCAGACAATATACAGCCATCGCTGAGCCAATTGACCAGCTGTATGAGAGACTTAAAGCTGCTGGTTATGTCTCCCCTATCCCTTCCATAACTCCAGAAAATCCTTCCCAGTGGGTCAACCCTAATAAGACCTGTGCGTACCACTCCGGCATGAAGGGACATACCATTGACGAGTGCCGCTCATTGAAGGACAAGATTCAAACTCTGATCAACAATAAGGTTATCTTAGCAAAGGAGCCTGCTCGTAATGTCCGCAACAACCCTCTGCCTGATCACAAAGGTGGAGACATTCACATGATCGAGATCGAAGATGATTGGGAGCCTAAGGGGTCGATAGGATTGATTGCTGAGGGTGATAAGCCAAAGAAACCGGCAGTCACGCTTAACCCAATCGTTGTGCAGAATCAGCCCTCCAAGGGCGATGAAGTAAATATGTCTATACCTCTCGAATTTGAAGCACCTTCTTCTACAAAGGCGCCCAGACCAATTGAGGTTGAGTTTGGAGTCCCGAAGGCACCTGCACCTTTCGAAGTTACTGTGTTATCACCAAGGGTACCCATTCCTGTAGCAATGTCATACATAACACCGTTCCACTCAAATGTCATACCATGGGATTACACAGCTGAAGCAAGAAGGAAAGGGAAGACCAAGACGTGAGAAGCAATTGTTGCGCAGGGTATGACCAGAACAGGCAGGGTTTACACTCCAGAGCACCTGGTTGAGTCCAGTAAGCAAGCCTCTGGACGGACTATTGAAACTGGGCCCGATGATCTTTGTAGGAAAATACAAGCTAAGGAGTATTCGGTCGTTGAGCAGTTGAACAAAACACCAGCGCAGATCTCCGTCCTAGCTCTTCTGCAGAGCTCTGACACACACAAAAATGCCTTGATAAAGATATTGAGCGAAGCTTATGTGCCCAGCAACATAACTGGAGGCAAAATGTATGGTAGGGCAGGTATTGGAAAGCCACAAGATCACCTTCCATGAAGATGAGCTACCACCGGAAGGACTGAGTCACAACATGGCCCTGCACATCACCGTGCAATGCGAGGATTACTTCATCACTAGAGTCCTGATCGACGGAGGATCCAGCCTCAACATCTGTCCGTTGATAACTCTCAGAACATTGGGAAAGAGCCTGCACGAGATCAAAGATGGAGCCATCAATGTCAAAGTCTTCGATGGGTCCTAAAGGTCTACTATCGTAGAGATTAGCCTATGCTTGTAAATGGGGCCAACTTGGTTCGACGTTAACTTTCAAGAGATAGATGTCCCAGCATCCTACAACTTGCTATTGGGATGACCATGGATCCATACCGCTGGAGTTGTAGCATCGACCCTGCATCAGGCAGTGAAGTTCGAATGGAATCACCAAGAGGTGATTATTCATGGCGATGGTAGCAACCCCATATATAGTCGCCAGACTATCCCGATGATTGGAGGCAGAAGGAGAATAGGCGGAGAAACATACCACCATATTGAAAGGGTCAATGTTGTAGACAAGGATAAATTGTGGGATAACAAGATTGAAAGTATCTTGAATTGGTGTGGGTACGAACCCGAAAAGGGACTCGGCAAAAACCTCCAGGGAATCACCAAACCTATCAAGCTGAAGAAACATGGTACTACATTTGGTTTGGGGTATAAATACACTTGGGAGGAATTCAACCACTGATCGCCACCATGGCGCAGTCCCTACT
This sequence comes from Nicotiana sylvestris, assembly GCF_000393655.2. Lineage (NCBI taxonomy): Eukaryota > Viridiplantae > Streptophyta > Magnoliopsida > Solanales > Solanaceae > Nicotiana > Nicotiana sylvestris. The sequence continues at coordinate 22,664,956 of NC_091065.1, forward strand.
ACCCACTGGAGCATCCAATACCTCGCCTGGAGCAGACTTTCCAGCCGGCATACATCATATATGAATCAGAGGAAGATAAAGCATTAGCAGCCATGAAGAATCTGTTCCTGGAGGACGATGATATGGACTGCTGTGTTATTTTCAAGGAGGAAGGGGAGGAAGGCCCTTCTATACAAGCTGTGAACCAAGGAGAACACCTCATCAATTGGTCAATCAGAACCACTAGGGCCCGGAAAGCTTCGGGGTAGCAAGGCTAAACAAAAGCACCATGCATCACATTTTTACTAGCTGATTTTATTTCCGCATTGTCTTTAATTTTGAAAAGAGCTCTGATATTCAAAACAATTATGAATTCGATCGAAGCATTTCAGTTTATTATATATCTCACTCTTATTATTTTTTCTATCATTCACTTACACAGCATTACTATTACTTGCCTTGACGATGAACCAACGATTGTGACTTGCAACGAGACAACGCAACAAACGGATATGGATTCAGAAGAGGATGATATACCAGTAGAGGTCGTCGGAGAGGTTGAGAATTTTGAGAATAGGCCTAAGTCTAACTTGGACGAAACTGAGGTCGTTAATCTTGGAGATACAGAGAATGTCAAAGAAACGCGCATCAGTGTTCACTTGTCACCACCAGAAAAGAAAGAGTACACGGAGTTCCTAAAGGAATATGAAGACATATTCGCCTGGTCATATGATGATATGACTGGTCTCAGTACATCCATTGTAGCTCACAAACTGCCAACAGATCCAACATATCCGCCGGTAAAGCAGAAGCTCAGGAAATTCAAACCCGACATGAGTTTGAAAATCAAAGAAGAAGTTACCAAGCAAGTCAAAGCCAAGGTTCTCAGGGTAGTGGAATATCCAACATGGTTAGCCAACATCGTGCCAGTACTAAAGAAGGATGGAAAAGTTAGGGTCTGTGTCGACTACCAGGATCTTAACCAGGCCAGTCCTAAAGATGACTTCCCCTTACCTAACATACACATTCTTATCGATAACTGCGCCAAACATGAGTTGCAGTCTTTTGTTGATTGTTTCGCTGGGTATCATCAGATAGGGATGGATGAGAAAGATGCAGAAAAAATGGCTTTCATCACGTCGTGGGGAATGTACTGTTACAAAATGATGCCATTTGGTTTGAAGAATGCTGGTGCCACCTATATGAGAGCCATGACTACCATCTTTCATGACATGATACATAAGGAGATTAAGGTATACGTGGATGACGTCATCATCAAATCCAAGAAATCCAGGGATCACATGGAAGACCTAAGAAAGTTCTTCAACAGACTGAGGAGGTACAATTTAAAATTGAATCTCGCCAAGTGTGCATTCGGGGTTCCTGCCGGAAAGTTATTGGGTTTCATTGTGAGTCGTCGATGAATAGAATTGGATCCATCAAAGGCCAAAGCCATCCAAGAATTGCCGCCGCCAAAGAACAAGAAGGACGTGATGAGTTTCCTGGGGAGACTCAACTATATCACCCGGTTCATAGCTCAGTCCACGGTTATTTGTGAACCCATCTTCAAAATATTGAAAAAGGATGCTGCTACCAAGTGGACTGATGATTGTAAAAAAGCCTTCGACAGAATTAAGGAATACCTGTCAACGCCGCTGGTCTTGGTTCCGCCTGAGCCAGGAAGACCCCTATTGCTTTACCTTGCGGTATTGGATGGAGCGTTCGGTTGTGTTCCGGGACAATATGATGAAACGGGGAGAAAGGAGCAAGCCATCTACTATCTCAGTAAGAAGTTCACACCATACGAAGCCCGGTATTACCTTTTAGAGCACACTTGTTGTGCTCTAACTTGGGTTGCGTAGAAGTTGAGGCATTACTTTTGTGCTTACACTACTTATCTCATATCCAGAATGGACCCTCTGAAGTATATCTTCCAGAAACCCATGCCCACTAGCAAGCTCGCCAAGTGGTAAATCCTGCTAAGTGAATTCGATATTGTTTACGTGACCCAGAAAGCAATCAAAGGGAAAGCCTTGGCAGATCATCTCACCGAGAATCCCGTGGACGGAGAATACGAGCCCCTAAAACGTATTTTCCCCGATGAAGAGGTATCTTTCATAGGAGAAGATATTGCAGAATCCTATGATGGTTGGAGGTTGTTTTTTGACGAAGCTGCAAATTTCAAAGGAGTTGGCATAGGAGCAGTCCTAGTATTAGAAACCGGCCAGCACTACCCAGTATCCGCGAAGCTCAGGTTCCCTTGCACCAATAATATGGCCGAATATGAAGCCTGCATCTTGGGGCTCAGAATGGCCATTGACATGAGCGTTCAGGAGTTGCTAGTGATCGGGGATTCAGACTTGCTCATACATCAGGTTCGAGAAGAGTGGGCAACCAAGAACTCTAAGATACTTCCCTACTTGCATCACATACAGGAGTTGAGGAAAAGGTTCACAAAGATAGAATTTTAGCACGTCCCTAGAGTCCAGAACGAGTTTGCTGATACATTAGCTACTTTATCATCCATGATCCAGCATCCAGATACAAATTTCATTGATCCCATCCCAGTAAAGATTCATGATCAGCCAGCTTATTGCGCCTACATTGAGGAAGAAATGGTTGGAAAACCATGGTTTCATGACATCAAGGAGTACTTGACAACAGGGGAATATCCAGAACTTACCAATGCTACTCAGAAGCGCACACTTCGAAGGTTATCCAGTAACTTCTTTCACAGTGAAGGAATCCTATACAAGAGGACTCCCGATTTGGGTTTACTAAGGTGTGTCGAAGCAAAAGAAGCATCCAGGCCATTGGACGAAGTGCATGCAGGGACCTGCGGGCCGCACATGAATGGTTTTGTCTTAGCAAAGAAGATACTCCGAGCAGGGTATTTTTGGATGACTATGGAAACAGACTGTATCCGGTATGTTCGCAAATGCCATCGCTGTTAGATACATGCAGATCTGATAAAGGTGCCTCCAAATGAGCTTACTACAACAAGCTCACCATGGCCATTCGCCGCTTGGGGAATGGATGTTATCGAACCTATCGAGCCTGCCGCATCAAATGGGCACAGGTTCATCTTAGTGGCAATCGATTATTTTACCAAATGGGTTGAAGCAGCATCATATAAAGCAGTAACCAAGAAAGTTGTGGCAGATTTCGTCCGCGACCGCATTGTTTGTCGGTTCGGAATTCTAGAATCAATCATCACCGATAATGGTTCCAATCTCAACAGCGACTTGATGAAAGAAATGTGTGAAACATTCAAGATCAAACACAAGAACTCTACAGTCTACAGGCCTCAGATGAATGGAGCTATGGAGGCAGCCAACAAGAATATCAAGAAGATACTAAGGAAGATGATCGAAAGGCACAAACAATGGCATGAGAAATTGTCATTCGCCTTATTGGGATACCGCACCACAGTCCGCACATCGACCGGAGCAAATCCCTACATGCAGGTTTATGGGACAGAGGCGGTCATCCCCGCCGAGGTAGAAATTCCCTCCTTAAGGATCATACAAGAAGCAGAGTTGGATGATGCAGAATGGGTAAAGGGCCGCTACGAGCAGTTAGACCTTATAGATGGGAAAAGGATGAATGCAGTTTGCCACGGTCAGTTGTATTAGAACATAATGTCCAAAGCTTTCAACAAAAGAGTCAAGCCGAGGAAGTTTACACCAGGGCAGCTGGTGTTGAAGAAAATATTCCCACATCAAGATGAAGCCAAAGGGAAGTTCTCTCCCAATTGGCAGGGTCCGTACATGGTTCATCAGGTTCTAACGGGAGGAGCCCTTATTCTTGCAGAGATGGATGGAGAAGTCTGGCCGAAGCCAATCAATTCAGATGCAGTGAAACGATATTATGTGTAACCACTTATGATTCCCTTTATGATGTAATTTGAACTACGCCTGACCTGATTCCTGTTTAAGAGGGGATACGTAGGCAGCCCTATGGGTTCGGTCACAATTTAATAAAAAATTCCACTTTCCCTCGCTATTGGAACTGGGGCAGAATTTTGAGGAGGACCCTTAAAATTCCGAAGTTGATTTTAGTCCATGCATCGCCAGAAGCGCCAGCCCAGTAAACCGGGGCAGAATTTTGAGGAGGACCCTCAAAATTCCGAAGATGATTTTTTTAGTCATTCAGCACAGCCGTCAGAAATGTCCGCTCAGCAAACTGGGGCAGAATTTTGAGGAGGACCCTCAAAATTCCGGAGCAAAAGAGGTTGCCATGTCTTGAACCACATCACAGTCGTTGGTTCATCTAAAGAAAATTATTTTCGATTATATACTTACGTTATATTTACTAAATCATGCATAACTATTATCTGAATTGCTGTTGTTTAGCGACGCTACCCCAATGACACACGACGTCAAGAGCCCGGGGAAGACGAACTAACCTTTTCCCCTTACAGAACTCACGATTTTTCTTTGGATGCAGGCACTCGACTTGCAGTATCGTTAAGTATATTTATGTACGCATACTTTCCCAAGAATGCAACTTCTCAGAATCATCACTTGACCGCAATTGCTATCCGTACACAATCTCCCCAGCAGTCATATTGTCGTAATCGGCTATCAGCTAAGAGATCTTACTACTAATCGTCCTTTTACATTCTTGCACTGCATAAGGCTACTCTTATGCCTTTCGAGACTAAGCTCTGTCTCCATCTGCATTTTGCATAAGGCTACTTTTCTGCCTTCCGAGGTTAAACTCTACCTCTATCATCATCTGTATAAGGCTACTTTTCTGCCTTTCGAGACTAAGCTCTGTCTCCATCTGCATTTTGCATAAGGCTACTTTTCTACCTTCCGAGGTTAAGCTCTACCTCCATCATCATCTGCATAAGGCTACTTTTCTGCCTTTCGAGACTAAGCTCTGTCTCCATCTGCATCATCTTCATAAGGCTACTTTTCTGCCTTCCGAGGTTAAGCTCTACCTCCATCATCATCTGCATAAGGCTATTATTCTGCCTTTCGAAACTAAGCATTGTCTCCATCTGCATTTCCTGCATTGCATAAGGCTACTTTTCTGCCTTCCGAGACTAAGCATTGTCTCCATCTGCATTTCCTGCATTGCATAAGGCTGCCCTTCTGCCTTTCAAGACTAAGCATTGTCTCCATCTGCATTTCTCTACATTGCATAAGGCTACCTTTCTACCTTCCGAGACTAAGCATTGTCTCCATCCTGCATTTTTATGCATTGCATAAGACTACCTTTCTGCCTTTCGAGACTAAGCATTGTCTCCATCCTGCATTTTTCTGCATTGCATAAGGCTACCTTTCTACCTTCCGAGACTAAGCATTGTCTCCATCCTGCATTTCTCTGCATTGCATAAGGCTACCTTTCTGCCTTTCGAGGTTAAGCTATACCTCCATCCTGCATGGCTGAAATATCGCCACTTCATCTCTCTTGCATGGCTGAAATAGCACCACTTTATTTTTTCTTGCATCGGCTGAAAGATCGCCACCTTATCTTTCTTGCACGGCTGAAATACCGCCACCTTTTATTTATGTCTTGCATCGGCTGAAAGATCGCCACCTTCTGCATTTCATGGGCTGAAAGATCGCCAACCTATTCAAAGGCATCATAGTTCGGAGGCACCATCTACATGGTCCGAGAACATCATTTCATGGCCTACGAATTTTTATTTACGCTCTTCATAGCCCGGGACGTCATGGTCCAAGGACGTCATCCTAACCGTCCAAAGACAACATTCATGGTCCAATGGGAACTTGCATCACGTTTAAATTTATGCACAACATACGCTCGTATTGCTTACTTGCAGGTACACCTGCTGGCAACGGCCGTCTCAGTAGTAGCGATCCCGCTCCGGTTCTCGCAGCCTATCAGACTTCAACTATTGTTCCTTTCGAAATCTCCATCGGCATATTCCGCCGATGGATCCTGAACTACATATGGCCTGATTCCTGTAAGACAAGGGATATGTAGGCAGCTCAGAAACCAGAGCTCGGTCAAAAATCCTTTCAAATCGCCATTTCCGGTCAAAATTGGCCATCTTATCTTTACCCAACAACTCTTTCATCCTTCCCGGGTAAAGAGGGGCAGTTGTTGATACCCAATTTTTCCCTAGGTATTCTTTTTTATACTTAAAATACTTTCAAAATAACATGTACATGCATATATAAGCATGCCCCAAGAGTTTTGGTATTTTTTTCCTAATTTTTAAAGATTTTTAAAATTAATTTATTGTCTATTTTAGCAGTACAAAATCCATAATTATTTTCAAAATCATCGATTTTGGCGAATAATTTATTTTATTCCTATATTTATACCAAAATATAATAAAGGTGATTTTTTGCATATTTTTACAAATTTATTTGGTATTTAAAAGCTAAATTGCATGTAATTGCAATTATAGCCTATTTTACAATTAACAACATTTCATAATTATCAAATTATTCCCAGTATTTTTAAATAGTTCAATGCTTTTATTTTTTTAAAAAACCATTTTAACTATTTTATATAAAATAAAAAGGGAAAACTGGCTATTTAACATTTAGCCTCATTTCATTGCAATTATAGCCCATTCAGATTTCAATTTTAGCCTCAATTTAACTCTAACCCATCAGATTTAATTAACCCCAATTAACCCAAGACCCAACCAAATCCACCCCAGCCCAATCTCTAAATTAACCCGGCCCAGTTCCGAACTAATCTGAGCCGTTGATCAAATAAAATTAATGGCCCAGATCCCCCTTTCCATAATTAATCCCTCACCTACCCCCTCCCCCCCGTCTCATTTTTTCGAGACTCCTCATCTCTCTCTATCTCTCAAACTCTCCGAAACCCTAGCCCCCTCCTACCCCTTTTCAACCACCTTTCACCAGAATCCATGGCTTATCAGGCCATGGATGGTTGGTACTCACCCCCTCCACCATCGAGACAGGGTTGTTCGAAGCTTCGAGGCCTGACCTCGATGATTCCCTCTCTGATCTTCTCAGACCTTTGATTTCATGGCTCCTCCGGCCATGCTCCGGCATATTCAAGACTCAGGAGCCTGATTCTTGACCTCTCCGACTCAAGACCGAACCTATTTCCAAGCCTTTCTCATTTCTAGGGTTTCTCCAAAACCCTAAGCTATTCGAGGTTCTTTCTCTGTTTGTTTGCTTAGATCTATGCTGTATCTATGCTTTACTTGACATTTAAAAGGTTTTCCCCAGATTTTCTTTTTAAAATCGTTTACCTTCGATTTAGGGTTTCTGAAAGGTTTTTCAAAAGCATCTTTCTGATTCTTTATGTTCTTTCTTTATGTGTGTTTGTCTGTGTTAGGCTTGTATGACTTCTTTTACTACGCATGTACTGTTCTTCTACTTTCTTTTTCTAGTATGCATGTTACTCCAGTACTCACATGTTAATCCGTGTTATGTTTTCCTTACTCTTTTACTATATGTGATTACCGTTGAGTTCTTTGATTTTTGCTTTACTAAACTCTGTTTGTGTTCTTGCTAAGAATGTTTCATCTATTTTTTTTTGTTTAAGTTCGTATCCTCTCTTTTCTTCTGAACTTGCTTAAGTCCCGACTTTTCTAAAACATGTTCTTTTATGCTCTTAAATCGGCTTTCTTGCTTTGCGTTTTAAACCTGCTATCATCTCTGTTTCAATGACTTGCTTTCTCACTTCCATGTCTGATTCAATTTTGAAACCCTAGGATTTAGGGGTTTCCTTTGACGATTTTGATTTTTGTGTTTGAGTTAAGGCTCCACTTTGGGACCCTGAACTCTCAGACTCACTATGAGTCTGCAAATTGAACCTGTATCTCTTTGCTTATGATTCTGAACTTCTCTTCGATTAAACTCTCTTCTAAATAATTTGACAGCCTCCTCTTGATTCGCATATTTGTGTGCTTTATATATGAGAACTCTTCTTTCAAAAAGGTTTTGCCAACTACTAATTGATTCTGAATTCCTTTAATGGTGTTTACTTGATTGTTACTGATTTTCCCTAATTGAACCTTTCTTTACCCTTTTCCTGACTTGGTTCATTCGAACAAAGCTTGCAGCTTTGATTTTACTGGTTGTTTGATTGATTCCCTTTCCTTATTTTTCACAAACTGTGTACCATTGGACTTTTGCCTTAAATAACTTCTATGTATTTACCCCTTTTGTGCTATTTTAAAAAGGTTTTTAATCAAAATTTATTTCCTTATATGTCTTCTACCCGTTTGAAATCAAATCCCTTAACTGAAGGGAAATTCTATGTGATTGATTGCAAGTTATTTTCTTACCTTTCTTACTTGCTTCTATGCACTATAAAAGGGACTACCCTTCTGGACGTAGAGACCAACCTTGCACCTCGAGTTCAACACTTCGAATTGCATACTTTTACACACACACTCTCAATTACAATACTCTTTCAATTCTCTACTCTCTTCTGAGACCTTTTGTACTGCTTGCTTGCAATTTGGCTTACAAGACTTTTGCTTTCACTTATTTGTTTCACTGAAACTGGTATGTTCTGATTTAATTTTTTCTACCTCACCTCTATGTGTTTACTTTACAGTTGCTACACTCTTGTCTAATTTACTGTTCATGTTCTGTATTGAATATGCTATTCTCTCTTTGCATCTGCCGTTTGTTGTGAATTCCTATTCCCCATACCCCTTTATGTTCTTGATCTATGGTATAAGACATGACAATACACAAAGTTATTGTCCATAGATTAAAACTGGATCCTTTGGATCCTAGGCTCTTTCAATTTCCCATACCCCATTCCCTTATGTGTGTTGAGTTGTGGTATAGCCTAGCAACATCCAAATTGCTGTCCAGGGCTAAACCTGACCTTCAATAGGTCCTAACTCTCTAATATTTGGCTAACAGGCTGGTCAGGGGTGTGCCAGCACTCCTAATTGCTGGGCATGACCATCAGCCTGCCATGGCCTTCCCTAATTCCCATATATGCACTTACACTTACTCTTAGACTCTAAGTTCTGCCCCCTCCTATGAGCCTTGCTTTGGGACCTTGAGTTCCCTCTGAACTTGGACATCTGAGGGCTGGCCCTTCCACACTGCACTATAATCTAATTCTGCAATATATTTGGGGTGTAAGCATTGCCCGGAGCCCTTTGAGACTTTTGGGAACTTTGACACATCCCAAATAAGAGAAAGGCTTCAGAATTTGATCTTTGGAGTTTGTTTATTTCATGCTTCAGACAGAAGTCTGAATCAGGCTCTCCTTGGTTGGGATTTTTAGCTTTCTGGTGTAATTTTATTTTACTTGTCTTTATTCATTCTGGGCTGTAATAATTTGTAATAACTTATGGGGTTTTAGTGAAAAGGGGAGGGTCACTCATGTATGCATAAGGGTAGACAGTATGTTCATAGGTGTTGTTACTCATGAATCATGTCTACAAGTTCTGCACTTCCTCATTTCATGTGTAGAAACCATGTGTATAGGCTTCTGCACTTTACATTTTAGAAATCCTGTCTATAGGTTTCTGCACTTCATATATAGATACCATGTCTATAGCTTCTGCATTTCATACATAGATACCATGTCTATAGCTTCTGCATTTCATACATAGATATCTTGTCTATATCTTCTGCATCTCATATAGAGACCATGCTTATAGATTTCTGCATTTCTGCCTATCGTATAGAGAACATATCTACAGAGCTTCCTGAATTCTGCATATGCATCTATCATTAGGCAAACGTGTATATAGGTTTAAATAACAATCAGTATTTTAGATACCATGCCTATAGGACTTCTGAGAGAATGACTTTTCAATTTCTAAGCTTGACATTTAGCCACAAATTTGCTCATCAGAATCACCATGGCCTTCTTCAATTTCAGTCGTCAAGCTCCCAAAAGGATTCTCATACTCCGTGTCACCAAGCATCATCCCCACAAAGTGTGCATCATCATGTGCAGGCAAAGGATTCTGCACGATATTCTGGGTGTCACTGTCTTGGATCACAATCAGTTTTTCCTGGATCATCCTTTCTAATTCTCTTTTCAAATTTCGACAGCTTTCAACACTGTGCCGTTGGGCATTGGAATGGTATTCACACCTTTTAGAAGGGTCAAAGCTTATTGCACGTGGGTCCACATGATTTGGAGGAATGGGTAAAATCATGTCATAATGCTTTAACTTCTCAAATAAGCTTGCATAGGACTCTCCTATTGGTGTAAAATTATCTTTCAGCCTTTGTTCCCTTCTATACCCCTAGCTTGGATGTGGGTCATAGGGCACTTGAAAATTTTGTGGAGGCTGGTGGAGATTTTATGATGCTCGTGCTTGCCTTCTTGGGTGATTTAGTGGCTGGGCAACATATTGAGGTGGAGCAACAGAATATTGTGATATCTGAGGTTGATAGTAGTGCTCCGAGGAGTCGTGGGAAACCTGATGAGGCTGCTCATACCTTTAAGATGTTCTACTGGGACCTCTAACCGACCCTGTTGTCATCATGGTTTCTCCATCCTTCTCATTCGTGTCGCTAAAATTATCAGATTTAATTTGGACAGTTTGAGTTGCGGCTTTGATAACTGCTTGACTTATAATTCTGCCTGTCTTAAGACCATCCTCAACCATTTCCCCCATTTTGATTGCTTCCGAGAAGGATTTAACCGCTGCAGATATCATGTTTTGAAAATAATCTGCCTCTTGAGCCTGAAGAAAGTTAGCGATTAGCTCGTGGTCATCCATGGGTTGCTTAACTCTAGCTGCTTGCTCTATCCATTTAATGACATATTCCCTGAAACTTTCAGTTGGTTTCTTCTTCTAGTTTGAAAGGGAATTGTGGTCTGGGGATATGTCAATATTGTATTGGAACTATTTGATAAAGGCCTGTTCTATGTCATCCCAGACATACTAGCGAGACGTGTCTTGATCCATAAACCATTCGGATGCTACTTCCGTAAGGCTTTCCCCAAAATAAGCTATTAGCAATTTTTCATTTCTTCCCGCACCCCTTAGTTGATTGCAATACCTTTTCAGGTGGGCTATTGGGTCTTCATGTCCATCATACTTTTCAAATTTGGGAGTCTTGAAACTAGGCAACAAGTGGACATCGGGGAACATACATAGATCCTTGAAGGCAATACTCTTCTGACATGCCAACCCTTGCATGTTTTTCAACTGTTGTTCTAAGTTTTTCCCTCTTTGGGTCATTTCTTCCCGTGCCATCATTCGGGCAGACTTCTCAATGTTTGCAGGAAGATCAAAAAAGTACGAGTGTTGCTGCTCTTGCTGGGTAGCAAATTGTGACTCATGACAAGGTTGTCCTTGGCCATTGGCCCATGCTTGACATATTTTGGCCATTTGCTGTTTCAGTATTCTATTTTCCTCAAACACAGTAGACTCTTATCGAACTCTCTGACCCTGAGTCTCTTGAGCACTTGTTACAACTTCGATGTCAGTTATCATTTTTTCTTGGATCTCGTGTTGTCCGCTTACCACAAACCAACCACCTCAACTTTCTTCACAATTCAAAACAAGACACGTTAGAATGGACTCAGTCAGTCCTTATTATTATCATCATTTTTTCTTTTTTTTATTTTTTCTTTTTTTTTTTCATTTTTCATTTTTTTTGTTGATCGAACCTGATGTGGGTTGCCTACGTATCATGTGGGAACATGTATCAGATCTTGCGTAGTTCGGAAAGATCGGGAATAAAGTGAATAAACTAGTTTTTTTGGATCTTGATTTTTTTCTTTTCTTTTTTAATTTTCGAAAGAAAGACTTAGAAAGAAGGAATATTTTTTTTTATTTCGATTTTTTTTGAATTTCGAAAGAAAAACTTCTAAAGAAGAAAAGAAATATTTTTGATTTTTGGACTTTTATTTTGAATTTATGCAAGAAAGTTCTAAAATAAAAATATTTTTGAATTTTGAATTTTCTTTTCAATTTTCGAAAGAAAAACTTCTGAATAAGAATAAAAATATTTTTGGGATTTTTAGAAGAAAAAGAAAATATTTTTGGATTTTTCAAATTGTGGTCTCAAAGAAAGACTTTTCTAAAGGAGGAAGCAAAGGAAAATATTTTTTTGGATTTTTTAAAAATTGTGGGCCAAAACCGATGAGGTTTGCCTACGTATCTCACATCCGGTGAAATTCAGACCAGCGTAGTTCAGCAGTTTTGACGCAACAGGATATTTTGAAATGACTTTTCCTCTTTTTTCAAAATTTCAATAGAGTTTTAGGATAATTCAAATAACTACCTCTCACTTTCTTTTCTTTTTATTCTTTCTCTTTTTTTTTAGATTTTTTTTGCCTATTCTAGCAGCCAGTCAACATGGAAGCCGAAACAAACAGATACGCAATTAGCACGTAGATGCATCAGGATGGTCTTTTAATTTGGGTACACCTGTCCTAGACGGACCAAACCCCTTTGTTGAGTCCCCAAAGCCAAATGCATGTGATGCAAACAAGCGTTCCTACTAGGGATCCGACATTAGGCTATGTTATCCTAGGTATAAAACCTAGGTGTATTGTTCTAGATCTGGCTTACCCGAGCGGACAACTCAAGCCAGGGGGGCAGCATACCGGGAATACAGAAGCTTCACCGGCTTTGCAACTTATTCGAACCTCATTCTAAAATTGGGATATGACTCTAACAGAAAAGAAGTAACACGAAGTGCACACTTTCCAAGTAATTTAGAAGACTCAGAGAGAAGATGGTTTCATAACAGTTTATATACAGTTCAAACAATATCAAAGTGGTTAAAGGCGGCATTTAGCATATTAGGCTCAAACATGTAAAAATCAGACAATAAATAAAGCCGAGTACTTGAATTCTGAACCCTGAACCAGAAGTTCTGGGTTCTTTTCCCCAGCGGAGTTGCCAGAGTTGTCACACCTTTTTACCACCCGAGTGGGGGTATAAGGGAGTTTTTCCAATTTAAGTGACATTAATCGAAATGAGATTATTTATTTAATCAGAGTCACCACTTGGAATAATTATTGGTGTCCCAAGTCACCGGTTTATTTTAAATCCCAAATCAAGGAAAATTGACTATATTTTTTGGTCCGCGAACGCAGAAGACCGGGTAAGAAATTCTGTTAACCCGGTAGAAGGTGTTAGGCACTTTCGAGTTTCGTGGTTTTAGTACGGTCGCTCAACTATTAATAATTGGACTAATTACCTGATTTATTACATGTTTTAAACCTATTGTGCATTTTTAACTTTATAACCGCTTTTATTTATTTATGGGTTTATTTCTGGAACAAGCCACGATTATCGTATACTTGTCGTTTTGGTACACATTGCAAGCCGCGTCACATGAAATGCACCCGCGATTTACAACATGTTCTTATTAATATTAAAATTTATTATGATCGGGTCACATGAAATGCACACCCGAACTGGGGATTACGTATCGTGATCATGCCACGGGAACCGTACCCATAGTCATGATGATTTATTTAATCGTGCCTAAAGCGAACTACAAATATTCGTAATTCAATTATTCCTAAGATTTGAGATGAGTGTGAAGCCATGAATTATGGATGATTAACGCGGGAGAGATAATGTGATTTAGCCTTTGTAATTATATTTTGGCGGAATAAATTTCCTAACATAAAAAATTTATTTTCCCCAAAATTTTCGTCCAATCCCCACCACCAAAAATTTCTCTTTGGACACACAATTTGCATATTTATGGAAACCAAATAAAAAAAGAAAGAAAAGGAAAATGGAGCAATTAGGTAAAGAATAGTACAATCCGACTTGTAAAAATATCAAGTTCTACATCAGATCTTGCTACTAGATTGAAATATTTACGGTTAACAAGACTTTACAAGCACTTCTAGAACAAGCACAAACTTTATCCAAAAATTAGGTGAAAAGGATCCAAACTTTAAAGAAGAACAGAAGTTATTAAAATAAAATAAAGCTTTTAAAGATACACGCCAGAAAAATATGAAGAATAAGAAGAAGAAAGACTTACATATTTGCCATTAGAAGAGTATCGCAAAGGCAGCAACTTTTACAATAATTCTGCTCCTAAGACAACCTCTGTTCTTGAGCTTATGTATTTCAACGATTCAACTAGGCCTTGCCGGAAACTCGATCAGCAACCTCGTCGGAGAAAACTCGTCGGAGGACCTCGACTCGAAGCATAATCATGTGACAAACTCGACTCGAAAAATGACGGCAACTTTGAAGTGTTTTCAAATAGGTTTTTTAGCTGGTTTTTGGCGGATATGGAGCAGCCTTTGATGTTATTTTCACTGAGTTTTTGGATTTTAGGGGGGGTTGTTTTTGGGTGATTTCAGCTGTTGCATTTTGGAATGATTTTGGAGCCATTTTTTGACTGGTTTAAAGGTATTTTGGAGCTGAAATTTGAGACATTTTCAGGGTGTTCATGGCTAGACTTTCATGAAGGAAGAAGAAGGTCTTTTTGTTGGGGGTGTGACTTCTATTCTTTGCTTAGGAGATGGTATTTTGGCTGGAATTTTTGTCCAGAAAGGATGGGGTGCTGTCGTTACTCGGTCTTTTTGGAGAAGATGAAAGCTTGGTCTTTTTTGGGAAGGGAACAACCGCAGATATGTCGTCCCAGCTTAGGGAATTTTTAGGAATTATGAATTATTTTATAGGGAGTAGGAATTAGGTTAGGCCAAATGGGGAATGGGCATGTGCTCAATGTTTTGGGCTATTCGAAATTGGGCCTTTCCAACCCAAAATCTTAATTTTTTTTCTATAATTAATGTAAAATCTATACTATAAAATACCTAACTAACTCTAATTAATTAAAATAGATAATATTATATCGTGAAACTATTTTTGGTATTTTTTTCAAGATTATATAAAAATAAAAGATAAAAATAGGTGAAAATAGTATTACTACATTAAGTACTAATTAATTTTAAATTAAATAGAATTGAAACTATTTTTGTGTTTATTTAAAATACTAAATGACAATAAAATTAGTATATTAGAATCCTAGAAAAATTCAAATAACTCAAATAAATATATAAAATATGCGAAACTGCTAATATAGCTTGAAGACGTGGCGTGTCAAAAATTACATGTCTACACCTTTAAACTTTTTCTTTGGCAACCATATTACAAGCTTTAACCCTTGGTTATTTATTAATTTAGCTTTTGGCACCCTACCTCCTTAAGTACTTGAAAGTATAAACATAGGCTAAAATCCTAAGTTAGGGGGCGAAGGTTAGAAAAGTTGTAATATGGAAGTTGCTTAAAAGATGAAAGGTAATAAAAACAATTTGGAACCTTCCTTGATTTTGAAAAAGTAAAAATAAAAATAAAGAAGGAAGGAAGAAAAAAATAAGAAGTTGTGAATAACGGAAGATTAGGTGTGGAATGAAAAGTGAAGTAAGGATGGAAAATATTTTTGAAGGAAGTGTGCTTCAATTGTTGCAAAGTATAGTGCTTAGGGAGGTTTTAAGTCACTCTTATCCAAATTGTGCCCTATCTTAACAAAAAGCCTACATTACAATCCTTTAAGTACTACTTGATTTTAAACCTAGCATGTCTACATTAGTGGAGAAATACATGAAGGGCAAGCCTATGCCACTACTTTTGTGCATTTGAACATCTTTGATTGAGTGAGAATTAATTCTTTTTATTTGATATCCCATGTGTGTTTAAATTGTAATTTATAAGTTGGGATTCTCTCTCAAATGTGAGGGCACATGAAAATTTTGAGTTGTAAACTTAAGCCAATCTCCAATTGGGAGGAATGAACAAAATAAATATTTGTGATAATGAGATAAATTTTGAAGCTTTAGTGTGATGACTTGGTTGCCACTTTGATTAATGTGGTGTTTGAGCACTTGAATTAAAATGAAATTTGTGAGAAGTTGGTGATTCATATGCTTTAGATTAATTGTTGGTACCAACCAAAGTCACTAGATTATGTTTAAATTGATACTTTTGACTTGAAATGATGTTCGGTATGTCATTGAGCTTAATTGATGATTTTGTTGAAGGATGTTCTTAGTTTTTGAATTGCTTGAGGACAAGTAATAGTTTAAGTTTGAGGGTTGATAAGTTGGTATTTTACCAACTTATCTCTTCTTGATACTTAGGCTTTTGTATGATTTTGTTGAGAAACTAAGGCATTTATTGAGTTTTAGTGGCATATTTCAGGTATCAAGTGATTTGGAGGAAATACGGAAGAAACAAGTCAAAATTTGAAAAATTGAAGAAAAATGAGTGCTGCCAGTTAATGCTCTTCGCGATCGCGAACAATGGCATGCGATCGCAGAAGGCTGGCAAACAACACATCCCGAACGCAGAGACATTTATGCGAACACGAAGAAGAAGCTCATCAACTGTTCCCAGTTGCTCTACCCTTCACGATCGCGATTCACATATTTGGGCAGAAAATCTGGGCAGTTTTGGCATTTCACGTTTTTCACCCCAAACCATTTAATATACGACCTAGATCATTTATAAAGGATCTTTGGCTTATTTTCAGTTCTAAAGACTAGAGAAGAACAAGATTTGGAAGCTAAGGTTTGCACGCACACTTTTGTCTTGAAGATTTGAAGTTTTTGGTTGAGAATTTCTTACCCATTTATGTTCATGTCTTCATTTCCTTGCTTTGTATTGTGTATGTAGTATTTTATCCAACAACTAAATCTTGTTTATGAGAATATTTGTAATCAAAGTGTGGATTAAATATCTTGTTGTGCTTATGTATTGAATGATTTTTTATCTTTTATGAAGTGAGTTATTGTTTCTTTAATTATTCTTGTTCTTTAATGTTTCCAAAGGGATTAGCTAACCCTTGGACTCACCCATTAACTCCGAATTAATTTTGAGAAAGATTATTTGGGGTTGGGAGAGATTAATTAACAAGAACTTGAGGCTTTAACCCTCATTTTATAAATTCTACCTAGGGATAGGATTGAACTACTTGTAGCCATATCCGGGTGTGCTTAATATTCTAATTATTTTAGGGATAAATCAATTAGGAAGTCTTGTTAGCCTTCGGAAGAAGCTAATACAGAATTATTACCCGTTGCTAATTAACATAAACTCGCTCATATTTGTAAAATCGTGAAATACATTGGATCGTTACTTGGGTATAATTCCCCGTGTATCCATACTTGTAGTCATTGATCATTTTACTTGCTTTCTAGGTTAGTTTGCATTTTTTCATTAAGATATAAATATTTTCAAAAATCAATTCTAAGTATTTGGCATTGCATAACAAGTGATAATTCTCTTACATTCCTAATAGCCTATATATTGTTCTATGTGGGATTCGACCCCGACTGATAGTTGGGTAAATTATATTGCATGCGACCGTGTCCATTTACTTTTTAGTAATGGATTTGGACGTCATCACCACAGATGCTTCGCAGATCTGAATATTGTCTGAGTAAGTGGAACTCGTAGACACGAGCTTTTGCTCGCAGGTGCGAGCTTTTGAGCGCAGAAGCATGCTCGCAGATGGGAGCTTATAAGGTGCAGAAGAGAAGGCCTTGGTAGACTTTGTATATATCAAGAATTTGCTCATTTTTTATTATTTTGAGTTTTGCAGCATGGAAATAGGTTATTTGTAGGAATTTTCACTTTTACTTTGAGGGGAAGTAATTTCTACTTGGTTTTGATTATATGTCTTAATTCCACATAGATTTATACACTTAGAACATATAGTCTTAAGATAAATTTGAAATTTTTATCTACACTTAAGAAAGTGTAGTTTGGAAATTTGCGAGTCGATTTGGTCTCAGGTTTGAAATGTAATCACATATTTGGAATCATGGGATTATAAGTAGTGGGGATCGAGCACTTGCCTTGGGTTTTGACCATGTATTTCTGGTTGACTTTTTAAGAATTGATCAAAGATTGAAGCTTTGAACTTGATTCCAATAGCTTTTTTGACATTATTAAGTATATTTTTGCTATATTCAAGCCGGTTGGAGGTGATTTTGAAAGGAAAGGCGGTTTTTGAGATTTGATTTTGCTTGCAAAAAGTAAGTATCTTATCTAATCTTGGTTGAAGGAATAACACTTAGAATTTGACCTTATTTTCTTAATTGCTACATGTTGGGAGCAATGCATATGCGAGGTGACGAGTTCTTATGCGGGGGCTACTTATGCTTCATGACTAGATTAGACTTTAGGGCTTCATTATGCCTTATTTGACTATTTGCCTTTCATTATTTATGTTTTAATCAGTTGTATGACTATGTGAGTTTATCCTTACATTCTAGAAAATATGTTTAGGATTTGTCTCTTTATTAGCCAAGATGGGTTATTTGTGAAATTGTTGTAACACTTGATTTAGTCGCAGTCATGCTTCACAGCTTGTGTACACATCCGCACCTTATTATTATGTCCTTGTGCATCTTATTGATTACTTTTGAGCATATTCCTCTTTAAATATGAAATGTTATTTTGGTTTGTTATGATTATGGCATATTATATTACATTTTGGACATATTGAGCGGATTGATTTGAAATTGGCACAAGGTTTATAGCATTGTAACGACCCGAATTTTCCACCGTCGGGATCGTGATGGCGCCTACTCGTGAAAGCTAAGCAAGCCAACAGATACATTCTAACGCATTCATTTATTAACCCAAACAGTAATAACTAGTAATAAAGCTAAGCAGATATAAAATGTGGAAGTTTCATAACAGTTCAAAATACTCCAATACATGTCTACCCCAATGATCTAGTGTCACAATTCACAAACGTCTAAGAAGTTCTACAAATACTGGTCTGAAAGAATTACAACTGTGCTCGAAATGGAAAAGAGACAAATAATCCAAAATAGGGGGAAGGGGGACTCCAGGGTCTGCGGATGCCGGCAGATCTACCTTGGGTCTCCCGTGGACTGAAGGCAACAACCTCAATATTACTCACGTGGTCCAACACCGAAATCTGCACAGAAAGTGCAGAGTGCAGTATCAGTACAACCAACCCTATGTACTGGTAAGTGTCGAGCCTAACCTCGGCGAAGTAGTGACGAGGCTAGGACACGACAACCATATAAACCTATGCAGTTAAATCATATACAAGAACAATAATACCAGAAATTAAATAGGTAAAGACGGGAAAGGGGAAAACATGCTGAGGAGGATATCAGATTATGACAAAAATAAAGTAAAGAAGCAAGGTAAATATCAAACTTGAACCAACAGAAATGATAACACAGTAACACGTGCACGACATCACCCTTTGTGCTTTTACTCTCGTCCTTACCATAGAAATCAACAAAAACGGCACGGCATCACCCTTCGTGCATTAACACGCATAGAAATATGGCACAACATCACCTTTTGTGCATTAACACTCACAAAAATATGGACGACATCACCCTTCATGCTTTAACACTCTCTCACAATATCGTGCACGGCATCACCCTTCGTGCTTTACACTCTCCCTCACCTAAACAGTAGGAACAATAACATCCCGACAAGGGAATTAACAATAAAAACAATAACATCCCGGCAAGGAATCAACAATAGAAACAATAACATCCCAACAAGGAAATCCACTATAACCAACCTCTTTTCAATAATTAATTTCACAAAATAATCCTCAACTTGAGTCAATACTCAACAATGGTCAATTATCAAGAAAATATCATAAGTCTTGTTTAACATGGATAATCATAAATTTAAGCATGAACAATACATAATAAGAGTTACAATAGTCACATTATAAGATTCACTTGTATGCTCGACACCAACTTATAGACACTCGTCACCACACCTATACATCGTACTCAACCCTAAAATGTAGCAAATAAGACAAAAATATCTATTCCCTTAAGCTAAGGTTACACCAAACACTTACCTCGATTCCACAACCAAAAATTAAGCCTCAATTACCAATTTTCCTTTGATTTCCACTTCCAAACCGCCTGAATCTATGCATAATTAACTAATTAACATCAATAGACGCTAAATAAACCAATTCTAATGCATGAGTATAGATTTCCCAATATTTTCTCTAAAATATCAAAAACCGGCCCCGGGTCCGCTTGGTTAAAACTCAGGTTTGGACCAAAACCCATTCACCAACGAGCTTAAAGAAATGAGCTCAAGAACACAAACCTATGATTTGGTATTGAAATCCCAAATTTGTAAAATCTCCAATTCTCCTAAAATCCCTAATTTCTACCCTTAAAGAACAAGATTTAGGCCTAGAAATCTAATGGGTGTTGATGGAAAATAAAAGAAATGAGTTTAAGAACACAAACCTATGATTTGGTGTTGAAATCCCTCTTCAAAAATCGCCCAAGGTCGAGTTCTATGGAAGAAAATATGAATTTTGGTCTAATCCCTACTTAGGTTCTGTTTTAAAATCGCTGTACGGGTCTTCTTCGCGTTCGCGAGAAGCCTATCACGTTCGCGAGAAGCCTATCACGTTCGCGAAGCATTGGCCAGAAGAGCCTTCACGTTCGCGAGATACTGTACGCGTTCGCAAAGGTACACCCCCCGACCTTTGCGTTCGCGAGCCGTTTGTCGTGTTCGCGTAGAGTATTTCACTCCTCCCCCAAGTCCCTGCCAAAATGGCCTTCCCGTTCGTGATAGCCAGGTCACGTTCGCGAAGGGTAATGCCACCAATGCTCCTCGTTTGCGACCTGTGCCTTGCATTCGCGTAGAAGGAAATTTTCCCTCAGACAGGCTTACTCTTCGCGTTCTCGAGAGTGTCTTCGTGAATGCGAAGAAGGATATATCAGATGACAGCAGAAGTCCAAAACACCAAAAATTTCAAGTCTAAAACATCCTGTAGCCTATCCAAAACTCACCCGCCCTCGGGGCTCCAAACCAAACATGTACACAAGTCTAAAAACATCATACGGACTTGCTCGTGCGATCAAATCACCAAAATAACACCTAGAACTACGAATTTAATATCAAAATCAATGAAAATCTCAAGAAGTGTTTAAAGTTTCTATTTTCACAACCCAGGGTCCGAATCACATCATATGAATTCCGTTTCTCACCAAACTTTACAAACATGACTTAAATACCATATTAATCCTGTAACGGGCTCCGGAACCAAAATATGGGCCCGATATCAACATGATCAAAAGTTATTCATTTTTCAAAATCCATTATATTTTCAGTTAAACAATTTTCTACAAAAATTCATTTCTCGGGCTAGGGACCTCGGAATTCAATTCCGGGCATACGCCCAAGTCCTATATTTTCCTACGGACCCTCCGGGACCATCGGATCACAGGTCCGGGTCCGTTTACTCAAAATGTTGACCGAAGTCAACTTAATTTAATTTTAAAGGGAAAATTTAGCATTTTCTCAAATTTTCACATAAAGGCTTTCCGGAAACGTGCCTGGTCTGTGTACATAAATCAAGGAGAAAAAAATGAGGTTTTAAAGGCCTCCGAACCTCGAATTGGGTCCTAAAATACGAGATGACCTTTTGGTTCATCACATTCTCTACCTCTAAAACAACTATTCGTCCTTGAACGGACATAGAAAAGTACCTGAGTCGGTGAAAAGGTGAGGATATCGGTTCCGCATATCGGACTCGGACTCCCAGGTAGCTGCCTTAACAGGATGACCTCTCGACTGCACACGAACCGAAAGATAACTCTTCAATCTCACATGTCGAGTCTGCCGGTGTAGAATAGCTACCGGCTCCTCCTCGTAGGTCAAATTCTTTTCCAACTGGACTGTGCTGAAATCTAAAACGTGGGATGGATCGCCGTGATACTTCCGAAGCATGGACACATGAAACATTGGATGCACTGCTGATAAACCTGGTGGCAACGCAAGCTCGTAAGCCACCTCCCCCACTCTCCGAAGAATCTCAAAATTCCCAATAAACATAGGGCTTAACTTTCCCTTCTTCCCAAATCTCATCACGCTCTTCATGGGCGACACCCGAAGCAACACTTGTTCTCCGACCATGAATACCACATCACGAACCTTACGGTCGACATAACTCTTTTGCCTAGACTGAGTTGTACGAAGTCTATCCTAAATAATCTTAACCTTATCCAAGGCGTCCTGTACCAAATCCGTACCCAATAACTGTGCCTCTCCCCGCTCAAACCATCCAACCGGCGACCGATACCATCTACGATATAATGCCTCATAGGGAGAGCCATCTGTATGCTCGACTGATAACTGTTGTAGGCAAACTCTGCTAATGGCAAGAACTGATCCCAAGAACCTCCAAAGTCAATAACACATGCGCGAAGCATATCCTCTAAAATCTGAATAGTACGTTTGGATTGTCCGTCCGTCTGAGGATGAAATGTTGTGCTCAACTCGACCCACGTACCTAACTCACGCTGAACTACCCTCCAGAAATGCGAGGTAAACTGCGTACCTCGGTCAAAAATAATAGACACGGGCACACCATGAAAACGAATGATCTCCCAGATATAGATCTCAGCCAATCGCTCCGAAGAATAGGAAACTGCCACAAGAATGAAATGCGCTAACTTGGTCAGCCTATCCACAATCACCGATACTGCATCGAACTTCCTTTGAGTCCGTGGGAGTCCAACAAAGAAATCCATAGTGATACGCTCCCACTTCCACTCGGGAATCTCAATCTTCTGAAGCAAACCACCAGGTCTCTGATGCTCGTACTTTACCTACTGACAATTTAAACACCCAGCTACATATGCAACGATATCATTCTTCATCCTCCTCTACCAATAATGTTGCCGCAATTACTGATACATCTTAGAGGCACCCGGATAAATACAGTACCGAGAACTATGGGCCTCCTCTAGAATCAAATCACGAAGTCCATCCACATTAGGTACACAAATACGAACCTGCATCCTCAAAACTCCATCATCCCCCACTGTAACCTGCTAGGCGCCTCCGTGCTACACTGTGTCTCTAAGGACAAGCAAATGAGGATTATCATACTGCCGATCTCTGATAGGCTCAAATAATGAAGAATGAGCGACTGTGCAACCTAGAACACGGTTGGGCTCAGAAACATCTAACCTCACGAACTAATTGGATAAAGCCTGAACATCCAAAGCAAGCGGTCTCTCATCGACTGGAATATACGCAAGGCTACCCATACTGGCTGACTTCCTACTCAAGGCATCGACCACTATATTGGCCTTCCCAAGATGATACAAGATGGTGATGTCATAGTCTTTCAATAGCTCCAACCACCTCTTCTACCTCAAATTTAGCTCCTTCTGCTTGAACAAGTATTGTAAACTCTTGTGATCTGTGAACACCTCACACGACACACCATATAAATAATGCCTTCAAATCTTCAGCGCATGAACAATGGCTGCTAGCTCCAAGTCATGAACTGGATAATTCTTCTCGTGGTTCTTCAACTGACGCGAAGCATATGCAACAACCTTGCCATTCTGCATCAACACCGCACCAAGTCCAATACGAGATGCATCATAATATACTGTATATGGCCCTGAACCTGTGGGCAATACTAACACTGGCACCGTAGTTAGAGATGTCTTGAGCTTCTGAAAGCTCGCCTCACACTCGTCCGACCACTTGAACTGGGAACCCTTCTGGGTCAACCTTGTCATCGGGGCTGCTATATATGAAAACCGCTCCACAAACTGATGGTAATAACCCCCCAAACCCAAGAAACTCTAGATCTCTGTAGCTGATGTAGGTCTAGGCCAGTCCTTGACTGCCTCAATCTTCTTAGGATTCATCTGAATACCATCTACTGATACAACTTGACACAAGAATGCAACTGAACTCAACCAAAACTCGCATTTTGAAAACTTGGCATATAACTGGCTGTCTCTTAGAGTCTGGAGAACGACTTGAAGATGCTTCTCATACTCCTCTTGGCTGTGGGAGTAGATCAAGATATCATCAATGAAAACAATCACGAAGGAATCCAAGTATGGCTTGAACAGTCGGTTCATCAAATCCATAAATGCGGCTGGGGCATTTGTCAACCCAAATGATATTACTAGAAACTCAAAATGCTCATACCGAGTGCGAAAAGCTGTCTTATGGATATCGGATGCCCTAATCCTCAACTGATGGTAGCTAGATCTCAAATCAATCTTTGAAAACACTTTGGCACACTGAAGCTGATCAAATAAATCATCAATCCTCGGCAATGGATACTTGTTCTTAATGGTGACTTTTTTCAACTGCCGATAGTCTATGCACATCCTTATCAACCCATCCTTCTTCTTAACAAACAACACTGGCGCACCCTAGGGCGAGACACTAGGTCTAATAAAGCCCTTATTAAGCAAGTCCTTCAACTGCTCCTTCAATTTCTTCAACTTTGGCGGGGCCATACGATATGGCGAGATAGAAATGGACCGAGTGCCCGATGCCAAATCAATACAAAAGTAAATATCTCTGTCGGGTGGAATCCCCGGTAGGTCTTCAGAAAATACCTCTGGAAACTCCCGAACAACTGGCATAGAATCCATAGAAGGAACCTCAACACTAGAATCACGAACATAAGCCAAATAAACCAAACACCTCTTCTCGACCATACGCCGAGACTTCATATAAGAAATAACCCTGCTGGTAGAATGACCGGAAGTCCCTCTCCACTCCAATCGAGGAAACCCTGGCAAGGCTAAGGTCACGGTCTTGGCGTGACAGTCTAATATGGCATGATAAGGTGACAACCAATCCATCCCCAAAATGACATTAAAATCGACCATATCAAGAAGTAAGAGATCTACACGGGTCTCAAGACACCCAATAATAACCACACACGAGTGATAGACATCATCTACGACAATAGAATCACCCACCAGTGTGGACACATATACAAGAGCACTCAAAGAATTACGAGGCACAACCAAATACGTGGCAAAATAAGACGACACATAGGAGTATGTAGACCCTGGATCAAATAGAACTGAAGCATCTCTACTACAAACTAAAACCGTACCTGTGATAATGGCATCGAATGTCTCAGCCTCAAGCCTAGCTGGAAAAGCATAACATCAGGACTAGGCCCCAACACTCTAAACTACATCCCTGGGACGACCTCCTACTGGTTGGCCTCCACCTCTAGCGGCCTGACCTCCACCTCTAACACCTCGACCTCCACCTTTAGCTGCCTGACCCCTACCTCTATCTGGACGAGCGGGTGGTGGAACACCTAGTGCCGGAACCATGGCACGAGAACCCTGATGCTGAGAACTGCTTGATGCTTATGGGCAAAATCTAGCAATGTGCCTTGGATTACCACATGTATAACAAGACCTCGACTGCTGAGACTGCTGACCCTGAAACTGACCCTGACGGCCGGAGTAACCACCCTGAAAACTCTAGAGTGGAGGTGCACTGATAGGAGCTAGTGGTGTACTGTAGGGTAGCTGATCAGAATACTACATATGAGAACCATGGCCACCTTGAGCACCGTGAGAAGTCTGAAGTGCTGGAGATGCTCAAACTGCCTCCGATAGTCCTCCCTCTGAGTGATAGGAAGGAACTTCTCCAGAAATAGCTGAGAGAACTGGTCCCAAGTCAAAGAAGGCGACCCAGTTGGTATGGCCAAACAATAATCCCTCCACCATTTCTTGGCGGAACCTGACAGACGAAAAGCAGCAAAGTCGACCCAATTGGTCTCCACTATTCCCATGTTCCGTAGAACTTCACGACAGCTGTCCAAATAGTCCTGGGGATCCTCTGAAGATGTACCGCCATAGGTAGTAGTGAAAATCTTGGTGAACCTATCCAATCTCTACAAAGCATTAGAAGACATAACTGCTCTATCACCGGTCTGTGCTACAATACTCAGCGAAACTACCCCAACTGGTTGAACTGTTGGAGTCTGAAACTAGGGAGCCATATACTCCGGAATGCGAGTAGCGGGAGTCTGTGCTCCTCCCCCAGCCTGTGAGACGGCTGGTGCTACAGGAAGTATGCATGCCTAAGTGACACTCTCTATAAGGCACACTAGACAGACCAGAGCATCCTAG
Source organism: Nicotiana sylvestris (assembly GCF_000393655.2). Taxonomy (NCBI): domain Eukaryota; kingdom Viridiplantae; phylum Streptophyta; class Magnoliopsida; order Solanales; family Solanaceae; genus Nicotiana; species Nicotiana sylvestris. Next base: position 22,690,783 of record NC_091065.1, read on the forward strand.
AGTACCGGGGTAGCTATGAACCCCTCTAGAACCTGAGTTGGCCCTGCTGGAACGGTTTGGGCTGGAGCCTCATCATCAAACTCTACCTGAGGCTCCGCCGCTGGTGCTGCTGCTCTAGGTTGATCCCTACCCTTGCCTCGTCCTTTAGCACGGCCTTAGCCTCATCCTCTGCGCCTCGTAGGAGCTGCCACTAGGGCTCGGACTGCTGATCAGCTGATGAAGTGGTATGTGTTCTCGCCATCTGTATAAGAACGAAGTAGAAGTTCAATTAGCATTGAGAAATCAAATCGCACGATAGAGAAGAACATAAGTGAAGTTGTTCTAAACTCTGTAGCCTCTGGGAATAAGCATTGACATCTCCGTACTAACGAATACATTCTAACGCATTTATTTATTAACCCAAACAGTAATAACTAGTAATAAAGCTAAGCAGATATAAAATGCGGAAGTTTCATAACAGTTCAAAATACTCCAATACATGTCTACCCCAATGATCTGGTGTCATAATTCACAAACATTTAAGAAGTTCTACAAATACTGGTCTGAAAGAATTACAACTGTGCTCGAAATGGAAAAGAGACAGATAATCCAAAATAGGGGGAAGGGGGACTCCAGGGTTTGCGGATGCCGGCAGATCTACCTTGGGTCTCCCGTGGACTGAAGGCAGCAACCTCAACACTACTCATGCGGTCCAGCACCAAAATATGAACAGAAAGTGCAGAATGCAGTATCAGTACAACCGACCCTATGTACTGGTAAGTGTCAAGCCTAACCTCGGCGAAGTGGTGACGAGGCTAGGACACAACAACCATATAAACCTGTGCAATTAAATCATACACAAGAACAATATTAACATAAATTAAACAGGTAAAGACGAGAAAAAGGAAAACAAGCTGAGGGGGATATCAGATTATGACAAACATAAAGTAAAGAAGCAAGGTAAATATCAAACTTGAACCAACAGAAATGATAACATAGTAACGCGTGCACGGCGTCACCCTTCGTACTTTTACTCTCGTCCTCACCATAGAAATTAATAAAAATGGCATGGCATCACCCTTCTGCATTAGCACTCACAGAAATATGGCACGACATCACCCTTCGTGCATTAACACTCATAGAAATATGGCGCGGCATCACCCTTCGTGCTTTAACACTCTCTCACAATATCATGCACGACATCACCCTTCGTGCTTTACACTCTTCCTCAACCAAACAATAGGAACAATAACATCCCGGCAAGGGAATTAACAATAGAAACAATAACATCCTGGCAAGGAATCAACAATAGAAACAATAACATCCCGACAAGGGAATCAGCTATAACCAACCTCTTTTCAACAATTAACTTCACAAAATAAGCCTCAACTTGAGTTAATTACCAAGAAAATATCATAAGTCTTGTTCAACATGGATAATCATCAATTTAAGCATGAATGATACATAATAAGAGTTACAACAGTCACAATATAAGACTCACTTGCATGCTCGACACCAACGTATAGATACTCGTCACCACACCTATATGTCGTACTCAACGCTAACACATATCAAATAAGACAATAACATCTATTCCCTCAAGCTAAGGTTAGACCAAATACTTACCTCGATTCCACGGCCAAAAATCAAGCCTCAATTACCACTTTTCCTTTGATTTCCACTTCCAAACCACCCGAATCTATACATAATTAACTAATTAACATCAGTTAATGCTAAATAAATCAATTCTAAGGTATGAGTATAGATTTTCCAATGTTTTTTCCAAAAAGTCAAAAACCGACCCTCGGCTCGCTTGGTCAAAACTCGAGGTTCGGACCAAAACTCATTCACCCATTCACCCATGAGCTCAAATATGCAATTAATTTCGGAATCCAACCCCAAATAGAGGTCTAAATACCCAAATTTGTAAAATTCCCAATTCTCCTAAAATTCCTAATTTCGACCCTTAAAAATAAGATTTAGGCCTAGAAATCTAATTGGTGTTGATGAAAAATGAAAGAAATGAGTTTAAGAACACAAACCTATGATTTGGTGTTGAAATCCCTCTTCAAATATCGCCCAAGGTTGAGTTCTATGGAAGAAAAAATGAATTTTTGGTCTAATCCCGACTTAGGTTCTGTTTTAAAATCGCTGGCCAGGTCTTCTTCGCGCCCGTGAAGCATTGGCCAGAAGAGCCTTCACGTTCGCGAAATACTGTACGCGTTCGCAAAGGTACGCTCCCCTGACCTTCGCGTTCGCGAGCCGTTTTCCGCGTTCGCGTAGAGTATCTCACCCCTCCCCCAGGTCCCTGCCAAAATGGCCTTCGTGTTCGCGATAGCCAAGTCGCATTCGTGAAGGGTAATGCCCCCAACACTTCGTGTTTGCGACCTGTGCCTCGCATTCGCACAGAAGGAAATTTTCCCTCAGACGAACTTACTCTTCGCGTTCGCGAGAGTGTCTTTGTGAATGCGAAAAAGGATATACCAGATGGCAACAGAAGTCTAAAACACCAGAATTTCAAGTCTAAAACATCCCCTAGCCTATCCAAAACTCACACGAGTCCTCGGGGCTCCAAACCAAACAAGCAAACAAGTCTAAAAATATCATACGGACTTGCTCGTGTGATCAAATCTCCAAAATAACACCTAAAACTACGAATTTAACATCAAAATCAATGAAAATCTCAAGAACTCTTTAAAGTTTCTATTTTCACCACCGAGGGTCCGAATCACGTCATATGGATTCCGTTTCTCACCAAATTTTACAAACATCACTTAAATACCATATTAATCTTGTACCGGGCTCCAGAACCAAAATACGGGACCGATATCAACAAGATCGAAAGTGATTCAATTTCCAAAAACCATTATATTTTCAGTTAAACAATTTTTTGTAAAAATTAATTTCTCGGACTAGGGACTCGGAATTCAATTTCGGGTATACGCAGTCCCATATTTTCCTACGGACCCTCTGGGACCGTTAAATCATGGATCCGCGTCCGTTTACCCAAAATATTGACCGAAGTCAACTTAATTCAATTTTAAAGGCAAAATTTAGCATTTTCTCAAATTTTCACATAAAGGCTTTCCGAAAATGCGCCCGGATTCCACACGCAAATCGAGAAAAATGAAATTGAGGTTTTGAAAGCCTCAAAACCCCAAATTGGATCCTAAAACACGACAAGCGTGCAATTATTTGAGATTATTGTTGTTATGGCATGAGCTCTTTGCCGTGCAATTATTGGATATTTTTACTGTTATGGCGCGAGGTCTATACTGTACAACATGTGGATACAAATCCATCCCCTAGGGTCGCCCTCTCGTGTTTTTCTCTTGATAAAATGACACATGTTTAGTTTAATCTGATATAGAATCCGATGTGATGAGTTTTGATCATAAAGGGGGAAGCTTTGACCATTCAATTGAATTATTTCTGCTTTATCATGCATTCTACATGCTTTCTACATTGAATTCAAACTTGCTATTTTATGCCTTTGTTACATGCTTTGACTTGCTAGTCGAGACAGAAATATCTGTGTTGAGTTGATATGTCTTTATATGATCTTTGGCCATATTGTATCTCCTTTCGTAGTTTTGTTGTGTATATTCTGAACTGAACATGTTTAATTGATTAGTAGATATCACATGACTTGAACTTCGTCACTGCATCACCAAGGTTAGTCTTGATATTTACTGAATATACATTGTCACATACTCATACTATACTTCTCTACTTTTTTGGTAGATACGGATGTTGGCAGTAGCGGTCCTCAGGAGGATGTTTAGCAGCTGATAGAGGAGTCTCGAGGTTGGGTTGCATGATCGCTCGCAGGCCCTTGGAGTCCCATTTTTCTTATTATCATATTGTTATTATTATTTCAGGCAGTACTAGTATTATTGAGAGGTTCAATTGCATCTTACTTTAGAGCTCACGACTCTGTACTATCAGGTTTTGAAAATTTTGATGTAGTAGTATCTTTATGCTTTCTGTTGTTTAGAAGGCTTATCTCGCTATTTGTGCTATCTCAGTTATTTTATATCTTGCTATGTTTGATTTGATCTATGTTAAATGTTGGCTTACCTAGTCTTGGAGATTAGGTGCCATTACAATCATTGGTGGGATTTTGGGTGGTGACACTAAAGTTCAAAACGAGTTGTTGGGTCAGAGACGGATATATGATTTTTATAACATGAGTGCACCACTAGAGAAGGAGGAAAAAGAAAGTATTAAGCGTGAATTGGTTGGTACCTGCTCCTTTAGGTTAATAACTAAGCACTCAACCAATTGCACCTCTTAGCCTCTTTGAAGCGGGTGCCCATAAGATAATATAAGATCAATTTTAAAAAATATGTATATAAATAATCTAGTTTAGCGGAAAGACCATGGATTCACGTGCCCATATGTTGGGCTATAAATCCACCCTGTGTTGGGTTATTTAAAAAAGTACAATTTCCTTTAATAAAGTGAATTATTAGTTTGATAGTATCTTTTTGTTGCCATATTCAAATAGCTAAATCTGTAGATCCATTATTCATTGCGTAGTTGGTGGAAATAAAAAATAACGTTCAATCTGCAGTTCATAATGATCTAACAAAAAAAATAAAAAGATAATAGTTCACATTGATTAAGGTAGTACGATGCTATAAATGAGAAGAATATGCATCAATATTTCTCATCACGTGTATCTTATGAATCAACGCAACCATCTTTATGTGAGGTTGTAGAATTAAAAAAAAAAATAACAGTTAGTTCTTAAAATAGATCATGTGGAGTGCAATTATTACCAATACGAATATAAAATGAAGAACACTAATTTGCTCCCCTGGAGTACTACTTAAGAAAACATAATTTACAAAAGCATAAAATGGTGGTTTTTCTTACTCAATTTTTTTTAGTTCATTCTGAATGTTATTTAAAAAAAATCACGCTAAATGCTAACATTTTAGATTTTAGCTCCTTTTTTTTTATCGAAGTAGAAATGAAAACTAAAGTATTTATTTTAAATGGCTGGACTAATTATTTTAATTTCAGATTTTGTAAGCTTAAAGTTTAGAATGATGCTTGTAAATTCTTGAAGTGATTTTGACGATGTTATTTAAATTTAAGTTGATTATTTTTAATTTTATTATATTGCCTAATTTACCCATCTGTATTATATACAAGTAACACCTCTACTGTAATCTAAACTTATACGTTAAATCGCTAGCTTAATCTAGTGCGAAATACAGCTAAAAATTCAATCAGGACTTTCCATTGCAAAAATCTTTATAACCAAATAGATGTTCCGATCGCAAGAATGTATAAACTAGAAAAGAAAATGTTTACAATTTTCTTTAATAAATTGAAGTAGTATAGTTCAATCACATATTTTAGCAGGCAGTAGCCTTCTTCATATTGTGAAATACAAGGTATCATGTTTTTACATGCCACATGTAACCTCCCAAAATAATGGAGTTGAGATTCTGTCAAATCTTTATATTGATTACAAAGTATCTTTCTCTAGCTATTTTAATGCTTCTTCAAGCTTAGACTAAGAAAATAATTAGAGAAGCATCAAAGCAACAACCTTAATCTTTAATAGAGGCATCAGGCATTTGTAGTGGATGTGTATAAATTACCGCATTTGTGAACAAGATGCTTACACCAAAATTTGCATAAAGAGAATACTATTATTCCTCCAATGGCGTTGTCCAAAATCGGTTTTGTATTCACTATTCTTTTCATGGCATCCATCAGTTAGTATTCATCTCTCTTTAATCTCTAAATTGTAATTTTATGCTACTGTAAGCGTCGATATACATGTTACTAATTATGTGGCCCTCTTTATTTTTACTATTCATTTATGTGTATTTATTTTTGAGCATGTCGTAAATGCGTATTTAATGCTATATAAGTTATAATTTAATTCTAAAAAAATTATAATGGTGTATATTTCAGTTAATGTATCGTGGCTTACAAAGACGCAAATTATGGCTACACGGGATGTTGAACGTGATCTCTCAGGATTTGGAAGGAGATTACTTCCGGAGCTTAATACATGTCTTCGAAGTTGTACTCCGCATTCGTCTGATTGCAGTGATTGTTGGGTTTGTTGTGCATGTGTACATAACGCTTTGCTTGGCAATGTGTGCGGCTAAGTGGAAATATTACATCAATTTCCTTTGTATGTTATTGTTTCCTTGTCTTTCTCGGATTCCCTTTATGGGATTACACCGGGTTTGTTGCTGTTGTTCTTTCATATATTGTACGATTTTCAAAAAAAAATAATGATGTGACTTCCCGTTTATGAATAATAACATCTTCCATTTGGAATGCTTTTTGCACTAGCTTTTCAGTAATTGTATGATTCAGTGGCGTACGCAGGATTTTCCGTAAGCGATGTCACATTTAAAGAAGTAACAAATGACATTTTCGACACTGCTTCAACCTTGGTGCATCCACCCGGGTGTAAACCTTATACTTAAAATACATCTCCTCTCCTTGATTAACGCATTCATCTTGAATCAGGGGCGGATCTACATGCTAATTTTGGGTGCTCAAGCACCCATTATCTTTGACAAGATTTAGTAAATTTGTATAGGTAATTATAAAAATATTTAGGTAAATATTGATTGAGCACCCATAAATAAGCTTTTTTTTCCTCTTCTTTCAAATTTTTTATCAGTGAGCACTCACGACTTTAAAATCCTGGATCCGCCACTGTCTTGAATCAAGTAACAATAGAAGCAAAAGTCACATAATTGGTTACGCTATACTCCATCCTGTTATACTTAACAAATCTTTGAAGATCAAAGCGACAAATTTATCATAAATTTCCTTAAGAAAAATTGTGATTTCGAGGTTGGAAAAGGTATTTTTGAAGATATGCTCTTCTTATTTTATCATAGTTATTTGAATAATATTTTGAGGTACCAATAATTTTTTTCAGGGTCAATAATCTTTAAGGAATTTAAATTAACTCTTTCAATTTGTCGATGTTGCTCCGACTATTGACCCTTTCTTCTAAATTAGATGAATTTTGAGATTCTGAACTTGATTTGAAAGTTTGGAAGATGCTTAGGATAATCTATTGAATTTAAGTTTAATTATAAATTAAAATATTTATTTGAGAACCTCCAAATATATTTATAGAGTACACTCATAAAGTAAAACTATTTTAAAAAATTCTAAAAAAAAGAGAGTAAAAGAACGAGACAATGAAAACGTAACAAGAGATACATTCTCTTACCCTTTTTTCCCCGGTCCAAATACTCCATAAAGAATTGAAGAATAAAACCACATAAAACCCTGCTGGATCCCGCGACCTTGGTTAACGAAATCAGGCGCTACACCAACTGGCCAAGAAAGGTTTGATGACAAGTTTTGTCACACTTATTTATTTTCTACGTTATATGGTATTTGCAGATTATTTATATATACATCTATATCTATATATAAAGTTGGCTTTGAAAATCTTATGTGACACCTCTCTAATGCTTGGAAAGACATTTATCTTTTTTGTCATTTTTTACCTTTTCCTCGCACTTATCTATTAAATAAATATCTATTTTTTGTCCAACAAAATGTAATCATTGCAACGATTCAGCTACTAAACCGAACGGTTACAAAGTTTGGATTCAAATAATAATGGGTTGTGGTTGAATTCTCTTTCCTTTTAAAGATCCTTACATAAATTGTCAGTTACAAAAAAATTTCTTATGCACTGCTTTAAATTCAGGCAAAACACTCATCTAGACTCTAAAGCTTATATTGTAGTTGTGATGAAAGTGAAAAATGTTTGAACCACACAAGAATTTTAACAGATTCCAATCAAGAGAGAGATACTACCTAAGCTTTTGACTTTTCCTTTCAATAAAAGGAACAAGAGTCACACATTTGTTCTTCGGCGAAGAAGAGGGCTTGACTGAAAGGTATTTGTAGTTTGTTAGGCCATAGGTATCAATAAAATTTTTAGGTGTACCAGTTTATATGTGTATATACATTCTTTAATGATATATTTTTGTTAATTATTGTTGGTGCCAATCTGCTAATTGCATCGATGAGTTACTGTAAATTTATTTGTCTTGAGTCAGCAAGTTGTTGAAATTATATCAATGTTTGATCCCAATACAGATAATGTATGCCGCAGTTACCGTGCCTTTGACGGATTTCGAGTAGTTAAATAAATTCTTGATGAATTATACAGCAAATACAAAGAAGGGTCGTCCAAAGTTTATCAAACTAGAAGTTAAGAATATACGAAAATTTCATGATAAAAGGATAGAATAACAACCTTTTATCATGGATCTAAAACAAATGTATTTGTCTTTACTGTCATTTTATATCTTTTTTTTGGGTGCTTTTAGCCAATAATTTATTTTCTGTACGATTATATGCCTAATTTTGTTGTGCCTAAGCTGCAATATTTTGTTAGCACCAATTACGTCTCTCTTCTCCTTGAAGTACCTAAACAATTTCCAAAATCCATTATATTTTCAGTTAAACAATTTTTTTCAAAAATTCATTTCTCGAGCAAGGGACTCGGAATTCAATTTCGGGTATATTCCCAAGTCCCGTATTTTCCTACGGACCCTCCGGGACCGTCAGATCATGGGTCCGGATCCGTTTACCCAAAATATTGACCGAAGTCAACTTAATTCAATTTTAAAGGCAAAATTTAGCATTTTCTCAAATTTTCACATAAAGGCTTTCCGGAAAAGCGACCGAACTCCGCACACAAATCGAGAAAAATAAAAATGAGGTTTTGAAAGCCTCAGAACCCCGAATTGGATCCTAAAACACGAGAAGCGTGCAGTTATTTGGGATTATTGTTGTTATGGCATAAGCTCTTTGCCGTGCAGTTATTGGATATTGTTACTGTTATGGCGCGAGGTCTATACTGTACAACATGTGGATACAAATCCATCCCCTAAGGTCGCCCTCTTGTGTTTTTCTCTTGATAAAATGACACATGTTTGTTTATTCTGATATAGAATCCGATGTGATGAGTTTTGATCATAAAGGGGGAAGCTTTGACCATTCAATTGAATTATTTTTGCCTTATCATGCATTCTACATGCTTTCTACATTGAATTCAAACTTACTATTTGATGCCTTTGTTACATGCTTTGACTTGCTAGTCGAGATAGAAATATCTGTGTTGAGTTGATATGTCTTGATATGATCTTTGGCAATATTGTATCTCCTTTCGTAGTTTTGTTGTGTATATTCTGAATTGAACATGTTTAATTGATTAGTAGATATCACATGACTTGAACTCCGTCACTACATCACCAAGGTTAGTCTTGATATTTACTGAGTATACATTGTCCCATACTCATACTATACTTCTGTACTTTTTTTGTAGATACGGATGTTGGCAGTAGCGGACTCAGAAGGGTGTTTAGCAGCTAATAGAGGAGTCTCGAGGTTGTGTTGCATGATCACTCGCAGGCCCTTGGAGTCCCATTTTTCTTATTATCATATTGTTATTATTATTTCAGGCAGTACTAGTATTATTGAGAGGTTCAATTGCATCTTACTTTAGAGCTCACGACTCTGTACTATCAGGTTTTGAAAAAATTGATGTAGTAGTATCTTTATGCTTTCTGTTGTTTAGAAGACTTATCTCGCTATTTGTGCTATCTCAGTTATTTTATATCTTGTTATGTTTGATTTGATCTATGTTAAATGTTGGCTTACCTAGTCTTGGAGATTAGGTGCCATTACAATCATTGGTGGGATTTTGGGTGGTGACACTAAAGTTCAAAACGAGTTGTTGGGTCAGAGACGGATATATGATTTTTATAACATGAGTGCACCACTAGAGAAGGAGGAAAAAGAAAGTATTAAGCGTGAATTGGTTGGTACCTGCTCCTTTAGGTTAATAACTAAGCACTCAACCAATTGCACCTCTTAGCCTCTTTGAAGCGGGTGCCCATAAGATAATATAAGATCAATTTTAAAAAATATGTATATAAATAATCTACTTTAGCGGAAAGACCATGGATTCACGTGCCCATATGTTGGGCTATAAATCCACCCTGTGTTGGGTTATTTAAAAAAGTACAATTTCCTTTAATAAAGTGAATTATTAGTTTGATAGTATCTTTTTGTTGCCATATTCAAATAGCTAAATCTGTAGATCCATTATTCATTGCGTAGTTGGTGGAAATAAAAAATAACGTTCAATCTGCAGTTCATAATGATCTAACAAAAAAAATAAAAAGATAATAGTTCACATTGATTAAGGTAGTACGATGCTATAAATGAGAAGAATATGCATCAATATTTCTCATCACGTGTATCTTATGAATCAACGCAACCATCTTTATGTGAGGTTGTAGAATTAAAAAAAAAAATAACAGTTAGTTCTTAAAATAGATCATGTGGAGTGCAATTATTACCAATACGAATATAAAATGAAGAACACTAATTTGCTCCCCTGGAGTACTACTTAAGAAAACATAATTTACAAAAGCATAAAATGGTGGTTTTTCTTACTCAATTTTTTTTAGTTCATTCTGAATGTTATTTAAAAAAAATCACGCTAAATGCTAACATTTTAGATTTTAGCTCCTTTTTTTTTATCGAAGTAGAAATGAAAACTAAAGTATTTATTTTAAATGGCTGGACTAATTATTTTAATTTCAGATTTTGTAAGCTTAAAGTTTAGAATGATGCTTGTAAATTCTTGAAGTGATTTTGACGATGTTATTTAAATTTAAGTTGATTATTTTTAATTTTATTATATTGCCTAATTTACCCATCTGTATTATATACAAGTAACACCTCTACTGTAATCTAAACTTATACGTTAAATCGCTAGCTTAATCTAGTGCGAAATACAGCTAAAAATTCAATCAGGACTTTCCATTGCAAAAATCTTTATAACCAAATAGATGTTCCGATCGCAAGAATGTATAAACTAGAAAAGAAAATGTTTACAATTTTCTTTAATAAATTGAAGTAGTATAGTTCAATCACATATTTTAGCAGGCAGTAGCCTTCTTCATATTGTGAAATACAAGGTATCATGTTTTTACATGCCACATGTAACCTCCCAAAATAATGGAGTTGAGATTCTGTCAAATCTTTATATTGATTACAAAGTATCTTTCTCTAGCTATTTTAATGCTTCTTCAAGCTTAGACTAAGAAAATAATTAGAGAAGCATCAAAGCAACAACCTTAATCTTTAATAGAGGCATCAGGCATTTGTAGTGGATGTGTATAAATTACCGCATTTGTGAACAAGATGCTTACACCAAAATTTGCATAAAGAGAATACTATTATTCCTCCAATGGCGTTGTCCAAAATCGGTTTTGTATTCACTATTCTTTTCATGGCATCCATCAGTTAGTATTCATCTCTCTTTAATCTCTAAATTGTAATTTTATGCTACTGTAAGCGTCGATATACATGTTACTAATTATGTGGCCCTCTTTATTTTTACTATTCATTTATGTGTATTTATTTTTGAGCATGTCGTAAATGCGTATTTAATGCTATATAAGTTATAATTTAATTCTAAAAAAATTATAATGGTGTATATTTCAGTTAATGTATCGTGGCTTACAAAGACGCAAATTATGGCTACACGGGATGTTGAACGTGATCTCTCAGGATTTGGAAGGAGATTACTTCCGGAGCTTAATACATGTCTTCGAAGTTGTACTCCGCATTCGTCTGATTGCAGTGATTGTTGGGTTTGTTGTGCATGTGTACATAACGCTTTGCTTGGCAATGTGTGCGGCTAAGTGGAAATATTACATCAATTTCCTTTGTATGTTATTGTTTCCTTGTCTTTCTCGGATTCCCTTTATGGGATTACACCGGGTTTGTTGCTGTTGTTCTTTCATATATTGTACGATTTTCAAAAAAAAATAATGATGTGACTTCCCGTTTATGAATAATAACATCTTCCATTTGGAATGCTTTTTGCACTAGCTTTTCAGTAATTGTATGATTCAGTGGCGTACGCAGGATTTTCCGTAAGCGATGTCACATTTAAAGAAGTAACAAATGACATTTTCGACACTGCTTCAACCTTGGTGCATCCACCCGGGTGTAAACCTTATACTTAAAATACATCTCCTCTCCTTGATTAACGCATTCATCTTGAATCAGGGGCGGATCTACATGCTAATTTTGGGTGCTCAAGCACCCATTATCTTTGACAAGATTTAGTAAATTTGTATAGGTAATTATAAAAATATTTAGGTAAATATTGATTGAGCACCCATAAATAAGCTTTTTTTTCCTCTTCTTTCAAATTTTTTATCAGTGAGCACTCACGACTTTAAAATCCTGGATCCGCCACTGTCTTGAATCAAGTAACAATAGAAGCAAAAGTCACATAATTGGTTACGCTATACTCCATCCTGTTATACTTAACAAATCTTTGAAGATCAAAGCGACAAATTTATCATAAATTTCCTTAAGAAAAATTGTGATTTCGAGGTTGGAAAAGGTATTTTTGAAGATATGCTCTTCTTATTTTATCATAGTTATTTGAATAATATTTTGAGGTACCAATAATTTTTTTCAGGGTCAATAATCTTTAAGGAATTTAAATTAACTCTTTCAATTTGTCGATGTTGCTCCGACTATTGACCCTTTCTTCTAAATTAGATGAATTTTGAGATTCTGAACTTGATTTGAAAGTTTGGAAGATGCTTAGGATAATCTATTGAATTTAAGTTTAATTATAAATTAAAATATTTATTTGAGAACCTCCAAATATATTTATAGAGTACACTCATAAAGTAAAACTATTTTAAAAAATTCTAAAAAAAAGAGAGTAAAAGAACGAGACAATGAAAACGTAACAAGAGATACATTCTCTTACCCTTTTTTCCCCGGTCCAAATACTCCATAAAGAATTGAAGAATAAAACCACATAAAACCCTGCTGGATCCCGCGACCTTGGTTAACGAAATCAGGCGCTACACCAACTGGCCAAGAAAGGTTTGATGACAAGTTTTGTCACACTTATTTATTTTCTACGTTATATGGTATTTGCAGATTATTTATATATACATCTATATCTATATATAAAGTTGGCTTTGAAAATCTTATGTGACACCTCTCTAATGCTTGGAAAGACATTTATCTTTTTTGTCATTTTTTACCTTTTCCTCGCACTTATCTATTAAATAAATATCTATTTTTTGTCCAACAAAATGTAATCATTGCAACGATTCAGCTACTAAACCGAACGGTTACAAAGTTTGGATTCAAATAATAATGGGTTGTGGTTGAATTCTCTTTCCTTTTAAAGATCCTTACATAAATTGTCAGTTACAAAAAAATTTCTTATGCACTGCTTTAAATTCAGGCAAAACACTCATCTAGACTCTAAAGCTTATATTGTAGTTGTGATGAAAGTGAAAAATGTTTGAACCACACAAGAATTTTAACAGATTCCAATCAAGAGAGAGATACTACCTAAGCTTTTGACTTTTCCTTTCAATAAAAGGAACAAGAGTCACACATTTGTTCTTCGGCGAAGAAGAGGGCTTGACTGAAAGGTATTTGTAGTTTGTTAGGCCATAGGTATCAATAAAATTTTTAGGTGTACCAGTTTATATGTGTATATACATTCTTTAATGATATATTTTTGTTAATTATTGTTGGTGCCAATCTGCTAATTGCATCGATGAGTTACTGTAAATTTATTTGTCTTGAGTCAGCAAGTTGTTGAAATTATATCAATGTTTGATCCCAATACAGATAATGTATGCCGCAGTTACCGTGCCTTTGACGGATTTCGAGTAGTTAAATAAATTCTTGATGAATTATACAGCAAATACAAAGAAGGGTCGTCCAAAGTTTATCAAACTAGAAGTTAAGAATATACGAAAATTTCATGATAAAAGGATAGAATAACAACCTTTTATCATGGATCTAAAACAAATGTATTTGTCTTTACTGTCATTTTATATCTTTTTTTTGGGTGCTTTTAGCCAATAATTTATTTTCTGTACGATTATATGCCTAATTTTGTTGTGCCTAAGCTGCAATATTTTGTTAGCACCAATTACGTCTCTCTTCTCCTTGAAGTACCTAAACAATTTCCAAAATCCATTATATTTTCAGTTAAACAATTTTTTTCAAAAATTCATTTCTCGAGCAAGGGACTCGGAATTCAATTTCGGGTATATTCCCAAGTCCCGTATTTTCCTACGGACCCTCCGGGACCGTCAGATCATGGGTCCGGATCCGTTTACCCAAAATATTGACCGAAGTCAACTTAATTCAATTTTAAAGGCAAAATTTAGCATTTTCTCAAATTTTCACATAAAGGCTTTCCGGAAAAGCGACCGAACTCCGCACACAAATCGAGAAAAATAAAAATGAGGTTTTGAAAGCCTCAGAACCCCGAATTGGATCCTAAAACACGAGAAGCGTGCAGTTATTTGGGATTATTGTTGTTATGGCATAAGCTCTTTGCCGTGCAGTTATTGGATATTGTTACTGTTATGGCGCGAGGTCTATACTGTACAACATGTGGATACAAATCCATCCCCTAAGGTCGCCCTCTTGTGTTTTTCTCTTGATAAAATGACACATGTTTGTTTATTCTGATATAGAATCCGATGTGATGAGTTTTGATCATAAAGGGGGAAGCTTTGACCATTCAATTGAATTATTTTTGCCTTATCATGCATTCTACATGCTTTCTACATTGAATTCAAACTTACTATTTGATGCCTTTGTTACATGCTTTGACTTGCTAGTCGAGATAGAAATATCTGTGTTGAGTTGATATGTCTTGATATGATCTTTGGCAATATTGTATCTCCTTTCGTAGTTTTGTTGTGTATATTCTGAATTGAACATGTTTAATTGATTAGTAGATATCACATGACTTGAACTCCGTCACTACATCACCAAGGTTAGTCTTGATATTTACTGAGTATACATTGTCCCATACTCATACTATACTTCTGTACTTTTTTTGTAGATACGGATGTTGGCAGTAGCGGACTCAGAAGGGTGTTTAGCAGCTAATAGAGGAGTCTCGAGGTTGTGTTGCATGATCACTCGCAGGCCCTTGGAGTCCCATTTTTCTTATTATCATATTGTTATTATTATTTCAGGCAGTACTAGTATTATTGAGAGGTTCAATTGCATCTTACTTTAGAGCTCACGACTCTGTACTATCAGGTTTTGAAAAAATTGATGTAGTAGTATCTTTATGCTTTCTGTTGTTTAGAAGACTTATCTCGCTATTTGTGCTATCTCAGTTATTTTATATCTTGTTATGTTTGATTTGATCTATGTTAAATGTTGGCTTACCTAGTCTTGGAGATTAGGTGCCATTACAATCATTGGTGGGATTTTGGGTGGTGACACTAAAGTTCAAAACGAGTTGTTGGGTCAGAGACGGATATATGATTTTTATAACATGAGTGCACCACTAGAGAAGGAGGAAAAAGAAAGTATTAAGCGTGAATTGGTTGGTACCTGCTCCTTTAGGTTAATAACTAAGCACTCAACCAATTGCACCTCTTAGCCTCTTTGAAGCGGGTGCCCATAAGATAATATAAGATCAATTTTAAAAAATATGTATATAAATAATCTACTTTAGCGGAAAGACCATGGATTCACGTGCCCATATGTTGGGCTATAAATCCACCCTGTGTTGGGTTATTTAAAAAAGTACAATTTCCTTTAATAAAGTGAATTATTAGTTTGATAGTATCTTTTTGTTGCCATATTCAAATAGCTAAATCTGTAGATCCATTATTCATTGCGTAGTTGGTGGAAATAAAAAATAACGTTCAATCTGCAGTTCATAATGATCTAACAAAAAAAATAAAAAGATAATAGTTCACATTGATTAAGGTAGTACGATGCTATAAATGAGAAGAATATGCATCAATATTTCTCATCACGTGTATCTTATGAATCAACGCAACCATCTTTATGTGAGGTTGTAGAATTAAAAAAAAAAATAACAGTTAGTTCTTAAAATAGATCATGTGGAGTGCAATTATTACCAATACGAATATAAAATGAAGAACACTAATTTGCTCCCCTGGAGTACTACTTAAGAAAACATAATTTACAAAAGCATAAAATGGTGGTTTTTCTTACTCAATTTTTTTTAGTTCATTCTGAATGTTATTTAAAAAAAATCACGCTAAATGCTAACATTTTAGATTTTAGCTCCTTTTTTTTTATCGAAGTAGAAATGAAAACTAAAGTATTTATTTTAAATGGCTGGACTAATTATTTTAATTTCAGATTTTGTAAGCTTAAAGTTTAGAATGATGCTTGTAAATTCTTGAAGTGATTTTGACGATGTTATTTAAATTTAAGTTGATTATTTTTAATTTTATTATATTGCCTAATTTACCCATCTGTATTATATACAAGTAACACCTCTACTGTAATCTAAACTTATACGTTAAATCGCTAGCTTAATCTAGTGCGAAATACAGCTAAAAATTCAATCAGGACTTTCCATTGCAAAAATCTTTATAACCAAATAGATGTTCCGATCGCAAGAATGTATAAACTAGAAAAGAAAATGTTTACAATTTTCTTTAATAAATTGAAGTAGTATAGTTCAATCACATATTTTAGCAGGCAGTAGCCTTCTTCATATTGTGAAATACAAGGTATCATGTTTTTACATGCCACATGTAACCTCCCAAAATAATGGAGTTGAGATTCTGTCAAATCTTTATATTGATTACAAAGTATCTTTCTCTAGCTATTTTAATGCTTCTTCAAGCTTAGACTAAGAAAATAATTAGAGAAGCATCAAAGCAACAACCTTAATCTTTAATAGAGGCATCAGGCATTTGTAGTGGATGTGTATAAATTACCGCATTTGTGAACAAGATGCTTACACCAAAATTTGCATAAAGAGAATACTATTATTCCTCCAATGGCGTTGTCCAAAATCGGTTTTGTATTCACTATTCTTTTCATGGCATCCATCAGTTAGTATTCATCTCTCTTTAATCTCTAAATTGTAATTTTATGCTACTGTAAGCGTCGATATACATGTTACTAATTATGTGGCCCTCTTTATTTTTACTATTCATTTATGTGTATTTATTTTTGAGCATGTCGTAAATGCGTATTTAATGCTATATAAGTTATAATTTAATTCTAAAAAAATTATAATGGTGTATATTTCAGTTAATGTATCGTGGCTTACAAAGACGCAAATTATGGCTACACGGGATGTTGAACGTGATCTCTCAGGATTTGGAAGGAGATTACTTCCGGAGCTTAATACATGTCTTCGAAGTTGTACTCCGCATTCGTCTGATTGCAGTGATTGTTGGGTTTGTTGTGCATGTGTACATAACGCTTTGCTTGGCAATGTGTGCGGCTAAGTGGAAATATTACATCAATTTCCTTTGTATGTTATTGTTTCCTTGTCTTTCTCGGATTCCCTTTATGGGATTACACCGGGTTTGTTGCTGTTGTTCTTTCATATATTGTACGATTTTCAAAAAAAAATAATGATGTGACTTCCCGTTTATGAATAATAACATCTTCCATTTGGAATGCTTTTTGCACTAGCTTTTCAGTAATTGTATGATTCAGTGGCGTACGCAGGATTTTCCGTAAGCGATGTCACATTTAAAGAAGTAACAAATGACATTTTCGACACTGCTTCAACCTTGGTGCATCCACCCGGGTGTAAACCTTATACTTAAAATACATCTCCTCTCCTTGATTAACGCATTCATCTTGAATCAGGGGCGGATCTACATGCTAATTTTGGGTGCTCAAGCACCCATTATCTTTGACAAGATTTAGTAAATTTGTATAGGTAATTATAAAAATATTTAGGTAAATATTGATTGAGCACCCATAAATAAGCTTTTTTTTCCTCTTCTTTCAAATTTTTTATCAGTGAGCACTCACGACTTTAAAATCCTGGATCCGCCACTGTCTTGAATCAAGTAACAATAGAAGCAAAAGTCACATAATTGGTTACGCTATACTCCATCCTGTTATACTTAACAAATCTTTGAAGATCAAAGCGACAAATTTATCATAAATTTCCTTAAGAAAAATTGTGATTTCGAGGTTGG
Source organism: Nicotiana sylvestris (assembly GCF_000393655.2). NCBI lineage: Eukaryota > Viridiplantae > Streptophyta > Magnoliopsida > Solanales > Solanaceae > Nicotiana > Nicotiana sylvestris. The sequence goes on from NC_091065.1 coordinate 22,708,809, forward strand.
AAAAGGTATTTTTGAAGATATGCTCTTCTTATTTTATCATAGTTATTTGAATAATATTTTGAGGTACCAATAATTTTTTTCAGGGTCAATAATCTTTAAGGAATTTAAATTAACTCTTTCAATTTGTCGATGTTGCTCCGACTATTGACCCTTTCTTCTAAATTAGATGAATTTTGAGATTCTGAACTTGATTTGAAAGTTTGGAAGATGCTTAGGATAATCTATTGAATTTAAGTTTAATTATAAATTAAAATATTTATTTGAGAACCTCCAAATATATTTATAGAGTACACTCATAAAGTAAAACTATTTTAAAAAATTCTAAAAAAAAGAGAGTAAAAGAACGAGACAATGAAAACGTAACAAGAGATACATTCTCTTACCCTTTTTTCCCCGGTCCAAATACTCCATAAAGAATTGAAGAATAAAACCACATAAAACCCTGCTGGATCCCGCGACCTTGGTTAACGAAATCAGGCGCTACACCAACTGGCCAAGAAAGGTTTGATGACAAGTTTTGTCACACTTATTTATTTTCTACGTTATATGGTATTTGCAGATTATTTATATATACATCTATATCTATATATAAAGTTGGCTTTGAAAATCTTATGTGACACCTCTCTAATGCTTGGAAAGACATTTATCTTTTTTGTCATTTTTTACCTTTTCCTCGCACTTATCTATTAAATAAATATCTATTTTTTGTCCAACAAAATGTAATCATTGCAACGATTCAGCTACTAAACCGAACGGTTACAAAGTTTGGATTCAAATAATAATGGGTTGTGGTTGAATTCTCTTTCCTTTTAAAGATCCTTACATAAATTGTCAGTTACAAAAAAATTTCTTATGCACTGCTTTAAATTCAGGCAAAACACTCATCTAGACTCTAAAGCTTATATTGTAGTTGTGATGAAAGTGAAAAATGTTTGAACCACACAAGAATTTTAACAGATTCCAATCAAGAGAGAGATACTACCTAAGCTTTTGACTTTTCCTTTCAATAAAAGGAACAAGAGTCACACATTTGTTCTTCGGCGAAGAAGAGGGCTTGACTGAAAGGTATTTGTAGTTTGTTAGGCCATAGGTATCAATAAAATTTTTAGGTGTACCAGTTTATATGTGTATATACATTCTTTAATGATATATTTTTGTTAATTATTGTTGGTGCCAATCTGCTAATTGCATCGATGAGTTACTGTAAATTTATTTGTCTTGAGTCAGCAAGTTGTTGAAATTATATCAATGTTTGATCCCAATACAGATAATGTATGCCGCAGTTACCGTGCCTTTGACGGATTTCGAGTAGTTAAATAAATTCTTGATGAATTATACAGCAAATACAAAGAAGGGTCGTCCAAAGTTTATCAAACTAGAAGTTAAGAATATACGAAAATTTCATGATAAAAGGATAGAATAACAACCTTTTATCATGGATCTAAAACAAATGTATTTGTCTTTACTGTCATTTTATATCTTTTTTTTGGGTGCTTTTAGCCAATAATTTATTTTCTGTACGATTATATGCCTAATTTTGTTGTGCCTAAGCTGCAATATTTTGTTAGCACCAATTACGTCTCTCTTCTCCTTGAAGTACCTAAACAATTTCCAAAATCCATTATATTTTCAGTTAAACAATTTTTTTCAAAAATTCATTTCTCGAGCGAGGGACTCGGAATTCAATTTCGGGTATATTCCCAAGTCCCGTATTTTCCTACGGACCCTCCGGGACCGTCAGATCATGGGTCCGGATCCGTTTACCCAAAATATTGACCGAAGTCAACTTAATTCAATTTTAAAGGCAAAATTTAGCATTTTCTCAAATTTTCACATAAAGGCTTTCCGGAAAAGCGACCGAACTCCGCACACAAATCGAGAAAAATAAAAATGAGGTTTTGAAAGCCTCAGAACCCCGAATTGGATCCTAAAACACGAGAAGCGTGCAGTTATTTGGGATTATTGTTGTTATGGCATAAGCTCTTTGCCGTGCAGTTATTGGATATTGTTACTGTTATGGCGCGAGGTCTATACTGTACAACATGTGGATACAAATCCATCCCCTAAGGTCGCCCTCTTGTGTTTTTCTCTTGATAAAATGACACATGTTTGTTTATTCTGATATAGAATCCGATGTGATGAGTTTTGATCATAAAGGGGGAAGCTTTGACCATTCAATTGAATTATTTTTGCCTTATCATGCATTCTACATGCTTTCTACATTGAATTCAAACTTACTATTTGATGCCTTTGTTACATGCTTTGACTTGCTAGTCGAGATAGAAATATCTGTGTTGAGTTGATATGTCTTGATATGATCTTTGGCAATATTGTATCTCCTTTCGTAGTTTTGTTGTGTATATTCTGAATTGAACATGTTTAATTGATTAGTAGATATCACATGACTTGAACTCCGTCACTACATCACCAAGGTTAGTCTTGATATTTACTGAGTATACATTGTCCCATACTCATACTATACTTCTGTACTTTTTTTGTAGATACGGATGTTGGCAGTAGCGGACTCAGAAGGGTGTTTAGCAGCTAATAGAGGAGTCTCGAGGTTGTGTTGCATGATCACTCGCAGGCCCTTGGAGTCCCATTTTTCTTATTATCATATTGTTATTATTATTTCAGGCAGTACTAGTATTATTGAGAGGTTCAATTGCATCTTACTTTAGAGCTCACGACTCTGTACTATCAGGTTTTGAAAAAATTGATGTAGTAGTATCTTTATGCTTTCTGTTGTTTAGAAGACTTATCTCGCTATTTGTGCTATCTCAGTTATTTTATATCTTGTTATGTTTGATTTGATCTATGTTAAATGTTGGCTTACCTAGTCTTGGAGATTAGGTGCCATTACAATCATTGGTGGGATTTTGGGTGGTGACACTAAAGTTCAAAACGAGTTGTTGGGTCAGAGACGGATATATGATTTTTATAACATGAGTGCACCACTAGAGAAGGAGGAAAAAGAAAGTATTAAGCGTGAATTGGTTGGTACCTGCTCCTTTAGGTTAATAACTAAGCACTCAACCAATTGCACCTCTTAGCCTCTTTGAAGCGGGTGCCCATAAGATAATATAAGATCAATTTTAAAAAATATGTATATAAATAATCTACTTTAGCGGAAAGACCATGGATTCACGTGCCCATATGTTGGGCTATAAATCCACCCTGTGTTGGGTTATTTAAAAAAGTACAATTTCCTTTAATAAAGTGAATTATTAGTTTGATAGTATCTTTTTGTTGCCATATTCAAATAGCTAAATCTGTAGATCCATTATTCATTGCGTAGTTGGTGGAAATAAAAAATAACGTTCAATCTGCAGTTCATAATGATCTAACAAAAAAAATAAAAAGATAATAGTTCACATTGATTAAGGTAGTACGATGCTATAAATGAGAAGAATATGCATCAATATTTCTCATCACGTGTATCTTATGAATCAACGCAACCATCTTTATGTGAGGTTGTAGAATTAAAAAAAAAAATAACAGTTAGTTCTTAAAATAGATCATGTGGAGTGCAATTATTACCAATACGAATATAAAATGAAGAACACTAATTTGCTCCCCTGGAGTACTACTTAAGAAAACATAATTTACAAAAGCATAAAATGGTGGTTTTTCTTACTCAATTTTTTTTAGTTCATTCTGAATGTTATTTAAAAAAAATCACGCTAAATGCTAACATTTTAGATTTTAGCTCCTTTTTTTTTATCGAAGTAGAAATGAAAACTAAAGTATTTATTTTAAATGGCTGGACTAATTATTTTAATTTCAGATTTTGTAAGCTTAAAGTTTAGAATGATGCTTGTAAATTCTTGAAGTGATTTTGACGATGTTATTTAAATTTAAGTTGATTATTTTTAATTTTATTATATTGCCTAATTTACCCATCTGTATTATATACAAGTAACACCTCTACTGTAATCTAAACTTATACGTTAAATCGCTAGCTTAATCTAGTGCGAAATACAGCTAAAAATTCAATCAGGACTTTCCATTGCAAAAATCTTTATAACCAAATAGATGTTCCGATCGCAAGAATGTATAAACTAGAAAAGAAAATGTTTACAATTTTCTTTAATAAATTGAAGTAGTATAGTTCAATCACATATTTTAGCAGGCAGTAGCCTTCTTCATATTGTGAAATACAAGGTATCATGTTTTTACATGCCACATGTAACCTCCCAAAATAATGGAGTTGAGATTCTGTCAAATCTTTATATTGATTACAAAGTATCTTTCTCTAGCTATTTTAATGCTTCTTCAAGCTTAGACTAAGAAAATAATTAGAGAAGCATCAAAGCAACAACCTTAATCTTTAATAGAGGCATCAGGCATTTGTAGTGGATGTGTATAAATTACCGCATTTGTGAACAAGATGCTTACACCAAAATTTGCATAAAGAGAATACTATTATTCCTCCAATGGCGTTGTCCAAAATCGGTTTTGTATTCACTATTCTTTTCATGGCATCCATCAGTTAGTATTCATCTCTCTTTAATCTCTAAATTGTAATTTTATGCTACTGTAAGCGTCGATATACATGTTACTAATTATGTGGCCCTCTTTATTTTTACTATTCATTTATGTGTATTTATTTTTGAGCATGTCGTAAATGCGTATTTAATGCTATATAAGTTATAATTTAATTCTAAAAAAATTATAATGGTGTATATTTCAGTTAATGTATCGTGGCTTACAAAGACGCAAATTATGGCTACACGGGATGTTGAACGTGATCTCTCAGGATTTGGAAGGAGATTACTTCCGGAGCTTAATACATGTCTTCGAAGTTGTACTCCGCATTCGTCTGATTGCAGTGATTGTTGGGTTTGTTGTGCATGTGTACATAACGCTTTGCTTGGCAATGTGTGCGGCTAAGTGGAAATATTACATCAATTTCCTTTGTATGTTATTGTTTCCTTGTCTTTCTCGGATTCCCTTTATGGGATTACACCGGGTTTGTTGCTGTTGTTCTTTCATATATTGTACGATTTTCAAAAAAAAATAATGATGTGACTTCCCGTTTATGAATAATAACATCTTCCATTTGGAATGCTTTTTGCACTAGCTTTTCAGTAATTGTATGATTCAGTGGCGTACGCAGGATTTTCCGTAAGCGATGTCACATTTAAAGAAGTAACAAATGACATTTTCGACACTGCTTCAACCTTGGTGCATCCACCCGGGTGTAAACCTTATACTTAAAATACATCTCCTCTCCTTGATTAACGCATTCATCTTGAATCAGGGGCGGATCTACATGCTAATTTTGGGTGCTCAAGCACCCATTATCTTTGACAAGATTTAGTAAATTTGTATAGGTAATTATAAAAATATTTAGGTAAATATTGATTGAGCACCCATAAATAAGCTTTTTTTTCCTCTTCTTTCAAATTTTTTATCAGTGAGCACTCACGACTTTAAAATCCTGGATCCGCCACTGTCTTGAATCAAGTAACAATAGAAGCAAAAGTCACATAATTGGTTACGCTATACTCCATCCTGTTATACTTAACAAATCTTTGAAGATCAAAGCGACAAATTTATCATAAATTTCCTTAAGAAAAATTGTGATTTCGAGGTTGGAAAAGGTATTTTTGAAGATATGCTCTTCTTATTTTATCATAGTTATTTGAATAATATTTTGAGGTACCAATAATTTTTTTCAGGGTCAATAATCTTTAAGGAATTTAAATTAACTCTTTCAATTTGTCGATGTTGCTCCGACTATTGACCCTTTCTTCCAAATTAGATGAATTTTGAGATTCTGAACTTGATTTGAAAGTTTGGAAGATGCTTAGGATAATCTATTGAATTTAAGTTTAATTATAAATTAAAATATTTATTTGAGAACCTCCAAATATATTTATAGAGTACACTCATAAAGTAAAACTATTTTAAAAAATTCTAAAAAAAAGAGAGTAAAAGAACGAAACAATGAAAAAGTAACAAGAGATACATTCTCTTACCCTTTTTTCCCCGGTCCAAATACTCCATAAAGAATTGAAGAATAAAACCACATAAAACCCTGCTGGATCCCGCGACCTTGGTTAACGAAATCAGGCGCTACACCAACTGGCCAAGAAAGGTTTGATGACAAGTTTTGTCACACTTATTTATTTTCTACGTTATATGGTATTTGCAGATTATTTATATATACATCTATATCTATATATAAAGTTGGCTTTGAAAATCTTATGTGACACCTCTCTAATGCTTGGAAAGACATTTATCTTTTTTGTCATTTTTTACCTTTTCCTCGCACTTATCTATTAAATAAATATCTATTTTTTGTCCAACAAAATGTAATCATTGCAACGATTCAGCTACTAAACCGAACGGTTACAAAGTTTGGATTCAAATAATAATGGGTTGTGGTTGAATTCTCTTTCCTTTTAAAGATCCTTACATAAATTGTCAGTTACAAAAAAATTTCTTATGCACTGCTTTAAATTCAGGCAAAACACTCATCTAGACTCTAAAGCTTATATTGTAGTTGTGATGAAAGTGAAAAATGTTTGAACCACACAAGAATTTTAACAGATTCCAATCAAGAGAGAGATACTACCTAAGCTTTTGACTTTTCCTTTCAATAAAAGGAACAAGAGTCACACATTTGTTCTTCGGCGAAGAAGAGGGCTTGACTGAAAGGTATTTGTAGTTTGTTAGGCCATAGGTATCAATAAAATTTTTAGGTGTACCAGTTTATATGTGTATATACATTCTTTAATGATATATTTTTGTTAATTATTGTTGGTGCCAATCTGCTAATTGCATCGATGAGTTACTGTAAATTTATTTGTCTTGAGTCAGCAAGTTGTTGAAATTATATCAATGTTTGATCCCAATACAGATAATGTATGCCGCAGTTACCGTGCCTTTGACGGATTTCGAGTAGTTAAATAAATTCTTGATGAATTATACAGCAAATACAAAGAAGGGTCGTCCAAAGTTTATCAAACTAGAAGTTAAGAATATACGAAAATTTCATGATAAAAGGATAGAATAACAACCTTTTATCATGGATCTAAAACAAATGTATTTGTCTTTACTGTCATTTTATATCTTTTTTTTGGGTGCTTTTAGCCAATAATTTATTTTCTGTACGATTATATGCCTAATTTTGTTGTGCCTAAGCTGCAATATTTTGTTAGCACCAATTACGTCTCTCTTCTCCTTAAAGTACCTAATTGTTGAAAAGCTATGGTGTAATAAATATGATGCGTGGTAATTAATAGACTATATACTATCGTTTTATTTTGGATTTTATTGGTGAATTTGATTCTAATTGACCTTCGAGGATGCAAACTAACCGATGGATAATGCAAAATATTTATTTTCTGCTAACTTTTATCATTGAGTTTTAATTCATTTTGATCTCTTTCATTTTTCTCTTAACAAAGATGAAATAAAAATTACGCTCATTGAATTTGTCGTGTAACAACCGGATGGCATTGTGATTAATTATAGCCTCATTGTATTATTTATATTTTGGCATGTTCTCCTTCCAAACAAGATATATCAACATCATTATATGCAATCAAGACTTTTTTGGTTTCCCGGAAAATAAATCCAAAAGATAAGAATTATAGGTTTTGGTTTGTTAATTTATAATTTTAGGGATAAAATTAGGGGTTTTCGATTGTTGGAATTGGAATAAGAGGATTAAAATGTTACAAAGGAAGAGATAAAGAAAAGGAAGAGAATAGGCAAAAGAAAAGTATTAGGAATCAAGACATTTGATCCTACCACTGATGGGATACATTTAATTTTTGTTTTCTTTTTCTTCATTTCGTTTGTTTTAAATTTTTTATTTTAATGTTATTTCCTTTTCTTAGTGTTTTTAAATTTTATTTGAGAGCCATGAAAAATGTTAACTTCATTGAACATAAGTGTTAATAATTACTAAGAAATAAAGAAAATAAAATAAGTTAGAGCATGAGGAAAAAACAAAAATATGTCAGGTTTACATTATCTAGATATATATATTATCACTATTTCGTTTTTATTTTTTATTTTATTTAATTTAATTATCTTTTATTTATGTTCACATATACTGATTAAATGGATTATTTCATATTTAATCTAGAATGTTTCTAGGAATAGAGAAGATGACGTGGCATGTCTCTTTAACCAGTATGACAAATTATCTTTTTTCTCAGAATTTTGAATTTTTTTCTTATTTTCTGTTAAAAAACTGCCAAAAAATATATTTTGTCCTCATTATTACTCTGTTTATTTTTACTATTCATCAAACCTCATTTGATCTCAATACTTGGTGAATCTTATTCTTTAAAGTGTGTCAATATCTCTAATTTAATTTTGCAATTACTCAATTAAATGTATTCCAATAAAAGCATGCTTTAACTACCAGATGCTTTGATTACCAAAATAATGCAATAAATTAACGGAATAAAATTTTTAACATATACGTTGCAAGGTAAGAGGAGGAGGTCTTCCTAATAATCTTTTGACAAAAAGAATGTAATTTTTTTCATAGAAAGTTTCAGCTTTTCAATATAGAACTAACAATAATTTAATTTATTTTTATTAGCCTTGGACTTTCTTAATTAGATAAAACTTAAGTAATCTTTATTGGTAATATACACTTAACTATACATCACATAGATTATTTGCTATAAACAAACAAATTAGATTTATGAATTAAACCAAATGTATTTTATTTATTGGCGATTTTTTTCCTCATAAAAAGAGGCATAATATCTACATTTGTTATTAGCTTGATAATTTTCTGAATTTTATTGATATTTCTTAAATTCCGTACAAAGCGCGAGTAAATTTACTAGTTTAACAAAAATTTACGACGAAGCGGTGTCACGTGATACCGCTTCACCCTTATTGCATCCGCCCCTGGTATGATTCATCATATATTTGTTAGAGGCATTTAACATTTTACTACATATGTGGAAGATGTTAGGTTATCTTTTCTTATTATTATCAGTTCGTAATCCTTTACTTTTACAAAAAATTTACAAATACCTATAAAAACTAAAAAAAGTTGCCTTACTATACCTATTATGAATCTTACCCATTAAATAATTACCGTGATAACTATTTTAAGTCAACCTCCTATATGAACTACCTAATCCCTATTTTCTCTTCCACTCTTTTTTTCTTTCTTTTTCTTCTCATCCTTTTTTCTCCCTTTCTTTTCTATTCCTTCTTTTTCTTTATTTTTTTCTGTTTTTTTGTAACAACCCCACTGGTTATTTTATTTTTTAGAATCCCGTTCCGTTATTTAGGACCTCTTGTATATGCTTTTTTCTGTTGTGTGACTTGCGGGCACGGTTGCTTAGGTTCCGAAAGGGTTCGTTGAATTCGAAATATTTAGTTCCATGTTAGTGACCGAAGGTGGCTAATTTGACTTAAGTTAACATTTTGGGTAAATGACCTTAGAATAGGGATTTGAAGGTTCCAATAGGTTCATATGGTAATTTTGGACTTGGGCATATGTTCGGGTCGAGTCTCGGGTGGTCCGGAAGCGGTTCGATGCTTATTGTCCGAAGTTGGCATTTTGAAGATTTTAAAATTTGCTAAGTTTGACTTAGAGTGGACTATGGTGTTATCAGATTTCGTTTGGTATTGCGTGTCTGGCGACAAGTTCGTGTTGTTATATTGGACTTGTCTGTGAACTCTGATTCTATTCTAAGTTGTTTAAGTATAATTTGTCGTGTTCGGAGTTAGTTGAAAGAAGTTGGAAGTTTAAAAATTTGATTAGTCTTGTTTGGAGTATGATTCTTGGTTGTGATGTTATTTTATGCATTTTGAGACCTCGCTTAGGACCGGATTAGGTTTATAGACTTGTTGGTATTATTGAACAGAGCCCGATTGACTCGGCTGAGTTTCAGACCATCCGGAACATGTTGAAGTTGACAAATTTTTTGATGTTTGGTGTGCATATGATCACAGAGTATTGTTTGGAGCTGAGAGAGAGAGAGAGTTGTTCTACACGATCACGGAGTAGGAATTGCGATCACAGAGAGTGGTCTGATTATGCTTCCAGTTCACGTGGTAATTGTGCAGGTACCAGTCAGGTATATCTGGTGGTCCCACAGGCGCGTAAGCGCACTTGCTGGGAAGACTTAGTGATGAGCTTCCTTTTAAGCTTTGGTCCATGATACGCTCAAATTACACTTTAATAAATAGTATAAGGCGGTCAGTGTCAAATATAGTAACCCAATAAGGTTGGGGTCAAATCCCACAGGGAATAGGCGTGAAAAGGTTACTCGAGTAGTGTGCTACTTGACTTAGGTCGTAATTCTATTCTGTTAACGTAACAAGAGAATGATATGATTGTGAATTGAATAGATAACTAATAGTAACTTTGAGAATGTAAATGATTTGATTAAGGAAACTAAGGTTGTGTCCCCATAAATGGAATGTAATGCTATCGGTATTTATATGATATATTTCTAATGGAAGGTCCTTTGACATGCAAATGATTTCTAAATGACTACCCAATACTTTCCAATACATGGGTAGTATTTTCCCTTTATTATTTTCCCAAATATAAAAGAGTTGCAAATTAAGGACAACCAATTTATGCCAAGTAGAAATCACTTATTCCTAAGTGATTCTATTAAACAAGAGTTAACGTCTTGGGTTCTTGATATTCAATTCTACCAAACCCTAACTCACTTTTTCAAGTAAAGAAAGAGTAAAATGGAATAGATTAATGTTTGCAACCACCAACCATAAATAAAGAATAAGAATTGAATAAATATTAACCAATAATTATATATATATTCAATGTTAAACACCCATTAACATTACATCCATCTAAGGTCCACAACTTTAATATTTAAAACTAGCTACTCATACTATAATACAAAAACAAAGCATTTAATAAAGCCATAAAGCTTACAAAAGTGCAAGATTTCTTCTTCACAAAGCTCCAAATAAATGAAGTATTCAATGCTCTCTAAGTATAACCTTGTTTCAGACTTGAATACCCCACAAAAACCCTAGTTATTCTCGTTATACTGGACCAAAAGTCGTAGTTAAAATCGGACAAAAATACCCTTTCAGACAGGTTATGTGATCGCATGCTGGTCGCATACCAATTATGCGGACCGCAGATTGAGCACTCTGTCGCAGACTTACTGAATCCCAGGTCTGGCTTCAGTTGCATAATGGTTATGTGGTCCACATATGTGTTATACGATCGCATATACCATCGCATATCATGCTGAGGGCTGCCTTCTATTGTGGTTATGCAACCATTACAGCTCGCATATGTGTTATGCGACTGCATAATGAGCCACATATTTGCTTCTTCAGTTGGCTCAAAAGACTGTCTCTGTTTGCGATTAGCAGGTAGATTATGCGGTTCGCACGTGATATGCGACCGCATACTTGTGGCATATCCGTCTTTTGTGACTTTTTGACTTCTTTTCCATGTTTTCAGGTATTCAAGCTCGTGCACTACAAAACAACCAAACTTGATCAGAATTAACTACAAATGCATTAAAAGACAAGTTAAAATCTAAGCAGTTGGTACCAATTGTGCCGAAATTTCACGGCACATCAACACCCCCAACTTAAACTCTTGCTTGACCTCAAGCAACTAAAACAAAACTATCCTATTCTATACTACTTTTATTTCCGACAATCCACAAAACAATAGTGACTATAGATGGTTTTGACTGACAGTTAACAAGCATGCGACCCCATTTATTTACCCTTCCTGAAAAACAACTTATCATTCAATCATTCGACTAATCAATTCGTGACCTTAGAGCCTCGACCAAAATGAAAAAATGTTATTCACAGTGAAGTGCAATTGTGTTCTACTTCAAGAACCTATCTTTTGCTAACCCTTACAATTCATGCGCACTCACAACAAAGAAAATCCCCACTCACACATATATACATGGGATGCAATCAAAACACTTTAACTCTCTGAACGAAAGCTACATGCTACAAGTATTAGTCCATATGCTTGCCCTTATTTTAACTTTGCCACTATCTCAGGAATGATTGACCGTAGATCACTAAGGGCTTTTCATGGGTTATAATGTAGGCTTCGGGACGGGGTTGGATGACTATTTATGAATGTAGTGGTTACACCCTCCTTGAACTCTACATATATTATGATCTTTTGATACATAGCCATTATTTCCCCGAGTTACCGACCTAGAACCACCTCAAAGTATTTCTTCAAGTTATGATAAGACTCCTCTCTTTTTCTCTTATTTTCTTTTCTTTTCTTTTTCTTTTCTTTCTGGAGCTTGCATGTCATTATCTATACAACTTTGAGGTTATTGCTTCTTCTTTTTTGTTTTTATTTTTTTATATACGCACAGTAGTAAACCTTGCCAATTTCCACTTTATAACGGCACCCCCAACTTAGGCTTTAAGCCTCAATCTCATACGTTCAAAGAGGGATGGGTTCAAAAGAAGGAATTACTTCACAGAAGGGTAAAGGTTTGTAATATGGTATCCAATGAAAGGTTAAAGTCTCAAAGGGGGTAACTAGGGTAATTAATGTACCAGGGAGGTCAATTTAGGCAAAAATGGCTAGTAATCACAAGGAGAGCCTAAGATCATTTCAACATCCAATCATTAACCTGAGAGTCGCACTAAGAAATCAACCGGGCAAGTTCTAGACATTACAAGTTAGACATGTGCATTATTCATACAAATCCTCACTCACTCACAACGCATGAACTATTCAACTAAACATAGTTTCAGCCCTCAAGTGACACAACACAACTTAACACTTTCATCTTCAACACATGTAAGATTCTGAATAAGCATAAAGTCAAAGAGCGAGCCTCAAATGCACAAAAATGATTATATATATATATATATATATATATATATATATTAGATTCAAAAAAAGAAAGGGTATCATATATTTACAACACTTGGCACATGCTTGGAGCTACACAATCAACACCAACTAAGTCAAAACATTTCATTCTACTGTCGTGGTTCTACTATTACACCTTTGGAAAAGAACCCGGCGAAGAAAAACCAAAAGGAATTTATTGCTAAACTACAATAGTTTTATATATACAAATATGAGTACAATAGTTTTATATACACACATGGGGTACAGGAGTTTTATATATACACATGGGGTACAACAAAATACTACAAAACATGGGTACAATGTTATGATCATAACTACCCCACCCCCAACCAAAGATCATGCATTGTCCCCAATGCATATATAAAACAAAAAGAAAGCTCAAGGACTCTCTAGGGCGCACTAGGCGCTCGGGGAAGCTGAAGGATCTGGGACATCTGTGGGAGCAGGTGCTGGTAGTGACACTGCAGCTGGTGGAGCCTCGGACTGAGCAGTATCTGCCATGGCTGGAACAAGAGGCTCCAGCTACTGTGAAGATAGAGCAAGTAGCTCCACCTGCTGTGAAGCTGAAGCTGGGGCCTGGGAGCTGCTAGCCTTGCCCGGTGATGGCTGAGTGGTCAATGGATGCGCCTTGCCGACCATATCTGCTAGCGAATGTTCAATAGCTATCTGCATAGCTTCTTCTTCTTCATCTTCTGCCCTTGTAGAGACATCAACCTGTTTACCTTTGTCTTGCTGACCCTCAGTGTCCTCACCCAGTGCCTCTTCATCCGTCTCCTTATCTCCCGACTCCACCTCATCGGACTCCTTAGTATCTCCAGATTCATCATTTGAAGGAACATCAATATGAGCAGGAGTAGACTGAGCCTTGGAGGCCTCAACATGCTGTGCCACTGGGGCAGTCATCAATGTCGTGAAGTCAATATCTGTGCCTGGGACAGAAGTGTCAGCACCCTGCTCTCCATCCTTTGGGAGGAAGGCTGTCAAATCAAACTCTAAATTCTGCATCTTCTGCAGCTCAGCTTTCAAATCAGTCACATATATTCGAAGCTGAGGCATACCTCCAACTTTACCCCGCTCAACATTCACAAGACGCATTTTAATGCTCTTGAGGCAATCCTCATAAGTCTGATGTTGCTGCTGAAGAACAATAACGGAGGATTGGATATAAGTCAAAGCCTGGCGGATGAGGTTGGAAATTTCCTTGATAAGCCGGTCTACCTTAGCATTGGCATGCTAAGCAAGTAGACCTAGCTTGGATAGAGTTGGCAATGGAATCTGGGACTGTGCAGTAGAGGACTGTGGAGTAGCTGTGGAGGTAGCGGGTGCCTGAGATGTATCTGCCATTTCCAGACCCTCTGATATTGCTGGATCTGCTAGAGAAGCAATGGGAGTCTCAGTCTGAGCTGCAGTTTCCTTTGCTACTGCGTCACTGATTCTCATAATGCCAATATCTTTGGTAGCATTCTCCATTTTGTCGTGCCCAGGCAGGAGAGTCACCTTTGTAGCTCGGCAAAGAGCAGTGATTGGGCAGAGGAACGGAAGTGATGTCTATTTCTGATTTGCACTGATTCCTATCTCTTGGAATATTATCTCCCCACATCAATCTTAATCCCTGTCATGATGCACGCAATGGGAAGTACTTTCTCAATGTTTATGTCAGTTTCATTTCTGGACAGCATCAGACGAGATGTAATAAAGCTGGGCCAATAGCGACCCTCCCTTGTGAGATCCTCCTTGAAAATTTTGTGTAGTGGGTCAATCCAGGCCGGTGTCCCTAGGCAACCTAGGCACGCTCATTGTGCCTTATTAGCTACCTTGGCATCATACTCAGCTCTTCCTGTCCGCCAATCCTTGAAATATTGTTCATTGATCGTCTCCGGACCACAACCCACTTCAACCCCTCGCACTCGGACATACTTTGAAAAGATCCTGTTACGCTTCTGGGAAGGAGTCCTCGAGGCACCGTAGGAAGCATAAAAACCCCTCACAATTGTCTCGTTGTATTCATCCAGGACCTCTGTGAAGAACTCCCATTTCCTCTTTTTGATGTTATCAAGAATGTGAGGATAATGCTCTGATAACCTATTCAGGCTCAATTGCTTCTCCTCTAAGATGTTCCTCTTGGATAGTGCTTCTTTGTACAAGTCTATGGAGCCCTTGACCCCAAACCGGAGGTTAAGGTCCTCCCCCAACTTCCTGCGTGCCTCAACCTGTAGATCAACTTGAGGTCTGAGGTCACTCTGTGACTCCTCCTCGTCAGACTGGGAGGAGCTCTCAGTAGTAATGCGGAGTGCCTGACATCACTGCCTTTTTTCCTGTTGTGTTTGTTGGCTAGGATTGGTAGCCCATTTTTGTCGACTACCGGGCGGTGTTCTTGTTGGATTAGACCTTTTTGGTGTCATGCCTGTTGATGAAACATTGTAGGAGTGAGTGAAAGGGCTATCCGATATAAAAGAAAAAGAACAAAATAAACTAATAATAATTTTTTTTGTGTTATGCGATGGGTTATGCGGTCGCATATCAAGTATGCGGACCGCAAAACCATCACATAGGTGTAGAAACAAAAATGTATTAATAGTTATGCGATCACAAAACCACCGCATAATTGGTTATGCGATCGCAAAATGACTGCAGAATGAACACTAAGACAATCTGAGGGACTGCCTCAGTATGAGGCAAGTATGCGATCGCAAAGGAGACCGCATAACTCGGTCAAACCTAGGTCAAGGAAAGGGGAAGAATGCGATAGTTATGCGGACCGCAAAACTCATCGTCCTCAATGAAAATTAGCCCTCCCCAAAGCACATGGGTTCCTTTTTCCATTCATTCAAAAATCTATATACGATTTATTTCAACCGATAGAGAGATATATAGGGGTACTCAAACTTCCCCCTCTTGGATCCGTGGCTAAAATCGCACAATCACTCCCTCAATTCATCCTCCCCAACTAAAATCAAAAACATGTAATCCCCTATCTTAAATCAATTTGACCCCTTTTCAAGCACCCTCTTGCAGATATTCATGGCATTAGAGGTTGGGTGCATTCACAAGGGGAGAAAGAAAGAAAGAAAATTTTTTTAGAAAGAAGATTACGAGTGAAGAACAGAGGAGAGAAGTCGGAACACATACCTGAATTATGAGGAATCTACGATGGAACTGAAAAAAATAGGGTGATTGATTCTTGCCCTCGTTGTTTGCCTTACCAGTTTCTTTCTCGTCTTTTTTTTTTCTTTTTGTTTTGCTTGCTTGTATTTCTTTCAAATGTGGGTGTACGCATAGAGTTTAGTACGTTTATACCTGGTAAGTATGCGGTGTGAAAGTCCATCGCATAACACACTATGCGATTGCATAGGTGTTATGCGGTGAGCTAATGACTGGGTCGGGTAGGTTCGATATGCGATGCACTATGCAATTGCATACTTGACATGCGGGCCGCATAAATGAGAATTGACCACAGAGTCGACAATGAAATTAGACAACACTCTGCGTGGGTCTGCGATGACTATGCGATCCGCATAGTCATTATGCGACCGCATAGTTGCTGCTTAATTTGGACCTCTTTTTCCTTCGGTTTCTTCAGCACTAAGACCCTATTCATGGAATCTTACCTGCACTCTAGCACACACGTCAACTTGCTCAATCTAATCTATATAAATAAATAAAAAAACTACAAAAGAGTGTTACCACACATGGGTTGCCTCCCAAGAAGCGCTTGATTTAATGTCGTGACACGATGCAGTTTACCCCTTTTGGATTAATCATTGGTGGAAGCAGCTATTGGATCATCTCGTAGAGCAATTTTTTCTATCACATGCCTTTCTCTAGCGGTTCTGAGGTAATGTTTGACCCGTTGTCCATTTAACTTGAAAGTACGAGTCCCATCTTTGACTCAAGTTCAATAGCGCCATAGGGAGACACACACACAACTTTGAATGGTCCAGACCATTTGGACTTGAGTTTGCTCGGAAACAACTTGAGTCTTGAGTTGAAAAGTAAGACCAAGTCACCCGAATTAAACTCCCGTTTCAATATCTTCTTGTCGTGGACAAACTTCATCCGTTCTTTGTACATGGCTGCACTCTCATAGGCATGAAGACAGAATTCTTCCATCTCGTTGAGTTGTGTCATCCTTAGGTTAGCAGCCTCAGCCCAATCAAGATTTAACTTCTTTAAAGCCCACATAGCTTTGTGCTCAAGTTCTACTGGCAAGTGACAAGCTTTGCCAAAACCAACCTGTATGGTGAAGTGCTAATAAGGGTCTTGAATGCTGTGCGATAGGCCCATAATGCATCATCTAGCTTCTTTGACCAGTCGATCCTGTTTGCATTAACGGTTTTTGCTAGAATATTCTTGATTTCTTTGTTCAAAACGTCAACTTGACCACTCGAATGAGTATGATAAGGTGTGGCCACCTTGTGCTTTACACCATAATTTTCAAGTAGCCTAGCGAAAGCCTTGTTACAGAAATGAGACCCACCATCACTCAGGATGGCCCTTGGAGTGCCAAACCGTGTGAATATGTTTTTCTTCAAAAATGCGATCACACTACTTGCTTCATTGTTTGGTAAGGCGATTGCTTCAACCCATTTAGAGACATAGTCCACAGCCACCAAAATGTAGGTCATGTCATACGAGCTCTCGAAGGGGCCCATAATGTCTATTCCCTACACATCAAAGATCTCAACCTCGAGTACAAAGTTCATTGGCATCTCATGTCTCTTAGATATTGACCCTTGTATTTGATATTGGTCACATGCTTTGACCATTTGGTTTGCATCTTGGTAGATTGTTGGCCAATAATAGCCACATTCAAGCACTTTTTCTGCAGTCCGATTTCCTCCATGATGACCCCCAACCGGTGAATCATGGCATGCCTTGAGAATTGGTATGACCTCATCTTCTGGATCACATCACCGGATGATGTTGTCGGCACAATTACGGAACAAGAAGGGTTCTTCCCAATAGTAATGCCTACACTCTCGCAAAAACCTTTTCTTTTGGTAAGCTTCCAAACCTTCGGGAACAAAACCCCTATCCAAGAAGTTAGCAATGTCGGCATACCAAGGAGCAAAAGTGTTAGATAATGCCAATATGTGTTCATCAGGGAAAACATCATTAATTTCAAGATCTTCCTTTGGTCTCCCTGCCTCTTCAAGCCTTGATAGGTGATCTGCCACTTGATTTTTCATCCCTTTTCGATCTTTGACTTCGAAGTCAAACTCTTGCGACAACAGGACCCACCGAATCAACCTAGGTTTTGCATCCTTATTTGCCATAAGATAGCGAAGAGCAGCATGGTCTGTGTACACTATCACCTTGGATCCCAACAAATAAGCCCAAAATTTCTCAAAGGCATAGACATTGGCAAGAAGTACTTGCTTAGTCACCATATAATTCATTTGCGCTCCATTGAGTGTCTTGCTTGCATAATAGACCGAGTGAAGAACCTTGTTGTGACGTTGGCCAAGCACTGCCCCAATAGCTACACCACTGGCATCACACATGAGTTCGAATGGAAGTGACCAATCGGGTGTGATAATAATAGGTGCCATGGTGAGCTTTTGTTTTAATTCCTCGAAGGCTTTGAGGCACTTCTCGTCAAATAAAAATTTTGCATCTTTCTCAAGGAGTTTGCACAAGGCATTTGAAATTTTAGAAAAGTCCTTGATAAACGCCTATAGACGCCGGCATGCCCCAAAAAACTTCGGACACCTTTAACTAAAGTAGGTGGAGGAATCTTGGAAATGATCTCGATCTTTGCCCGGTCAACCTCTATGCCTTGTTTGGAAATTTTGTGGCCCAAAAAAATGCCCTTGTCCACTATGAAGTGGCATTTCTCCCAATTTAGCACAAGGTTCATTTCTTCACATCTCTTAAGCACTTGTCTAAGGCTGTCTATACAATGCTCAAAAGAATAACCTACGACCAAGAAATCGTCCATGAATATCTCTAAGAAATCCTCCACCATATCGGAGAATATTGACATCATACACCTTTGGAAAGTAGCCAGAGTGTTGCATAGCCCAAATGGCATCTGGCTAAATGCAAATGTCCCATATGGACAAGTGAATATTGTCTTTTCCTGATCTTCCAATGCAATATTGATTTGGTTTTAGCCGGAGTATCCGTCCAAGAAGTAGTAGAATGACCTTCCCGCTAGCCGATCAAGCATTTGATCAATGAACGACGTAGGGAAATTGTCCTTGCACGTAGCACTGTTTAGCTTCCGATAATCCATACACACCCTCCATCCGGTCACCGTTCTTGGTGGGATGAGTTCATTTTTATCATTTTCAATCACAGTCATGCCTCCTTTTTTTGGCACATATTGTACCGGACGTACCCAAGAACTATCGGCAATGGAGTAGACTACCCTGGCATCCGACCAATTAATGATTTATTTCTTTAACACATCCTGCATGGAAGAGCTCAACCTTCATTGACGCTCCACACTTGGTTTACTCTCATTCTCCAATTGGATCTTGTGTTCGCAAATTCCGGCGGGAATCCCTCGGATGTCTTCAATTGTCCACCCAATAGCTTGCCTATGCTCCTTCAAGATATTCAAAAATTGTTCTACCTGCACATCATTCAACAAAGAAGACACGATTACCGGTAGAGTATCATTTGATCCAAGAAATTTATACTTCAAGTGTGGTGGAAGTGGTTTGAGCACTAGTTGCAGTGGCTCAATAATTGAAGGTTTTGCGAGAGGAGTAGCTCTATTCTCCAAGTCGAGAGAGAGCTTCTACGGAGTATAAGTGTAGGACCCAAGCCCTTCAAATGCATTGACTGATTCTATATACCCCTCCATATTTTCACCGTCAAAGTTTACCAAAATAGTCACCAACGCCTCACCGAGGCATTGTTCTTTCATCTTCATTTCAACTGCATCTTCCACTTCATCAACAACATCGATCACCGAGATGCTTTCATATTCATGTGGTATTTTCATACCCTTGCTTGCTTGGAATGTAACCTCTTCATCATTCACACGGAATTTGATCTCATTCCGTTCTGAATCCATTAGTGCTCTTCCTGTTTCAAGGAATGGTTTTCCCAAGATGATAGGGATCTCTTTGTCAACTGCACAATCAAGGATTACGAAATCGGTGGGTAAATGAAACTTTCCACTTTTACAAGAACATCATCGGCAATTCCCACCGGTCTCTTTATGGAACGATTGGCCATATGCAATCTCATACTTGTGGGACTTGGCATACCTAACCATGCTTACTTGTAAATGGTGAGAGGCATTAGGTTGATGCTAGCCCCATTATCACAAAGGGCTTTTGCAAAATCACGCGCCCCAATAGTGCATGGAATAGTGAAAGCTCTCAGGTCTTCTTTATTTTGAACGGTGGTTGTTGCAATGATGTAACTAACCCGGTGAGTCATATTCACCACTTCATTTTTGGTGATTCTCTTCTTGGTGATCAAGTCTTTCAAGTATTTAGCAAAACCTGGTATCTCTTAAAATGCTTCCACGAATGGAATGTTTACCAATAACTGCTTGAGAATGTTATAGAACTTTTCAAATTTGCTATCATCAACCTTCCTAGCAAGTCTTTGAGGAAAAGGAGGAGGAGGTCTAGGAATAGGTGGTAGAGTTTTTGGCGTCTCTTTTACCTTTTCCTTTACCTCTTCCCGGCTTGCTTCTTGCACTTTCAACTCTTCTGTAACTCTTTTAGCTTCAACAATAATTGGCTCTTCAACTTGTGCCTCAACCTCTTGTTCAGACTCTTCCACTTCAATCATTTACTTGTTCTCTCCTTGAAGTACCTTCCCACTCCGAGTAGTAATTGCCATGCAATGAGAAGTTGGACCACTCCCACTACCCTTTGAGTTAGCAATTGTGTCACTTGGAAGTATCCCTTTTTGCTTTGGATTTTGTTCCCTAGGAAGATCTCTCATTTGCATCTTCAATTTTTGAATGGATGTGGTATGAGAACCAACAAGGTCGGTCATATTCCTCATAGAAGTGTCGGACCTCTCTTGATTTTGCAATACTCGTTCAAGCATGCTTTCCAACTTGGAATCACTTGAAGAACCTTGATTTGAATATTGACCTTTTGGTGGAACATAAGGGTTTGAACTCTAATTTGAGAAGTTATTGTTATTGTTATTCAAATTTCCTTGATTTTAGCCACCTTGGTCATTTCGCCACTGCTGGTTGCCTTGCCCTTGCGGGTTAGGCCTCCATTGATTTTGTTGTCCTTGACCTTGGTATTGTTGCCTTTGATAGCCTCATTGAGAGTTGTTGATATAGTTGGCTTCCTCATATTCTTCACTTGATGATGGTTGCACATCTTCCACCACATTTACCTTCTTTGTTTGGCTTTCAGTGAATATTTTTGTCAACACATTGACATTGGTGGCAAGCCCTGCAATTACTTGATCTCTTTCTTGATTCTCCTTAATCATGGTGGTCAAGGAGGGAGAACCATATGCAATTCTACCTGTGGTGTCCTCTGAGTGCCAAGCTTGATTATGTTTTGCCATTTTATCAAGTATTTGTGTGATCCTTGCGAATATCTTATCCATAAAGGATCCATCAGCTGCATTCTTGGCTATAGATTGGTTCATAGCATCTAAACCCATGTAGAATTTCTACAATAAGATAGAATCTGGAAAACCATGGTTGGGAGACCTCACCAAATATAACTTGAATCGATCCCATGCCTCATATAGATGTTCTCCCGGTACTTGCTTGAAAAAGAAAATTTTATCCGGAGCTCAGATTTCTTACTTTGCGGGAACCATTTAACTAAGAATGCTCGGACAAGTTCAGGCCAAGAATGAATGGAATTTGGTGGCATATTTTGAAGCCATTTCCTTGCGTCCCTAGTTATTGAGTACTTGAACACCCTTAACCTTAGGGCATCATCTGAGACATTGTTCTGCTTATGTATCGCACACACACCCAAGAAGTTTCTAAGATGTTGTGTTAGATCATCATCAGTGGAATTCCTGAAAAACCCCCCTGCTTTGAGCATTAGGATTAAACCATGTTCTACCTTGAAAGTTGCAGCATCAACAACTGGAGGTACAATAGCATTTGTATCCTCAATGTACTCAGCTATGTCCGCAAAAGGATTTTTTTCCATTTCTTCTTCATATTCGGTCATGTCTTCCTATCAACACAAGCAAAACAAGCAAAGTGTGATGGAATAGAATAAGACGTAAAGTAAAGCACACACTAATTAGTAATTTCAAAATTGTATTCCCCGACAACGGCGCCAAAATTTGATACGCTCAAATTACACTTTAATTAAATAGTGTATGGTTGTCAGTGTCAAATATAGTAACACAACAAGGTTGGGGTCTAATCCCACATGGAATAGGCGTGAAAAGGTTACTCGAGAAGTGTGCTACTTGACTTAGGTCGTAATTCTATTCCGTTAACGTAATAAGAGAATGACATGATTGTGAATTGAAGAGATAACTAATTGTAACTTTGAGAATGTAAATGATGTGATTAAGGAAACCAAGGTTGTGTCCCAGTAAATGGAATGTAATGCTATCGGTGTTAATATGATATATTTCTAATGGAACGTCTTTTGATATGCAAATGAATTCTGAATGACTACCCAATACTTTCCAATAGTTGGGTAGTATTTTCCCTTTATGATTTTTCCAAATATAAAAGAGTTGCAAATTAAGAACAACCAACTTATGCCAAGTACAAACCACTTATTCCTAAGAGATTCTATTAAACAAGAGTTAACGTCTTGAGTTCTTGATATTCAATTCTACCAAATCCTAACTCACTTTTCCAAGTAAAGAAAGAGTAAAATGGAATAGATTAATGTTTGCAACCACCAACCACAAATAAAGAATAAGAATCGAATATATATCAACCAACCATTATAATATATATATATATATATATATATTCAATATTAAATACCCATTAACATTACACCCATCTAGGGTCCATAACCTTAGTATTTAAAACTAGCTACTCATACTAAAATACAAGAACAAAGCATTTAATAAAGCCATAAAGCTTACAAAAGTGCAAGATTCCTTCTTCACAAAGCTCCAAATAAATGAAGTATTCAATGCTCTCTAAGCAGGACCTTGTTTCAGACTTGAATACCTCACAAAAACCCTAGTTATTCTCTTTATAGTGGACCAAAAGTCGTAGTCAAAATCGAACAAAAATACCCTTTCAGACAGCTTATGCGATCGCATACTGGTCGCATACCAGTAATGCGGACCGCATATTGAGCACTCCATCGTAGACTTGTTGAATCCCAGATCTGGCTTCAGTCGCATAATGGTTATGCGGTCCGCGTATGTGTTATGAGACCACATATACCATTGCATATCATGCTGAGGGCTGGCTTCTATTGTGGTTATGCAACCATTATGCGGCTCACATATGTGTTATACGACCGCATATTTGCTTCTTCAGTTAGCCCAAAAGATTGTCTTTGTTTGCGATCAGCAGGTAGATTATGCGGTCCGCATGTGAGTTATGCGACCGCATACTTGCAACATATCCGTCGTTTGTGACTTTTTGACTTCTTTCCATGTTTTCGGGTATTCAAGCTCGTGCACTACAAAACAACCAAACTTGATCAGAATTAACTACAAATGCATTGAAAGACAAGTTAAAATCTAAGCAATTGGTACCAATTGTGCCGAATCTCCACGGTGCATCATTCCACACCACACAGAGTTTTCTTCCTCTTTTCTTATTGTATTTTGTCTACATTCCATTCCAAACAGTTCTTCTAATAGTATTGTATATTCTAGTAGATGCTCATGCACTTATAATATCAGTTTTTGCGGTTTTGTAGATTATTTGTCATGCGGTATCACTGTTATAATATTGAACTTTATATTTTTATAATTTTGCGAATCCTGATGAAGAAGTTAGTATGTTACTCCTTTGTTTCTCCACTTGCTTCAAAAAGTTCTATGAATTATCGATCATCTTATTAATTTATTATTGGCTTGCTTGACGGTAACTTTAGGCACCATCACGACCTATTTTAATGACATGCTTGTTTTGAGCTTTAAGGTTGCATTCAGTGGTTCAAGGTCTTGTGTAGCTTCCTATTGTGTATTATGACTTGCGTGCTTGCTCAAACTTGATTTACGGAAGATTCGAAATGAATTCGGATGAGTGATTCTAACTTTAGAAGCTTAAGTTGAAAATGTTGACTGAGGTTTGGCTTTGTGAAAAAAATCTCGTGGTGGTATTATGATGGCTTTGATAGGTTCGCATCGTGATTTTGGACTTGGGCGTATTCCCGGAATCAATATCGGAGGTTCATAGGTTGATTTGTGTTGTTTTGTTGAAAGTTGGCAATTTAAAGTGAAAATTTAAATCATGTGAATCAAAGTGCAAATCATGTTCATGTTCATGATTTATTCCATCAATATATCTTAGAATGTAACATGAAAATCATGTGAATCAAAATGAAAATTTGTGAAACTATGTCAAGTTTTTGAAAAATAAGAATTTGAGTTTTGTTGTGGGTAGCCCCTTCTGGTGGCAAGTCATTTCGATTAAAGGAGATTCGGTTGACTTCAAAAAATTGTTTCTCCATTCTTTCCAATTTCTAAACCGTGATCTCGGCCGGAATATATGCTTCATTGAGTGTCTTTACCAGCACTTTCTGATGTTTATTCGAGCTTATCATCAGGGACAAATGTGATACCTGATAGGAGGACTTCCTGAGTTGATCAATCATAGTGTCGTCCAATGTTTTCATCTTTTGAAATAATTTCTCTACCTCTTCAGCACTGACTGGCTTCTTAAGTAAAAAACATTTCTATTTGGTCTTGTTCAATTCTTCCAAATTGAGGTACTTCCCAGATGGGTTTGTTTCATTCACTTCCCCCATGATTTCTTTTCCCTAGTACGTCACTCCCTCTTTGTTGTAGTTCCAAGCGATGGTAGAGGGGTCCTTCATGGGCTTCTGTGGTGCACGACTGATAACCAGGGGCTCAGTCAGCCTGGGTGAAATTATCGTTCCCCGTGCCACATAAGTCTCTTTCGGTACATACATTTTTGGAACCTTTAGTGTAGCCTTGTTTTGCTCGAACCTTTTGGGAGGACTCAACACAAACTGTTCTTTCCTGGGGGCCCTGGGAACATAAAGAACGACATCTTTAGGAGGTACTGTGTCTTGTCTTCCACAGCCTTTTCTATGCTTTGAGGAGTGGAGTTTCTCTTCTTCTCATCCTTAGCTTGCTTTGTTGCCGCTTTGGGCTTCTTTTCAACATCAGCAATGGCAATGATAGCTTTCAACGCTGGGTCGAACTCGCTGTCCTCAAAATTCATTCAATAACTGGCCCATTGTTGTGAGCTGGCAATGGGTTATTGGTTATATTGGGAACCTCCTCATCCCTCAACACTACCCGCTTTTGCTCTATTAGATTTTCGACCGCCCGTTTAAGGGTCCAGCAATACTCAGTGTAGTTCCCTTTTGCCCCTGAATGATAAGCATATTAGGTACCGGGTTGGTAGGAGGGTGACTCTAGGTTTTGTCTGTTTGGAGGCATGGGCTACAACAATCCCATTTGGACCAACTTTGGGAAAAGGCTGGAATATGATTCACCAATGTGTGTGAAATTGGTTTTTCTGGGTGGTTCACGGGCACAGGCATTATATGGAAAATTGTTCTGTGGTGGACGAGGATTATACGGAGCTTGGTGAGGAGGGTAATTTTTGGGAGGTGGAGCTCGGTTTTGGTTATAGCGTTGTTGCAGCCGAGTGTATGGCTGGGCATTAACCACTACATAAGGCTAAGGAGTCATGGCATATGCCGCATCTTGGTGAGGTTAGTAATATTGTGGGGTGCTAGAAGAGGAACCGAAGTAATCTTGGGGTTGACGGGGGTTTCTCAGACTTGAGACCATTATTGCTGCTTCTTTTTTCTTTTTCCGGTTTGCTGCACCCCCCGACCTGCTCTGGATTTCTTGAGAGGTGGCTCTTATGGCCGACTGGCTCAGGATGCAACCTGTTTTCAAACCATTCTCTACCATTTCCCCCATCTTTATGGCTTCTGCAAATGGCTTACCCATAGAGGACATCATGTTCTGGAAGTAATCAACCTCTTAGGCTTGCAAGAAGACACTGACCATCTCGGTCTCATCCATTGGGGGTTTCACCCTGGTAGCTTGTTCACGGCACTTGATGGCATACTCCCGGAAGCTCTCTGAAGACTTCTTTTTTATATTGGATAAAGAGTTTCGATCTAGAGCTATATCCACATTGTACTGGAACTATTTGACAAAGTCTCGGGCCAAGTCATCCCATATGTGCCAGCGGGAGATGTCTTGATCCATATACCATTCGGAGGCGATTCCGGCTAAACTCTCCCCGAAGTAAGCCATCAAGAGTTCTTATTTTCCACCCGCTCCTTTTAACTGGTTGCAATACCTTTTCAGGTGGGCTATAGGGTCTCCATGTCCATCATACTTTTCAAACTTGGGCGTCTTGAAACCGATGGGCAGACGAACATGCGGGAACATGCACAAGTCAACATAGGAGACACTCTTCTGACCACTCAGGCCTTGTATGTTCTTGAGACTTTGTTCTATGCTTTTCATTTTCTGAGTGATGTCTTCTTGCTCGGGATTCTTTACAGTTCTCTCCTACCCCTTGGTAAAATCATACCGAGGTTGTTGAGGGTAGGAGTTTGGGGTAATATGAGTCGTGTCCGATGGAAATGTTGGTGTTTGGAAAGTAAAGGATGACAGCTCAAAACATGGCCTGGGCAATGTTAGTTGTACCGCAGCCAAGGTTGGTGGTGCGGTGAATATGTTAGAAGACACTCCCGAAACTAGTGCCTGGGGGTGAACCTCAGAAGGCGTTCCAGTGAAATAGGCTGACATAGTGGGGTATCCGAATGGGGTGGTCGGGTAATTTATAAGGATGTTGGAGGTCCCACTTGTTCTGAGATTAGTTTAGGAAAACAAGGTATTGTACTAGGCAACTCTCTACCGTTAGACCAAGCTTCCCACATTTCCAACATGCGGAGGCATAATGCCCTGTTCTCTTCAGCAGCTGCTGACTCTGATGTCGGGATAACTGAAAACGGACTATCCTCTGAGGGGGTAATTGTTGGTAGCTAACTTTCTAACGTCATTTTGACACTTCCTTGGGACCTTGTAAAGTACGGGTGCAAAGCCAGGTTAACACAAAACCAACCACCTTAAAGAACAGAACCTGGTCTCAACATCATACGCAACAAACCGGTTAGTTTGAGACAATTAACACATAGGAAATCGCACGTTGGGGAATGCAATGCACCTAAACAGTTAAATATTTTTCTATATGTTTTGCAACGGTTAATTTTGGGTTTTCAAATTTTCATTAAAATAAAAACTTCTAATTTTTTCTCTATTACAACGACTCCATCATATATACCTAAGAACTTGAAAAACTAAAACAAACTAAAAGGAAACTGAAATACAGACTCGAAAAGAAAAATCAGGAATACATAAGTACTTCCAAAACTACTCCAGGGGCCTGCGGGACATCAGTCGGTCTCGCCGCAGGCCTACATGCAAGATCTCCTTGGAGACAATCCCGGTCATCCATTATCTGGTGAACAAAAGTTATCACTGTGGTGAAGAAGGTGGATCTAGTCATATCCTAACACTCATGGCATTTTATGACGATATAGTCAACAATTCCTCTAATCCTTTCTCTGATGATGCCTTTCTCTTGGAGTAGGTGCGCAATTTATTGAGACCTAGCTTCCAGAACTTGGGTGTCATGATGACTTTGCTCCTACAACTGTTTCATGTCCTCTTCCAGTCGAGACATCAATGCATAACAATGTTCCCTCTCTGCCTTAAAGTTCTTTGTCAGTTTAACCATTTCATTCTCGAGGATAGTTAGCTTTTTCTTTAGATTTGCGACTTCTCTATCATATTTTCCTTTTATTTGATGAACAAACTCTGCCCGTCCTTCTGCATTCTTAGCCAACTGTTCCCGGGCTTTTGCCAAACTACTTTCGATTTTTTCCAAATCAGTCCCATACTCACATACTTTCCGCCTAAGACCATTTATAAGTCTCTCATCTGTTTGGCTCCTTCCCGGGATTTCAGCAGCTATCTTCATTTTCTGGATTTGGGCTCGGAGGGCTTTATTTTCTTGCACCAATCTTTTCTTTTCACCCTCATCCGCAACGGCTTGCAAACCACTATAAAATTTAAGATCCCTGACTTGCTCTTCTAACTTGCTTATGGTGGCCCTGTATCATTTTCCTTGGTCAACCAGGCCCATTGTTCTTGTGACTCTTCAACAAATTTTTGGATGTGAGGCCTTTTGGTTGGACTTTCAGGTTCATCCCTTTCAGTGACTTTCTTTCTATACCAAGCAAGATAACCAGACGAGAACTCGCCTCTAGACAATTCACGTACTCGGGTGTTTGCTGTCAAATATTGGCACTCGTTCCAAATATGACGAACCACTTCTTCATGAAATTGGCCATCAGAGCGGATCAACTGCATGAACACTAAGATCTTCATCCTGAGGAACTACCTGGCATCTTCCCGACTATCTCAACACCCGGTATGAGGCATAAGGCTAGATGCCCCGAAACCCTTGTGCCAAACTCCTCAATGCAACTTTTCCCTATAGATCCGTAATTCATATATGGAGGCTAATGACGAATGTGCTCAATCATCCACATTTGTAACAACAAATTGCACCCTTCGAGAAAATCTGCTCCGGCCTTGCAAACCGTGAGATCTCGGAATATCTCAGATACTATCATAGGGGTGATGGTGCTTTTGGCATTAGTAATCAAAAATTTTACTACTCCAACTACCCATAGATCAATATTCCCGTCCTTCCGGGGAAATACTAGAAGACCTATAAATGCCACCATGAAAGCGAAACATCTATGCTCTTCCCACTTTGACCGGTTCCATTTGATTTAGATTCCACTTTCCGGATTGTCAAATCTTCTTACATGCCCGAACCACTGGTACATGAAGAATAGAGTGGAGAACTCACTTGCCAAGTCTGCATACTGAACCTGCCTGCTTATTTTTAACAAAACTAGAAACTTGTGAGGGGTGACGGCCCTTAGAGCGACCAGGTATTTTTGTCTTAGACCCTTCCCAGCATAACCCGCTATTCCTCCAAAGTAGGTGTGAGTTCGAAGTTCGAGAAATGCAGAACGTTGTGGGCTAGGTCCAAGAATGTCACTAGTGTTTTTATTATGTCTCCTCTAGGCCCGATCTTTAGTAATCCGGTGTGCATCCCCAAGTAATGGTTAACCCTGTCTCGTCCTTGCTTACCCAGATCTTCCCTCCACATGTATAGTTCCAATGGAATCTTGATCATAACCTTCATTGGTAAATTTTGACTCGTGCTCATTCTGCACATTTATATTAAGGTGATTGATTTAAAACAAAGTGAATTTTATTAAAGCTGATAAAAATGGGTCATTTTATAAATTCAAAAGTCAAATAAACACATCCACTTTTGACATACGACTCTTTAGCACTTCAAAAAGGAAGATTTTAGGGTTGTGTTTTCTAGGTGGCCAAAATTTGGCAAAGAAACCGTCGGTGGCTATTCTTGCAAAAACGGCCTTCCGGCGCCCTGTCGGGACGTTCGGCTGTTTAGACAAAAATGGCATCACCCACTTTATTTATGACAACAAAGACAACACCTTTTCAAAATTTGGGGTTATTTTTGCAAAAGCGGGGCTGGACCCGATGAGGATTTCCTACGTATCCCACATCCGGTGAGAATCAAACCCGTGTAGTTCGGTCAGTTTTTATATAACAGGGAAACATGACACTTGAGATTTTGGGCTCATTTTGAAATGACCTTTCTTTTTCCCCTTCTTTTTTTTTCTTCAGAATTTCGGCGGAGTTTCAGGATTTTCAAGTACACACCTCACTGTTTGTTTGTTTTTTAATTTTCTTTCACTATTCTATAAGCCGATCAACATGCAAGCCGAAACAAACAAATGCACAAATAGCACGTAAGATGCACCAGAATGATCTTTTTAATTTTGGGTACACCTATCCTAGACGGATCCAACCCCTGTGTTGAGTCCCCAAAGTCAAATGCACATGATGCAAACAAGCGTTCCTACTAGGGATCCGATATGAGGCTGTGTTATTCTAGGTTTAAAACCTGGGTGTATTGTTCTAGACCTGGCTTACCCGAACGGACAACTCGAGCCGGAGGGGGGGAAGGGCAGCATACCGGTAACCAAAAGATCATCCAGCTTTGCGACTTGTCCGAACCTCGTTCTAAATTAGGGTACGACACTAACATAAAAGAAGTAACGCCAGCGTGCACTTCCCAGAAGATTAGAAGAGAAGAGTTTCGTAGCAGTTTATATATAGTTCACATAATATCAAAGTGGTAAAAAACGGCATTTAGCATATTAGGCCCAAACATGTAAGTAAAAATCAGATAATAAATATAAGCCAAATATAACAATTATTTTAAGATCGAATTCTTGAACCCTGAACCAGAGATTCGGAGTTCTCGTCCCCAGCGGAGTCGCCAGAGCTGTCACACCTCCTTTTTACCACCCGAGAGGGTATATAAGGGAGTTTTTCTAATTAAAGTGACATTAATCGAAATGAGATTATTTTATTTAATTCAGAGTCGCCACTTGGAATAATTATATGGCATCCCAAGTCACCGGTTTATTTTAAATCCCAAATCGAGGAGAATTTTGACTTTATTTAAAAGTCTGCGAAACCAGAAAACTAGGTAAGGAATTCTATTAACCCGGGAGAATGTGTTAGGCATTCCCCAGTTCCGTGGTTCTAGCACGATCAATTAACTATTAATAATTGGCCTAATTATCTAATTTATTACATGTTTTAAAACCTAGTATGCATTTTTAATCTTTTAAACTGCTTTTAATTATTTTATGAAATTATTCTGGAACAAGTTACGATTGTCATACACTTGTTTGCTTGGTACACATCGTGAATCGTGTCACGGAAATCGTACCCACGATCTACAACATGTTTAATTTTATTAACATTATTAGAAGTTGTGGCCTGGTCACATAAATGTACCCCCGAATTTGGAAATTAGGTATCACAACTACGTCACATGAATCGTACCCGCAGCTATGACAATTTTATTATAAATGCGCCTAAAGCAAACTACGAATATTCAAAGTATTTTCTACACTAGTTATGATATTAATGTGAGGGCCATAAATTAGGGGGTTCATTTGTGAATGACACGCCTCGATTTATTTTAAAAGATTTGTACTCAATTAAAGCAATATATGAATGTTCATATTTAAAACTAATTTGAAATTAGGTATCACAACTACGTCACGGGAATCGTACCCGTAATCGTGATGATTTAATTACGCGCCTAAAGCAGGCTACGATGTCATGATTTTCCTAAAACTAATTTGAGACTATCGCAAGGTTATATGAATTGCGGAAAAACCATTATTATGGATAGAACATAGAAAGATTGAAATAAGTCTAAGGTCAAGTGACGTGAGCATTAATGGTTTTGAACATCAGTTAATTAATTTATCATTCAAGGCTCATAAATTTTGAAAGCAGCTATTTGAAGAATCGTGAGTAATTGGACTTAATGCTTCTAGAAAATCCTTATTAGCACACATGCCTTGTATTTTTCAAAAAAAAGAAACGACTATACCATTCAACATTATAGCTCAACAAAGTAAAGTAAGTGATTGAACAATGAGCTTCTATCATTTTAAACATTTGTAGTTTACATGAATAGCCACCCAAACAAATATATTGTCGATTATAGGATACATCACCACAAAGGAATAAAATAAACCAACAATTAAACTCAAACTCATGTTATCCAAGTTCAGACAATGCATTAGAAGAAGACGAACTAATTTTGGCAGAAAAAAGCTGTTTTAATTACATTTTTATATGCTGAATCAAACTAGATGAGGTATTTAAAACTAGCAGAGGACTTTTAACTTCAAGTATGTATATAATCTTCAAGCAGCAATCCCCAGCCTGATCTCCAAATCTTGATAGCAAACTAATGAACAATTATTTCCAATTAATATGACAGTGCAATCACAGGATCCTCCATTCCTGAAATTTTTAAACTGAACTTCTTCCAAACCACACATGGCCACGTGATGATCAGACTTCAATTATACCACACTAAAGGTTATCCCAAACATGAATCATCATTTTAACAATAATGTATCACTAGAAAATATTGAGATCAATCTATGAAGAATCAGCAAGTTGAACATTTAAATTAGAACACACCAGCAACATCCAGGATTAACAGAATAATTACTCTAATTAACTTTGAAGTCTTAAACATGCTGGATCCATTAAACACAAAGCATGACAAGATAACTCATATTCCATTTAGAAATGCAATGGAGAATAACAATTGGAACCTGTACATATCTAAAATGCAGAGTAACAGCAGAAACTTGAGCAAATAAAGGTCATAAAAGAAGATGAAATCCAGCAGCAAGAAACAACAATAAACTCAACAATTAGGGAGATAGTTCCGCAGCTTGAAATGGAATTCGAAATCCCTAAAAAATTAAGCAAAAACAGCAATAAATAACCCCAAATTTCTGCTCCAACCTCCGAAACCCCAGCAAAAATACCTCAAGAACAAAGAAAAGCTCAAATTTTCTCAAGAATACTTTTTAGAATTTGTTTTGTGTTAAGCCGTTTTCTCTATCTCACTCTTTTTTCTCTCCCTCTAATGATTGGAAAAAAGGATCTTTTATAGAGGAGATTTAGGGAAACAAAGCCTGTTTTTCCTCACTCAAATGCACCCTTTAAACTTTAATTTAATTCACTTACACCCCTGCCCATAGAATTTTCCCCCTTTTTCCCCTGAAATGATCTTAGTCAACCCTTATCTAGAAGCTTCCCATTTGTTAGGATAAGATTCCCTCAATTCCTATCCAATTTGAACTCCTATGTACCCCTGTATTTACCCCTTTTTACTATTTTGACACTTACCTCAGGTGTTACTGGACCTCTGGGCCACTTAAACCACAAACCTAACATTTCCCTTGGGCCCTTGCACCAACAGACCCAAATCCGAACCCAACCCATAAACCAAAACAGTTCTATGAAGAATTAAACCAAGCTCTTGAATAATCAAAGATTAATGATGCATTTTTAGAAAGGAAAAAAAACTATACATTACAGATGCAATTATGTCTAATTATTGAGCTATTAACACAGTTTAATCAATCATGCACTAGAACATAATTTTTAGACAGAAAATTGTCATCACAGTAGGGGTTATGAAGAATAGGAGGAAAGGCATACCGATTAAATCTCCAAAAGCTTCGACAACTCGGAGAAAAGCAGTAACGAATCAATTTGAACTCTGGCGAACAAGAAACTCAGCC
This sequence comes from Nicotiana sylvestris, assembly GCF_000393655.2. Lineage (NCBI taxonomy): Eukaryota > Viridiplantae > Streptophyta > Magnoliopsida > Solanales > Solanaceae > Nicotiana > Nicotiana sylvestris. The sequence goes on from NC_091065.1 coordinate 22,742,022, forward strand.
AATGGTGGGAATTGCAACATGAATACTAGCAGGACTTTCTTCCACAGCTAGTCCTTCATGTCACAATCCTCAACATATGCCAAGAAAGAGACGAGGCAGAGGTTTCAAGCCATTTTGGACAATCAATGATTATTTACCCAGAATCCGGCCAATCTGTGAAATAGGACAACCTTAACATTAAACAACTCCTTACATTGAAAAATAAGGAATTCAAGTAGGTTTCATCATGAATTGAGGACCAGGTCAAAAAAATCGAACAAAAAGTAAAAAGTTTGGATTTTTATTCTTAGATCTCAAATTCGGAGAATATGAGTGGCCTTTTGGAGAAATCAATGGTGGGTTATGAACGAGGGGGTGATGGAAATTTGAGGGCTTTTGGAAGTGGTCCGCGGCGGAGGAACGGTGGAACAGGCGGTGGTCTTTGAGAGAGACAGGAATTAGGTTTAGAATTAATTGAATGAATTATGAGGCTAGGGGGTTGGGTTTAGTCGTTTAATAGGGTAAAGGGGTTGAAACGCCGTAGTTTTGAAGTGCAACTACATCATTTTGGTGAGGGGAGGTTGGACAGGGTAAGGGTGGTCTGGGCCTGGGTGGTTTGGGCGAAATTCTTTTGAAATCAATTGGCCAATTTAAAATTTGGCCCAGCATGTCAAGACCAAAATTAATCCCTCTCTTTTTATTCTTCTTTTCTCTGTTTTTTTTCTTTTTCTTTGCCTTAATTAAAATCTTAAATTAAATCCTAACTTGTAAAATTAAGCTAATTATCTAATTATAGCATTTACAAAAATTAGTTGATCCAAAATTAAAAAGGAGAAAATTACTAATCTAAAATTTAAAGATAAAAATGTAACAATGAGGAAATGTTTTTGTGATTTTTCATTTTAATAAAGCAATTAATTAGCTAATCAATCCCAAAATCTGAACACAAATTCTAATATGTAATGCATGATATTTTTGACATTTTTGGAGCATTTTCATGATTTTAGTAAAAATTAAACGTGCACAAAAAATGCGAACAATTAATAAAATCCTACAAAAAATCCTATTTAATGGCAAATAATTGGGAAAAAAAATCTATTTCTTTGATTTTATAGGAGTATTTTGATTAGGGCAAAAATCACATGCTCATAATAGACACGAGTACCTAGCTTGTAAGATATTGACTGTTGCATGATGTAATGTTATTTATGCATAAATATGTTCCCTATGGACAGTCTATGAATGTGTATGGGTATAGTAAAATGCATAGGTAAGCTAAAGGTTGGCTATAGACGATCCCATGTGTATGCATAGTCCGACCCGAATATTTTGACACGCATGGATGGTCTGCTTTGCTACGTGTATGTGCCACCAGATAGTCATATTATAGTGTGCCTTACGGACGGTCTACCTTGCTATGTGTAAGAGCCATATTTTGTTCTTATAATAAGTAACAACGGCGATGCAACAAGAGATCATTGAGCAACAGTTGACAGAAATAATTCAGAATCTTATGATATTTTGAGTTTTTCAATCAGATTGAAGGACCAAGTAGTCCAAGTGATAGCGATCTAGTAAGTCGATCTACAGAACGTGGTAAGCTCACTCTTATTCTTGTCATTCAGCAGACTATTTTTGTATTCATTCATGCTTTTCAGTTTTCAGAATTTATTTATATGTATTGCTTTCTGACTTACATACTTGGTACATCTCATTGTACTAACGTCCCATTGTTGGGGTGCTGCATTTCATGCCTGCAAGTGCAAGTAGTCAGTTTGACGAGCTCTCAAAATAGATAGGATTGATATTCAGCGGAAAATCGGTAAGACTCCATCTCTTTCGGAGCATAGCCGAGTTTAGAGGTCATGATATCGGATTTTGTTATAGACTTACGGGTAGGCGGGGGCCTATCCTGATGATATTTTGATGTCAGATATTCTTAGAGGCTTTGTAGACACAGGATCAATATGTATATGATTTCTTTCTAGGTTGTCCGATATTGATACTGGGAGGCCTGAGCATGTATTGATGTTTTGAGTATGATGGCTAGCTGATATGATGCTTGGACGCCTACGATATATTACAAGTTGCGCCCTATTGACCTATGTATGTTCTAAGTTACGTCTAACATTCAAGAGTTGCAATGGTTCACTCGGTCCAGTACGGCACCGAGTGCCAGCCATGCCTCACCTAAGTTGGGGTCTGCACATGTGGAGATACAAGGCGGGAATATTATTATGCGTGTGCGGTGAGACAAGGCAAACATTTACTTTATTGTTGTGCACGTGGCGAGACAAGGGGGGCTATGTCGGGGATGATTTGTGATGGCTTGTGATGGTATGCGGGTGCTGTTATTTATGATATTTGTGTACATTTTGTTGTGTTGTTTCCTTTGTGTCGTTCGTTGTCTTTACTCATAATTGTTGACTCAAGTTGTGATAGAACACTTGCACAAGCATACACGTAATTAATCACTCATATTGGTTTAAGAAGATGAATCCTGATGTTCATTGATCATTTACATGTATTCTCATTTACTTGCCTTTTGTGTGAGAGTTGCATTGTTGGCACGTGAGTTGTCCGTGCAGTTATGAGTTATGGCTAGTGTTGGCACGTGAGTTGTTTTTGCAGTTAAGATTCATTGTTATTGTTGGCACGTGGGTTGTCCGTGCAGATATGAGGTACTAATAGTATTGGCACGCGAGTTATCCGTGTAGCATGTGAGTTGTCCGTACAATTGTGAATATTAATGTGGGCACAATATGCCAAGTGATTAGGGTCCGTGACTTGGGAAACCCGAATTGTGGTGATGAGCTGTGGTACTTCAGGAAAGTACTTGTATAAATCTAACATGTAACCGGTTGTTTATTTGGTTGCTACCTATTTTTCCTTACTTGTTTTCACCGGACCTTAAATGTATTCAACTTACTTTACGATGATATTACTCGTTTGTTCCTTGTTGTAAGTATTGTTGTTTTACCATGCTTAGCTTTATATTGATATTGTTCCATGTTAGTTTCACATTTATACTTGCACAGGTTATTATGTCTAGTAGGTGTCGTGACTGTTCCTCGTCACTACTCCACTGAGGTTAGTCTTGATACTTACTAGATACCGTTGTGGTATACTCATGCTATGCTTTCTGCATATTTTTGGGGAGTTCCAGGTACTTCGGAGGTTATTGATCATTAGATAGCTGATCAGATATTGCTGCGGAGACTTCAAGGTATACCTACCATCGCGTTCGCAGGCCTCAGAGTCACCCTCTAAAGTTTATTTTGTATAGTTTATTTTTATTCCAGAACAGTTGTACTTAGAGACTTTCTTGTGAACTTAGTAAAGTTTATGACTTGTACTACCGATTTTGGGATATTGTATTGTACTTGGGATTGTTAGGTTATTATAGAAATTTTTGTTTCATGCTTAATAGCTAATTTGTTAAAATCTGTTATGAATTCAGTAAGTGCTAGGATTACCTAGTCTTAGAAACTAGGTGCCATCACGATATCCTACGAAGGGAAATTATGGTCATGACACCTATAGTGTGAATGTGACGTGATAGCTTGGTATTAGAGAACTAGGTTCACATAGGTGTCACGAGTTATGAGCAGGACTAGTAGAGTTTTGCGTATCGGTACAGAGACGTATGTACTTATCTTCGAGAGGGTGTAAGGCATTAGGAAACTTCTCTTTCTTCATTTTCTTATCATGTTGTCGATATTGTTCTAAGTCTAAATCTTTCTCTTATTCTCTCATAGATGGTGAGAACATGTGCGATGGCACTAGCTGCCAGTAGAAGGACTATGCCTCCTGCGGTAGAGGTAGAGGTAGAGGCTGTGGGTAGGCCAGTGCTCCTACCAGAGGATGAGGGAATTCTAGAGTAGTTCTAGAGGCACCACTAGTAGATCTAGTTAAGGATCCTATTATTGAGGGGCAGGGCGAGACATTTGTAGCTAAGCAAGTCCCGACATATTTCACAACCGTACTAGGCTTTCAAGAGGGCATGGGTCGTATGTTAAGATTTATGGACGCTATGAACCAAGTCGGACCTGTTCCAGTGGATCCAACCATATCTTAGGACATAGGGGGATTCCAGAACCTTACCACTCATACACCGACGCATGCTTCTGCTATTATTTAGGCCCTGGGGCATTACCTGCAAGCAGTGTTTAGCTAGTTAAAATAGCCAGAGTAGATATTAGACCTCCTGTGACTGCCGATGAGCAGAAGTGTAATGACCCAAACCGATGGGCTGCGACGGGCACCCGGTACCTTACTCAACCGAGTACCAACATAACATATTTTTCATATAATTCTATCATAGGTAAATGAACCGGAGTAAATCATGAGAGAATACAAACTTATATATATGAAGTACGGGCCTATAAGGCGGGCATGATTCTTTACATACTCGAAATATAGGCAAACAAGGCCATATAAGTATCCGTATACATGACATCTGTCTACAAGCCTCTAAGAATACATAATGTCATAAAGGTCGGGGCAGGGTCTCGCCATACCAATCAATACATGTACTAATCATACTGACCAAAAAGCAACTCCGGAGAAAATGGAGCGCACCAACACCTTCCACTGAGCTGACATCCTACTTGGAGGACTCTTGACCTGTCTATCAGACTTGTGGGCATGAAACGCAGCGTCCCCAGGCAAAAGGGATGTCATTATGAATAATATACCGAGTATGTAAGACACCTAAATAAGTATATAAAAGACATGAAGGAGATATAAAGTAAATGACTCAACTTGTAAGTCTGGATAACTCTGTAAATCATGAAATACTTATAATGCCATACATATGCGTATGAATGTCATGTCGTGCATAGGTACATGTGTTTATAATATCATCCAGCCTCTGAGGGCATCCCATCATATCATCTTGGCCACTGTGGGCAAAATCATCAACGCATACCTGCTGATCAGGTGGTGGTGCGTATGTAACGCCATAACCTTTTTCCATAACATCTCTCTCTCTCTCTTTATATATATATATATATAAACATATATACGCGTATATAATGTCGTCTGAGTCATGGGTCAATGTACATGTATAAATGCATGAAATGCATAAGAAATACGTTAATAAGATTTTCTCAGAATGCCATAAAACTCAATATGCCTTTCGGATAAACTTTATCAAATACATATTTTTCTGAGACCCATAAACAGACTATAGAATAATAAGACTTATTGGAGGATAAGAACATACACATCTCTAGCATTTCTACGAATAGAGTAATTTATGAAAGTTGTGCATTTGCCTTTTTCGTTCATATCATATAATCATGCCAAAAGAAAGAAGGGATAGTCTTAACATATCTTAACTCCGTTGAGTCCTTAATACCTTTTATTCTATTCATCAAAAACTCAACTCAATCTACCACATCATAAGGAGATTCAAAATCAGTGCTGAGTAAAGGCTAAGTCCGTAACTTAAACTAGTATCTTGTTCACGTAAATTTGGTAGCATCTCCCCTATAACAAGACTCTCCTCCAATACCATATACCAACAACAACAAGAACACAATAATAAAAACATGTATTCATCATGTCCCAACCTTATCTCCATCACAATATACCACAAAACAGCCTACACACCCTAATTACTTCAAACATAAAACAACAACCAAAGTAGTGTCCAACAACCTAAAAAATGTAATGACGAACGACCAGCCAACCACCCTGACATTATGTGGTGTTTCTTCACACTATTTCTCCTCCCAAAATACATAAAAACACTAGAAAAATAGACAACCCAACAGCAACACAAAACAACCCACAAAACAGTCCCATAATTCAACAACTCAAAATTAATTTTTTGGTTTACTAAAACATGTTTTGACTTGTCTTTTCTTTCCAATTGAGAAACACAACCAATAGTAAATAATTAAGACTCTTATCCTATAAACCAGCCATCAATTCAACTTAAAAATAATTTCACAACTAGCCAACAGTGATGCAACAACAAACAGTATACCACTCCTTCGAAACTCGCTAGGTCTAGTCTTTACGGACGAGTTACAACTCGTACAAGCATATATAATGGAAGGAGAAGCATAAACTCACCTTGTACTGAGTAGAACCATAAAAACCTAGTCCTTATCCATCAAAAATCATTCCCCCAACACAGCTACATGAAAGAGAAAGAGAAACTAGCAAGCTGTCCGGGGTTTTCGGCACTAGAATCACATCGTAGCATCCAAAATAACCTAGGGTTTGTGTGGGATTTTTGGGGAGGAGGTGCAGGGGTTTAATATGATTTTTGGTATGAGAAATAAGTGAATGAAATGAGTTAATATGTCCTTAAAACACCCCTCTTGTCCGACTTTAGGGCTTTAAATTGTGGCCTCTCCTTTTGGCAAGTAGGTGATGCACCTACTTGTCACCTACCATTTTGCGCAGTCTCGTGAAAATGTGAATATATCTCTACTTAAATGTTGTATCAATGAATGGTTTAATCCTCTGGAAAGTAGACTAGTAGATCTTAAATTTTGTAGGTAGATCATCCCGTAATTCCAAGTACATTGGGAGAAATGCTCAGCTACATTTGACCTAATATTTACCATATTTATGAATGTAACTTGTGATGACCTTTTCCAACTTTTGTTTCAAAACTTGCTTGACTTCAAAACATGACACACGACTATCATACGACTAAAATAACTCATAACATAATCTTCTTATAAGGTTAAGCACCCTAGTCTCACCCCAAAAGTACATGTTATAACATTCCCAACTTGTCGACTTTTGACGAAACTTATTTCTTCAATTCATTTAGCTTCGAAGCCTTCAAACCCTTTTAGTACTTGGTATTCATGATCTTAAATATTTTTAACCTCCATTGTAAAATGATTAATTTAATTTACATGCTTTCAAAGTTTATCTCATTTCTGAGCTTACATCAATTGACTTACGGATACTCTAACATACAAAAACATGGGGTGTAACATCATTCCTCCTCCCATTGGAACATTCGTCCTTGAATGTTGACTGATGCACTTATCATTCTCATAACCCATAGCTCTTGCGAACACTTTAATACTCTTCTAGCCATGTAGGCAACTATTCTTTGAATAAATCCAAAGTCTAGGGTATTCCCACCTTTAGTCCTCTTTCTCATACCACGACTTGTGGTCGAAATCTCGTAACTATTGCTACCTTTTGTCATGCAGCCTGTACGACTTTTTCCTTGTATGTGCGCCTATGCGACTCTTCTCTCCTTTTATCTCCAGCTTTTAGCCAATCTCTAGGTCTCACGTTGTAAACATATACAAAGCTTGATATGTTGTCCCTCTGAGCATCTAAGGATATACTGAAGTTCTTCGCTCAGTACTTTTTTGAACTTACGAATATTACTATATCTTATTTCATAGATACGGTTATCCATTAATATGACTTTACTGCATCTAAGTAGGTCATACTATACCATAATTCTTACCTCGATTTCTCGTTATTGAGGTCTACTACCAAATTCCAGGTTACTTTCATTGCTTATCCAATATGTATAAATCTATGTCCTTTAATGCTTCTACATTACTATTCATCTTAATAATGACGACCTAATCTCATCTCATACTTTATAACTTTTATCCATCTGTTATTGATTCACTTTGCGTGGGTATTTTAATCCTGCCCAATCATGAGATCCCTTTCTTTTCTTCGTCGGATCATAACTCAATCGAAGGCCCAAACGTCATCCTTTATCTATCACAATTACACCCTCATTCTATTACCAGGGCATCATTCCATCTCTTCTAAATGCTATTAGTCTTAGATTCCTTTGAGTTCATTCATGCTATAGTAAGCTTTGTATAACTTAGAGAAACCATCTACTCTTCTTTTTTTCATGGGCTTAATCCTTTCTTTAACTTATACCGGAGCCTTCTACGGCTGTATGATTGTCAACATATATGTTACATGGATAATACTTCGAAATCTTAAGTGTGCTCATAACGTAGTTAACTCTGGATCATTGATCAAATGATTCCTTTCGCTCCTTCTCAGTTTTCTTTAAACGTAAGCTATTACTATTCCTGGTCTTTCTGCCCCCTTGTTGCATGCATCCTTAGCTTATCTTAGTTCCCACACATGCCGGAATTCTTGTGCAACTCATATGATCTCGAATATTACCTTCGATTTGTTGTGATACTGCTTTTACATGCCAATTTCTCCTTTGAGTTACTATATTTAGGTTGAAGCCTTCTTCATTATTTCCTCGGCTGGTCTCCCGTTGTAGTACTTAAGGAGGACCCTCTGACTCTTGTAAAGATGCAAGCTTATTACATCGTATACCCAGTGGAATTTTTGACGTTCTTCATTGCCTCTAATTATACGTAGTTACTTACCTCCACGCTCTTGTACTTGTAGGGTTGAACTAATATTTTGACTGATTTCGCAGTGACATTCTCTTTTATTTCAGCAATACTCATATGATACCTTTTACTATCCCAACTCCTATCTTAATATTTCCCAAGGTCATGATGTCATATCCGTGGGACTGAATTTCCCATGTTGGGGTTCATTCTGTTTATCTTGCACAATCTATTGATTTGTCTGTATCCTTTTGTCTAGCCATAACTAGGCCCTTCCTGAATCAACTTACTAACTACTCGTTGTCCCATTCTCATATTAATATTCCGTGTAATATTTATTGAGTTATTTCCTTTGTCTTAACTTACGTCTCGCACTAGCTCCTTATCTATCAATAACATCTCGGGCAGGGACCCTTACTTCCTCTCCTTGACGTTGTGTTTACATAATGTTCTGGAATTGCAACATACATGTAGGATTTGAATAAGTGAAGTCTTATTTTTATCGCATTCTTCCTTTACTATTCCATAATTACTAGAATCACTTAATTCTTACTTAACGCCACATCACACCATGTTCCCCCCTTTAGGAGAGTACTGGGAGTTGGAGCTACGACGTCCTACCTATAGATGTTTTACCTCTTCATCTTCGGCGTCCTTTCATACCATCAATGACCCTTACTCTCCTTGTGGTAATCCTTTTGTACCAAGGATAACAAAATTTCTTACTCACGAGAGTGACACCTAGTGTAACTGGCACACATAGTTCTTTAAGCTGAACTTTACTTACATTGCTTGCTTTAGGGAAGCGTCTTCCTGAATGACCATTCTCAGAATTCCTCATGAATCTTCTTCTATTGTCCATTCTATTATTACCGAAAAAAATATGAAATTCTTATGATGCCGACTATTATTAAATCACTAAATCCCTAATTCATGTTTACTTTACCTTGTTCACCAGCCCATACTGATCTCTATTATTCTGGGGTCTAGCCTTTCTTCTTGGCAATCATGTTAGAGTCACGAACTTACTTCTTGAAATGAGGATATGACTTTGGCCTATACTCTTTTGTTGTCTTAAGGCCTATTACCTCTCGTCTCTTCCTTCACTTGGCTATAAATTCTTCAATACTGTCATCTTTTGATCTACCGTTGTCATCCGTGTATCTTACTCATAATTCTTCATTAACTCTTTTATTATTTCCCGCTAACATTTATGCCTATCACTTTATTCTGAAAACTCGAATAAGATATTCTTTTGATTTTAGCTCCCCTTTGCTCCCTCTAGTGGCTCTTCGGGTTGCTTAACGTTCTCGCTCTACTAGGAACGCGAGCCACACTAAGGTAATATTTATCACTGATCATGCTAGTATTCACATCTAATTGTAATATTCTAGAATGCACAATCTGGGTGTCTAACAAGGAGATCCATTAGCATATTTGTGATATCCTTCGGAAATGTCAACTAACACAAATAATCCATTCACCATTTTGGGTTACTCTAACCCCAGCCGGATTCTGATGTTCTGTCCTTTTCTTAAACTATACTTGTTAGCCTCCATAGGCATAACTGAGATGAGTACAGCCAGTCGTACATACCTTTGTTACTGTTGAATATAACTCAAAAAGCTTATATTCCTCTGCCTGAATTATAAACACTATTAAACTTCATTAACTGGGCACCTCGTACTCTTCTTCATCTTGCTTCTTTTGCTTATTGACAATTGTATTTATCTTCTGAATCTCTCATTTTCTTTCACCTAAGGTGGATAGGTATTCTTGTCTCAAGACTCCTTATCAAGAGGCTTACACCTTTCAGTACACACATGATACACTGAAGACCTCACATTTACTTATCATAAGCATGATGCAAAGTCGAGTTCCTTTGACTCAACTCTTCCATAGTCATATCTTTTACCAATCGTCTTTCTGGATATAGGTATCGTCTTATTATGAATAAAATAGGAGTTAGGAACTTAAATTCTTACAACTAAGCTCTACCACACGATTTAGAGTAAGAATAAAGAGTGACAGTCCTAAATGTCTTGTAGCCTCTTGCTTATAAGTGTGGTGCACGACACACCCATAAACAAGACTCTACTAGACACGACTTGTAGACTCCCTAGGACAAAACTGCTCTGATACCACTTTTATCACGACCCAAACCGATGGGCTGCGACGGGCACCCGGTACCTTACTCAATCGAGTACCAACATAACGTATCTTTCATATGATTCTATCATAGGTAAATGAACCGGAGTAAAGCATGAGGGAATACAAACTTATACATATAAAGTACGGGCCTATAAGGCCGGCATGATTCTTTACGTACTCGAAATATAGGTCGACAAGGCCATACAAGTATCCGTATACATGACGTCTGTCTACAAGCCTCTAAGAATACATAATGTCATAAAGGTCGGGACAGGGTCTCGCCATACCAATCAATACATGTACTAATCATACTTACCAAAGAAGCAACTCTGGAGCAAATGGAGCGCACCAACACCTTCCACTGAGCTGACATCCTACTTGGAGAATCCTTGACCTGTCTATCAGGACCTGTGGGCATGAAACGCAGCGTCCCTAAACAAAAGGGACGTCAGTACGAATAATGTATCGAGTATGTAAGGCGCCTAAATAAGTACATAAAAGACATGGAAGAAATATAGAGTAAATGACTCAACTTGTAAGTCTAGATAACTCTGTAAATCATGAAATACTTATAATGTCATGCATATACGTATGAATGTCATGTCGTGCATAGGTACATGTGTTCATAATATCATCCAACCTATGAGGGCATCCCATCATATCATCTCGGCCACTGTGGGTAAAATCATCAACTTACCAGCTGATCAGGTGGTGGTGCGTATATAACGCCATAACCTTTTCCCATAACCCATATATATATATATATATATATATATATATATATATATATATATATATATATATATTATAATGCCGTCTTAGACATGGGTCAATGTACATCTATAAATCCATGAAATGCATAAGAAATACGTTAATAAGATTTTTTCGGAATGCCATATAAAACTCAATATGCCGTTCGGATAAACTTTATCAAATACGTATTTTTCTGAGACACATGAACCGACGATAGAATAATAAGACTTATGGGAGGATAAGAACATACCATTCTCTAGCATTTCTATGAATAGAGTAATTTATGGAAGTTGTGCATTTGCTCGTTACGTTCATGTCATATAGATCATGCCAAAAGAAAGAAGGGATAACCTTAACATACCTTAATTTCGTTGAGTCCTTAATACCTTCTATGCTATTCTTCAAACAACTCAACTCAATCTACCACAACATAAGGAGATTCAAAATCAGTGCTGAGTAAAGGCTAAGTCCGTAACTTAAACTAGTAGCTTGTTGTTACACCCCGTAAGTTTAACAACATTGATACCATTAGATATTATGCTAATGTGGTATTTTCTTTTTAAGTGGAGTATTTTAGTAAAAGTTTTATAAGTATGATTTTGGATAGTTACCATTATTACTATTTTCGAATATGGTAAATTATACACATAATATGAGAAAGTGTGATCTAACCACAATATAACCCAATCAGTTGAATATAAGTGGGTGAAACATAAAAATCCTTTTGATAGATTGATTCAACTGGTTAATTTGCATAAGGTACGTCTTGCCTCAGCTTTAAATTTCCTCCGTAAAAATACCAAAATTTGGGTCTCTATTACCAAAAGTTGCCCACCTTTTAGAACTTTGACATTCTTGGACTAATTAAAGGTAGAAATTTTATCTTTATTCTATTATGTTTCAAGAAAATTTGAGCTTTTAAGTTTTATCCATTATGTTTCAACGAAATTTTCTTTTTATTGTTACTAGTATAGTTAGTCATAATACAATGTTAGCAAGTAATTAATTTAGATGGAGAAACGTGGTAGATGAGGATTCACTAGGACTAATTAAAGGTAAAAAGTTGAGTTTTACTCTATTATGTTTCAGGAAGGTTTGTTTCTTTTTACTAGTATTATTACTTTATGAATTTAAGTTTTATCCTTTGATGGTGTAAAGAATGTTTTACACCGTCAGCAGATAACTTATAATAGCAGGTTATATTTATCAAGAATTTACCAGTATATATATTGACCAGGTGAAGAATATTTTTACACTATCAATAGATTTTAAACTGTGATAGCATGTTGGTTACCATTATTACTAGATTACCAATTAATATTTATTAAGAACCTGCAATTACTGAACAAATAACCTGGTTGTGTAGAGTTGTGTAGAGAGTTCAGTATATTAAATTTAAACCATTTACTTTTTTAACAATAATCTTTCATATTATTAGTGGCATTATGTTAAAAATTGCGGTTTCACATACATTGTTCGAATAAAGAAGGTTATCTCTTTTTTATTTTAAGAATTAAATGTACGAAAATTTGTACTCTTTATATGAAATTAGGAAAATTAGAAGTTGAGAAAATATATGTATTTTTACATGGATGTTTTAATAAAATAGTAGTGTATGTATTAATTTTATGTGGTATCACATGACCGTAATAGTATGGTGTATAAACTGTATTAAAAATAAGTAAAATTTTAAGTAATTTGAGACAATTCTTAATTATGCGGGTAATTAGTTAATTACCGGATAACAGGACATTACCTAATTAACTAATAAATTGGATAGGATTAAAAATTTTCCCACCCCACGTGGCAGCCACATGCAAATGTATTAGGTGACTCATACACACATTACGTGAGTCATATAGCAATTGTCAAAGGAAAAGATTGAAAAGACTGAAGAATAGAGTGACCACCTAAAACAAAAACATTGCATCCGCTGAAAGGGTTTTCTTCTATTATTCATGACCACAATAGACATGGTTGTTGTGTATTTTGAGGCGAGGCTTATTCAAAGACAAGTAACTCATGTTGATTTGCTATATGCTCCACGGCGATGGATACAAGCAACGTTTCTACTGCAGCTCGCCACTAAAGAGGCAGAAATGCTCACAGGTTGGACTTTTATGTTAAGCACACCTGCACCTCTATGGAAGTAACTTTAGAATATATTTTGGCCGCTGTTAATTGGCTTGCGAACTTTCCAATTTTTTATCCAGAGCACCTCATAATGTTCCCATTAAGTGGTTTAAAAAAAAATTACGCTCCTAAATAAGACCTTAATGCATAATGTCACGTAAAAATGGAGATATTACCTTTATCACTACTAGAAATCCAGTAAAAAGCGACCACAAAAAACGACCAAAGTTGATCGCTTAAAGGCCTAAAAGCGACCAAAAAGCGACCAAACATGCCTGGTCGCAATATTGCTGGTCCCTTTATTTTAGAGATCAAAGTTGGTCGCTTTATTATTTTAATAATATAATTTTAGCGACCAAAGTTGGTCTCTAAATGTAAAATACGTTATTTATTTATTTATTATTAATCATAAAAAAGCGACCAACTTTGGTCTCTAATCCAAATATTATATTTTAAAATCTGGAAAATAGAGACCAAGATTGGTCGTTTTTTATTAATTTTTTTTTTTTTTTTAAAAATAAGCGACCAACTAGACCAACTTTGGTTGCTATATTTCCAGAAATTATTATTTTTAAATGGAATTGCGACAAAGTTGGTCGCTTTTGAGAAATCTGGGTTAAATAGCGACCAAGGTTGGTCGCTATTGCCCAGAAAATTATTTTTTTTAAGGAAAAAGCGACCAACTAGCGACCAAAGTTGGTCGCTTTTCTTGGTATATTTTTGGCAGAAACTGCCTGTTTTGGCAGCTACACCACCTGCCAGCTTACCAAAAATCCTAAACAGGTATTTTATGCCAACAACAATAACAATAATAAACAACAACAATAACAACAATAAAAAGCAACAAAGTATTAAGTTCAATAGAACTAACACATTAAGCTAACAAAACTAAGTTAACGCTTATTACAAGCCCATTCGAAAACTGGTTCTATTGTCTAGTTCAAAGTATATAAAGTACTCAAGGAGTGTTCTTTCAGCATCCTCGTCCGAAAGTTGGATTGCCTCGCCCGACTCATTAGGTGGCTGACTACGTATGAATTCCCCCACATCAGCTGTGAAGCGAACCTATAAGAACAATTATATTGAATTAGTATTTCAAAATTTATATAAAAGTAAATCAAAATACTTAATGAAAAGTAAAAAACTTACATGTATAGTCGAGGTTCGACCCTCGACCCACCTTTCTGGATCAGTCTTTTTCTTCTTCTTTACAATACGAGTCTCATCGAATAGCTCATCTTACTTCATTGGCATCATAAAGGTATCTGGTGGCTTTGGTGATTATCCTCGTGGTACTGTTACTCGGGATGAACTTAGATACAGAGAGTAACTTGGATACAGTACCCGACAGGATGTGTCTTTGATCAATTATTGTTCTCATTAGCGACAATGATGATGGAAGGCAATGGCATGTGTTTCAAACAGTGATGATGTAGGTAAGAATTTAACATTTCCTAAGCAGATAAAAGAAAAGGTTATAGAGGAATTCTCTACTTCCTCTTGGAAAATGAAGTAGAGAATTCCTCTATAACCTTTTCTTTTATCTACTTAGGAAATGTTAAATTCCTACCTACACTATCACTGTTTGAAACACATGCCATTGCTTTCTCATCATCATTGTCGCTAATGAGAACAACAATTAAAGGCACACTATGCCAGGTACTGTGTCTAAGTTATTCTTGGTGGAAGTTCCATGCATGTCTAATAAAGTCATCAACCCCTTCTATAAAATCCTCCCGCAATCCTAAATTTCAATTCATATCCACAAAAGTTCAATTCATATCCTAAAGGCTCAATTCATATCCTAAAAGTTCAATTCATACATAAAAATTTCAATTCATATCCTAAAGGTTCAATTCATATCCTAAATAGTTCAATTCATACACAAAAATTTCAATTCATATCCTAAAGGTTCAACTCATATCCACAAAAGTTCAAGTCATATCCTAAAATTTCAATTTATAAACTAAAATTCCAATACATAAACTAATATCCTAAAGGTTCAATTCATATCCTAAAGGTTCAACTCATATCCACAAAAGTTCAAGTCATATCCTAAAATTTCAATTTATAAACTAAAATTCCAATACATAAACTAAAAGTCCAATTCATATCCTAAAGGTTCAATTCATATCCTAAAGGTTCAACTCATATCCACAAAAGTTCAAGTCATATCCTAAAATTTCAATTTATAAACTAAAATTCCAATACATAAACTAAAAGTCCAATTCATATCCTAAAGGTTCAATTCATATCCTAAAGGTTCAACTCATATCCACAAAAGTTCAAGTCATATCCTAAAATTTCAATTTATAAACTAAAATTTCAATACATTAACTAAAAATCCAACTCATATACTAAAGGTTCAAATTCATATCCTAAAGGTTCAACTCATATCCACAAAAGTTCAATTCATATCCTAAAATTTCAATTTATAAACTAAAATTCCAATACATAAACCAAAAATTTCAATTCATATCCTAAAGGTTCAATTCATATCCTAAAGATTCGACTAATATCCACAAAAGTTCAAGTCATATCCTAAAATTTTAATTTATAAACTAAAATTTCAATACATAATCCTAAAGGTGCAACTCTTAGGGTTTCTTCTCTTCAAATAATTTCTTCCCCAAATTAGTAGGTAGAACTAAATATTGTGGACTAAATGTATTAATAAGAACCCTAAAAATTGCAAATAATATATAACTTTGAACCCTAACATGGTTGAGCTAACTTTGAACCCTAACATGGAGAAATTAACATTGAACCCTAACATGGTTGAACAAATAATATATAACTTTGAACCCTAACATGGAGAAATTAAACAAAATCACTGTATTTCAAATAAAAAACAAAGAAAGGAGAAAGAAACCTACCTTGGAAATGGAGGTCGCGGGCGGTGGAGCTGCTGCCGTCGGTGATCGACGGTGGCGTGGGTGGCGCCGCTGCTGCTGGGAGTTGGGGGGGGGGAGTGGGGTTTGAGTGTGAGAGAGAAAAGAGAGATTCTGGGGAATTTTTTTAAAGAATGGGAGGAGAAACCCGATTTTGACACTGGAATTAAAAATAGGTAGCAAAATAAGTTTTGACTTTTTGACCAAAATAGCGACCAAAGTTGGTCGCTATTTCTAAAAAAATTAAATTACTTTTAATTCAATTTAAAATTATGTACATATGTAGTATAAATTTAGGATTTTAATTCAATTTAAGCTATATATATATATATATATATATATATTAATTGATATAAGTCAAGACGTTTTAATTTATTGTTAATATATATACATGCATATGAGTAGGTTATAAGTCGATGAATCAATTTACAAGTGTATCAATACCTAAAAGAACCCGTCCCTGTGTTCCGAGCGCTTCATGTTCTTATATATATATATATATACACTATATACTATATTATACTATATATATATATATAATATAGTATATAGTATATAGTATATAGTATATAAGCTACATATATATACATATATATACATATATTAATTGATATAAGTCGAGACGTTTTAATTTATTGTTAATATATATACATGCGTATGAGTAGGTTATAAGTCGATGGATCAATTTACAAGTGTATCAATACCTAAAAGAACTCGTCCCTGTGTTCCGAGCGCTTCATGTTCTTATATATACATACCTAATATTATATCGAATATAGCTTATATATATATATATATCGAATATACCTTGATATATAATACACTATACTATATATATAGTGTAGTGTATTATATAATACACTATACTATACACTTAGTATATATATATACTATACTATACTATGCAGTAAGTATTAGTATATATACTAACATGATTTAAATATAGTATGCACTTGATATATAAGTCGATGAATCAAATTACAAGTATGTCAATACTTAAAAGAACTTGTCCCTGTATTCCGAGCGCTTTATGTTCTTATATATATATATATATATATATATATATATATAGACACACACGCACGCTTCGTAGTACTGCTTAACTGCATATATAGCATGTTAGAGTATATTTTAGTCTATTCATCCTTTGTATTACAAAAGTGTTAACGAGTTACATTTATATTATTTAGATAGTAAATACAAAAGTGATTTTTAATTTTGACCATTGTTGACCTGAAAAGAGACCAATTTTGGTCGCTAAATATACATAAATGTAAATTAGCGACCAAAGTTGGTCGCTAAATTTAAATCAGATTTATTTATATTTTATATAATATTTAAAATAATAAAACATTAGAACTCGGTCCCAGATTAGCGACCAAAGCTGGTCTCTATTTTTGTAAGCGACCAACTTTGGTCACTAAATTTGAATTATATTTTTTATATTTTATAAATTTTTTTAAATAAAAATATAATTATTAAAATTTTATAATTGGGTCCCATTTTAGCGACCAAAGTTGGTCGCTATCTGCTTACCCCTTAATTAGCGACCAACTTTGGTCGCTAATTTTAAATTATATTTATTTATATTTTATAATTTTTTAAAAATAATATTATAATTATTATAATTTTATAAGTGGGTCCCCATGTAGCGACCAACGTTGGTCGCTAATCTCAGTATACCTTTGACCAAGCAAGTCTAACCAGTCCGGTCAATATTTATTAGCGACCAAGTAGCGACCAACCTTGGTCGCTAATGTATATTAAGTAATTATTTTATTATTTTCACCAATTTAGCGACCAACTTTAGTCGCTTTTCTTGACAGACCAACTTTGGTCGCTAAAGTTTGGTGGCTTTTTTCCGGAATTCTAGTAGTGTATTGGTTATGCTAAGCTTATGTTTTATTTAATAAAATCTGAAAATGGAACCATCTAATAGCTGTGATTGGGCATGTAGCATAGAATTAGAATTGGTATTGCAAAGTTGTATCTGAACTGTGTATTGTTCTCTATTAAGGTTCGATCTCATTGTTTAATCTTGAAGTTTCCCCAGATATTTAAGAGACTATAATCAGTAGTGATATTGGAATAGTAATTGGTTTATTTATCTATATGGTGGATTAACTAGCGGAATTAACAAGCTGTCATCTTACGAAATGTTGCGGAAAATCATTGTGTTGGCATGATCCATACGATACAAACGAAACGAGTAAATGCATAACTTCTATAAATGACTCTATTCATAGAAATACTTGGAGTGTCTATATTCTTGATTCCCCATATGAATTATTATTCTATCGTCTATTCATGGGTCTCAGAAAATACGTAAGTTGATAATGTTTGTTTCATGATATTAATCAGAGGTATAATGGTCTTATGATGTACCGAGAGATTTTATTAACATATTTCATATGCATTTCATGCATTTATACATGCACATAGACCTATGACCAGATGGCGTTATATACGTGTATATATATGTATATATGTATATGGGATATGGGAAAAGTTATGGCGTTATATATACGCACCACCACCTGATCAGCTAGTATACGTTGATGATTTGCCCACAGTGACTGAGATGATATGATGGGATGCCCTCAGAGGCGTGATGATGTTATGGCATTATATACACGTATATATATGTATATATATGTATATGGGATCTGGGAAAGGTTATGGCGTTATATACGCACCACTACCTGATCAGGTGGTATACATTGATGATTTGCCCACAGTGGCCGAGATGATATGATGGGACGCCCTCAGAGGCTTGATGACGTTATGTACGTACAGACATATTCATTACATGACATTTATACGCATATGCATGACATTATAGATATTTCATAATTTTGATTTACAGAGCTATCCAGACTTACAGGTTGAGTCTTTTACTCCATGTTTCTTCCATGTCCTTTATATACTGATTTACATGCCTTACATACTCGGTACATTATTCGTACTAACGTCCTTTTGTTGGGGATGCTGCATTCATGCCTGCAGGTATAGATAATCAGTTTGACGAGCCCTCATAGTAGACTAGGTTAGCAATCAACGAAGGATCGGTAAAACTCCACCTCATTCGGAGTGCAGCCGAGTCTACAAGTCATCGTGTCAGAGTTTTTGCCACAGACTTATGGGTAGGACGGTACCCTATCCTTTCTGATATCAAATAATCTTAGAGGCTTTGTAGACATTGGTTCAGTTTGTACAGTATGTCAGAGGCCTTGACGACCCATATGTATTCATGTCTTAAGAACGATAGTTTATTGATACAATGTTGCCCACTTATAGTTATACATTATGAGTTGTGGCCATGTTGGCCCATGATAGTTACAAAGAAAAAAAATAATGTTGCAGAGTGGTTCGCTCGGCCCACTACGGCACCGGGTGCCAACCACACCTCCCTAGGTTTGGGGCGTGACACTTGTTTACGTAAATTTGACAGCATCTCCCCTATAATAAGGCCCTCCTCCAATACCATATACCAATAACAACAAGAATACAACAATAACAAGATGCATGCATCATGTCCCAACCTTATTTCCATCACAACATACCATAAAACAGCCTACACACCCTAATCACTTCATACATAAAACGACAACTAAAGTAGTGTCCAACAACCTAAAAAATGTAATGACGAACGACCAGCCAACCACCTACCATTATGTGGTGTTTCTCCACACTATTTCTCCTCCCAAACTCCATAAAAACACTAGCAAAATAGACAACCGAACAGCAACATGAAACAACCCACAAAATAGTCCCATAATTTAACAACTCAAAATTGATTTTTCGGTTTACTAAAATATGTTTCAACTTGTCTTTTCTTTCCAATTGAGAAACACAACCAACAGTACATAATTAAGACTCTTATCCTATAAACCAGACATCAATTCAACTTAAAAATAATTTCACAATCAGCCAACAGTGATGCAACAACAAATAGAATACCACTCATTCGAAACTCGCTAGGTCTAATCTTTACGGATGAGTTACAACTCGAACAAGCATAGATAATGGAAGGAGAAGCATAAACTCACCTTGGACTGAGTAGAACCACAAAACCTAGTCCTTCTCCATAAAAAATCAGTCCCCCAACGCAATTACATGAAGGAGAAAGAGAAACTAGCAAGCTGTCTGGGGTTTTCGGCACTAGAATCACATCGTAACATCCGAAATAACCTAGGGTTTGTATGGGATTTTGGGGAGGAGGTGCAGGGGTTTAATATGATTTTGGTATGAAAAATAAGTGAATTAAATGAGTTAATATATCCTTAAAACACCCCTCTTGGCCGACTTTAGGGCTTTTAATTATGGCCTCTCCTTTTGGCAAGTAGGTAATGCACCTACTTGTCACCTACCATTTTGTGCAGTCTTGCAAAAATGTAAATATGTCTCTACTTAAATTTTGTATCAATGAATGGTTTAATCCGCTGGAAAGTAGACTCGTAGATCTTTAATTTGGTAGGTAGATCATCCCGTAATTCCAAGTATATTGGGAGAAATGCTTAGCTATATTTGACCTAATTTTCACCATATTTATGAATGTAACTTGTGATGATCTTTTCCAACTTTTGTTTCACAACTTGCTTGACTTCAAAACATGACACACGACTATCATACGACTAAAATAACTCATAACATAATCTCCTTATAAGGTTAATCACCCTAGTCTCACCCCAAAAGTACATGTTATAACATTCCCAACTTGTCGACTTTTGACGAAACTTATTTTCTTCAATTCATTTAGCTTCAAAGGCTTCAAACCCTCTTAGTACTTGGTATTCATGATCTTAAATATTTGTAATCTCCATTGTAAAATGATTAAATTAATTTATGTACTTTCAAAGTTGATCTCATTTCTGAGCTTACATCAATTGACTTATGGATACTCTAACGTACGAAAACATGGGGTGAAACAAGAAGAGGCTGGATAGATTTATTAGGATTCACTGTCCCTACTTTGACGATGAGCTGTCAGAGGAACCACATGATTTTATTGATCGTTGCAGGGTTTGGCTGTATAATTTGGGACTAGTAAAGTCCAATAGGGTAGATTTCACTACCTTTCAGCTGAGAGGGAAAGCTCGTAGATGGTAGCAGTCTTATCTTCTAGGTAGACTGAAAGGTTCACCTCCATTTACTTGGGATTAGTTTATGCATATCTTCCTGGAAAAGTATATTCCATCCACTAGGAGGGATGAGATACTGAACCCATTTGAGCGGCTCTAGGTAGGCTAGATGTATGTAACTGACTATGAGACGAGATTCACTTAGTTGTCTTGTTATGCAGCTATATTACTTCCTACAGAGGTTGAGAGGGTACAGAGGTTCATTTTAGGCTTGCACTTTAGGATTTAGGTTACTATGGCCCTGAGGCAAGGTTGAGGACTTCCTTCCACCAAGATATAAAGATAGCTCAGAGGGTCGAGCGTATCCGCATATAGAGAAGAGAAGCCACGTAAAAGGACAAGAGGCCTAAGTATTCTATAGGGTTCAGCGGTGCCACAACTGGGGTCAGAGGTCAGTTTGGGAGGAGCCATCCTAGCATGCCTATGTATTTAGCACCATAGCCTATTCGGGGTCTCTAGCACAACCATACTTCAATGCCATTCCAGAGAGTACCTACCATCCACTAGCTATTCAGGGTTCCTCCAGTGGACATTCAGGGAATCAAGGCTAGATACAAAGTCAGCAGTTTCCCAAAGCTAGAGGTTGTTTTGAGTGTAGGAGACTTGGCCATGTAAAGAGGTTTCGTCCCTGATTATAGAACAAGTTATCACATCACCCGTCAGGCCGAATAGAGGCGGAGGGCAGGTGGGTAGAGGTCGCCCTAGAGGTGGAGGCAAGTTAGGTGGTGCTCCGGCTAGATTTTATGCCTTCCCAGCCAGGCCAGAGGCCCCTGAAGTTATGATCACATGTATTATTTATGTTTGTCATAGAGATGCATCAGTCTAGGGTCTACCTATTCCTACGTTTCTTCTCATTGTTTCCTTATCTTGATGTATCTCATGAGTGTTTAGGTATTCCTATGTATATGTCCACAATGGTGGATTATTCTATTGTTGTGAATCGGGTTTATTAGTCCTGTGTGGTAACTTTCTATGGGTATGAGACTAGATCAGATCTTCTGTTGCTTGATAAGATTGACTATGAGGTTATCCTTGGCAGGGATTGGTTGTCTCTGCATCATGATGTTCTTGATTGCCATGCGAAGACCGTTACATTGGCAATGCAAGATTTTCCTAGGTTGGAGTGTAGACTTTTATTCAGTAGTGCATCCAGTCGGGTTATTTCTTGAAGGGTCAACGTGTGATTGAGAAGGGCTGTTTGTCCTATTTGACCTTTGTTCGAGATACTACATGGAGCCTCCCACGATAGATTTAGTGTCTGTGGTTAAAGACTTTTCTGATATATTTCCTGTTGACTTACCAAGTATGCCACCAGATCATGATATTGACTTCGGCATTGATTTGGTACTAGCACCCAACCAATCTCTATTCCGCCTTATGATATGTCTCTTGTAGAGTTGAGATAGTTGAAGGAGCAATAGCTTCTAGGGTTTCTCCAGAAAGGGTTCATCAACCGAGTGTGTCTCCTTGGGACGTACCGATGTTATTTGTGAAGAACAAAGATGGGAGTATGCAGATGTGCATTGTCTACTTCCATCTTAATAAGGTCACCATTAAGAACACATTTCTTTTGTCGTGTGTTGATGATCTATTTAATCATCTTTAGGGGGCTAGGGTATTCTCGAAGATCGACTTGAGATTTGGGTACCATCAGATGAGGATTTATGCTTTCGATGTTCCGAAGACAACTTTTTAGATATGCGCAGTATGAGTTTCTAATGATGTCTTTCGATTTGACTAATGCCCTGACGACATTTATGGAATTGATGAACTGGGTGTTCAGGTCATATCTTGACTCCTTTATGATTGCCATCATTGATGACGCATTGATATACTCGCATAGCATAGAGGAACACGAGCACCATTTGAGAGTAGTGCTTCAAACGTTGAGGAAACAAAGCTATATGTTAAGTTCTCTAAGTATGAGTTCTAGCTAGATTATGTGGTCTTCTTGGGGCATGTTGTAGTGGGTGAGGGTATTAAGCTGGATCCTATAAAGATCAAGGCAGTTCATAGTTAGCCTCGTATCAGGAGTTTCTTGGGGCTAGCAGGTTATTATCATCGATTTGTGGAGGGCCTCTCGTCTATTGCAATGCCTTTGATTAGATTGATCCAAAAGCGTGTTCAGTTCAGGTGGTCCGATGATTGTGAGGCGAGATTTCAGAAGATCGAGAATGCACTAAGTACAACACTAGTATTGGTGTTGCCTTCGTGTTTCGGGATGTGCACCATTTATTGTGATGCTTCACACGTTGGTTTGAGTTATGTATTGATGCAGTAGGAGCGAGCGATTGCTTATGCTTCTCATTAGTTAAAGCTCCACTAGAAGAATTACCTTATGCATGATTTGGAGTTGGTTGTGATAGTTCACGTTCTCAAGATTTGGAGGAATTATCTTTATGGGATGTCGTGTGAGGTCTACACCGATCACCGCAGTTTGCAGCATCTCTTTAAATAGAAGGACCGTAATCTAAGACAACGTAGGTGGCTTGAGTGTCACGACCCCAAATCCCCGGTCGTGATGGCGCCCAACACGATGCTAGGCAAGCCCGACCAATTCGTCACTCACACTCCCTTATGCATAATTCATTACCAATTAATAAAATTTAATGCCGAATTAACATGATTATAACTCTGTAGTAATAGATAAACAGTACAGAAAAATCCATAAAATATCAATATAAATCCCACCTATCTGGTGCCACGAGCCAAGAGCCTCTAATACAAGTCTGTGTAGCAACCTATACATAGAGTTGTCTAGAATGCGGAAAATAAGGAGGATAAGGGGAGAAATTGGGTCCTACAGACGCCATGCAGCTACCTCGATGACTCCGGAATAAGCTGAACAGCAGCAGGAAGCTCAAACTATGCCTCCGGGATACCTGTATCTGCACACATGGTGCAGAGAGTAAAGTGAGTACTCCAACTCAGTGAGTAATAGCAATAAATAATGACTGACGGAAAGAAAACTCGTAAAACACTACGCAGTTCTATATTAAAACTGTGAGAATATCAAAAACAACAACTGAATGAGGAAGTCAGTTAAAAGTCCTTTAAGCCAGTATTCAATTAATTTACTCCTCACGATAACCGAATTCACATTTGTACTGTTGCGGCGTACAGCGCGATCCATATAGTATACTGCTGCGGCGCGCAACCCGATCCATATATATATATATTGTGGCGTACAGCCCGATCCATAATAATAATAGTCGACTGCGCTCACTCGGGGTGTGCAGACTCCGGAGGGGCTCCTTCAGCCCAAGCGCTATATTACTGCGGTGTGCAGTCCGATCCATATAATATACTACTGCGGCGTGCAGTTCGATCCATATAATATACTAATGCGGCATGCAGTCTAATCCATATAAATATATATACTGATGCGGCGTGCAGCCCGATCCATGGCATATCAAATACCCTCACAATGGGGTTCTCGACCCCTCTCAGTCAATATAGACTTGGCCTCTTGGGCACACTAAGTTAAGACGGGGTTCTCAATCCACACGTTACTCTCATTAGGTTTTAACAATTTCTAAAGTTGGTTCATATTATGTTTATCAGTTAAGAACATGACTGAGGGTATGATTTCGACAAGAAAAGTGAGGTCAACCAATACAAATTCCCCCTAAGGGTTCTACAGATCGGCACAAGGCCCCAAACATGGCAACTAGCCCATAATATAACGATATTAATTAAGTCTCAGTCAAAAGTACAGTAGAGTCATCAAACGGGATGGATCGAGCCCAAATCCCCAGTAGTAACAGACCCCACACTCATCATACAGCGTGTATCTCATCTCAACATAGCACCACATTGTGCAAATCGGGGGTTTCAAACCCCCAGAACATCATTTATAACCATTACTCATCTCAAGCAGGCCGAAATCCTAGCTCGCTACTCCCTTGCCTCGCAAATCAACCTCCTCGAGTGTCGAATCTGATCAAAACCACAACGAATACGTTACAATAGGCTAAGGGAACATAACCCAATCGAAAAGACTCGAAAAATATCGAAATTCACGAAAATTTCCAAAACCCGAGCCCCAAGCCCACTTCTCGAAATTCAAAAAATTTAACATAATCGGATTTCTTATCTCGCCATGATTCTATACATACAAAAATCTCCCAAATCGGACCACGAATGGCCCCTCAAATCCCAAATTTAGAATTTCAATTTCAAGCCCTAATTTCTTACAATTTGGCTATATTTCCATGAATTTCAAGGATGATTTCACAATATAATCATGTATTTAAACTCATAAAACTTACCTTCAATCGTTCCCAGTTGAAACTCTCTTCAATCCCCGTCCAAAAGCTCTCAACAATGTCCAAAAATGGTGGAAAAATGAGTTGGGTTCGCGGATGAAATATTTTTAACATTCTGCCCAGATCACTGTAGCTCCTTCTATGCGATCGCATTAGAGCCCATGCGATCGTATAGCACAAATATTCTGCCCCCAGATTTAACCCTATGCGATCGCATAGGCCTCTCTGCGATCGCATAGCACAAGGTCTTTACCCTGTGCGATCGCATGCCTTCCACCGCGATCGCATAGCACAACCAAACAGCCCCTCGAATTCCTTCTATGCGATTGCATGACACCCTCTGCGATCGCATAGAACAAAAATACTCTGCAATTTTTCTGCTGTATTTTATAACTCCAAACTTCCCGTTAACCATCCGAAATCACCCCGAGGCCCTCGGGACCTCAACCAAACGCACCAACATATCTTAAAACATCATCCAAACTTGCTCCAATCATCAAAACACCTCAACTAACACTAAAATCATCGAATTACATCGAATTCAAGCCTAAGTTCGTTTAAAACTTCTAAAACACGCATTCGATCAAAAACCCACCCAAATCACGTCCGAATGAGCTAAAATTTTGCACACATATCCCAAATCACTTAACGGAGCTACAACAATTCTCGGAATTCAGTTCAGACCCTCGGATCAAAATCTCACCTATCAACTGGAAATCGCCCAAAAATACTAACTTCGCCAATTCAAGCCTAATTCTACACCGGACCTCCAAAATTACTTCCGACCACACTCCTAAGTCACAAATCATCCCCCGAAGCTAACCGAATCACCGGAAATCACATCTGAGCCCTCTAACTCAAGAGTCAACATCTAGTTGACTTTTCCAAAACAAGCCTTCCTTAAAGAGACTAAGTGTCTCATTTCCTATCAAAACCAATCCGATTTAACTCTAACACACCGAATACCGATAACGAAACATGAAGAAGCATAAAATGGGGGAAACAGGGCGGTAGCTCACGTGACGACGGGTCGGGTCGTCACATCCTCCCCAACTTAAACAAACGTTCGTCCTCGAGCGGGTCAAGAAACATAACTGGAGCCTCAAACAGGTGAGGATATCTGCTCCGCATCTCCTGCTCGGTCTCCCAGGTAGCCTTCTCCACGGACCGACCTCTCCACTGCACCTTCACCGAAGCGATATCCTTTGATCTCAATCTCCGAACCTGACGACCCAAAATAGCCACTGGCTCCACATCATAGGTCAAATCATCATCCAACTGAACAGTGCTGAAGTCCAAAACATGAGACGGATCCCCAATATACTTTCGGAGCATAGAAACATGAAATACCGGATGCACACTAGACAAGCTGGGTGGCAAAGCAAGCTCATAAGCCACCTCCCCAATCATCCGAAGCACCTCAAAAGGCCCAATGAACCGATGACTCAATTTGCCTTTCTTCCCAAACCTCATAACACGCTTCATGGGCGAAACCTTCAGCAATACCTTCTCACCGACCATGTAGGACACATCTCGAACCTTCCGGTCCGCATAACTCTTCTGACGCGACTGCGCTGTATGAAGCCTCTCCTGAATCACCTTAACCTTCTCTAAGGCATCCTGAACCAAATCTGTCCCCAATAGCCTAGCCTCGCCGGGATCGAACCAACCAACCGGAGATCTACACCGCCTCCCGTACAAAGCCTCATTTGGAGCCATCTGAATACTCGACTAGTAGCTGTTGTTGTAAGAAAACTCCGCAAGTGGTAGAAACTTATCCCATGAACCTCCAAATTCAATAACACAAGCACGCAACATGTCCTCTAATATCTGAATAGTATGCTCGGACTGTCCGTCCATCTGAGGATGGAACGCTGTGCTCAACTCTACTTGTGTACCCAACTCTCTCTGCACGGCTCTCCAAAACTGCGAAGTAAACTGAGTACCTCTATCTGATATGATGGAAACCGGAATACCATGCAACCGAACAATCTCCCGGATATAAATTCCTGCCAACTGCTCTGAAGAATAGGTAGTACACACAGGAATAAAGTACGCAGACTTGGTCAGCCGATCTATAATCACCCAAATAGCATCTAACTTCTTCAAAGTCCGAGGAAGTCCGACCACGAAGTCCATAGTGATTCTCTCCCACTTCCACTCGGGAATAACCATCTGCTGAAGCAAGTCACCCGGTCTTTGATGCTCATATTTCACCTGCTGGCAGTTGAGACACCGAGCTACAAATCCCACAATATCTTTCTTCATTCTTCTCCACCAATAGTGCTGCCTCAAACCTTGATACATCTTCGCGGCACCCGGATGAATGGAATACCGTGAGCTATGGGCCTCCTCCAGAATCAACTTTCTAAGCCCATCCACATTGGGCACACAAATTCGGCCCTGCATCCTCAACACGCCATCACCATCAATGGTCACATCCCTGGCATCATCATGCTGAACACTGTCCTTAAGGACAAGCAAATGTGGATCATCATACTGGCGCTCTACGATGCGGTCATACAAGGAAGACCAAGAAACCACACAAGCCAACACCCGACTAGGCTCTGAAATGTCTAATCTCACCATCCGATTGGCCAAAGCCCGAACATCAACTGCAAAGGGCCTCTCCCCAACTGGAATGTATGCCAAACTCCCCATGCTAACTGCCTTCCGGCTCAACGCATCGGCCCCCACATTGGCCTTCCCGGGGTGATACAAAATGGTAATATCATAATCCTTGAGCAACTCAAGCCACCTCCGCTGCCTCAAATTAAGATCCTTTTGCTTGAACAAATGTTGAAGACTGCGATGATCAGTGAATACCTCACAAGATACGCCATATAAATAGTGCCTCCAAATCTTCAAAGCATGAAATATGGCAACCAACTTTAAGTCATGAACAAGGTAGTTCTTCTCGTGGGGCTTCAACTGACGAGAAGCATAAGCAATAACTCTACCCTCATGCATCAACACACAACCAATCCCAACTCTCGAAGTGTCACAATACACAGTATATGAACCTGAAGTTGATGGCAAAATCAACACTGGAGTTGTGGTCAAGGCTGTCTTGAGCTTCTGAAAGCTCTCCTCACACTCGTCCGACCATACAAATGGAGCACCCTTCTGAGTCAACTTGGTCAAGGGCGATGCAATGGATGAAAATCCCTGAACAAACCGGCAATAATAGCCTGCCAACCCAAGAAAGCTACGAATATCTGTGGCTGAGGACGATTTTGGCCAACTCTGAACCGCCTCTATATTCTTCGGATCAACCTGTATACCCTCACTGGACACCACGTGCCCCAGGTAAGACACTGAACTGAGCCAAAACTCACACTTGAAGAATTTTGCGTAAAGCTTCTCCTCCCCCAATCTCTATAATACCACTCGCAAATGCTGTGCTTGCTCCTCCTGGCTACGCGAGTACACCAATATATCATTAATAAAAACAATCACGAACGAATCTAGATATGGTCGAAATACACTGTTCATCAAATGCATGAACGTGGCTAGGGCATTAGTCAGCCCAAAGGACATAACAAGAAACTCATAGTGCCTATATCTAGTCCTGAAAGCAGTCTTTATAATATCTGAAACCCTGATCTTCAACTGGTGATAGCCTGAACGAAGGTCAATCTTGGAGAATACCCTTGCCCCTGAAGCTGGTCAAATAAATCATCGATACGGGGTAGGGGATACTTGTTCTTCACTGTTACTTTGTTCAATTGCCTGTAGTCAATGCATATTCTCATTGTGCCATCCTTCTTTTTCACAAATAGAGCCGGTGCACCCCACGGTGACACACTAGGCCAAATGAACCCCTTATCCAGGAGTTCCTGAAGCTGATCCATTAGTTCTTTCAACTCTGCCGGTGCCATACGATATGGAGGAATGGAAATGGGCTGAGTGCCCGGCACCAGGTCAATACCAAAATTAATGTCCCTATCCGGTGGCATGTCCGGCAGGTATATAGAAAACACATCGGGAAACTCCCTCACAACCGGAACCGAATCAATGCTAGGAGTCTCAGCTCCAACATTCCTCACAAAAGCCAAATATGATAGACAACCTTTCCCAACCATACGCTGGGCCTTTAGAAAAGAAATCACCCTGTTAGGCACATAGTCAGTCATGCCACACCACTCGACCCTCGGAACACCAGGTATAGCCAAAGTGACTGTCTTAGCATGACAGTCAAGAATAGCATGACACGGAGATAGCCAATCCATGCCCAGAATAACATCAAAGTCCACCATGCTTAACATCAATAAATCAACTCGGGTCTCCAGACCCCCAATAGTCATCAAACACGACCGATATACATGGTCTACAATAATGGTATCACCCACCAGGGTAGATACATGAACAGGTAAGGCAAGACATCCTCGGGTTGTACCCAAATAATGAGCAAAATATGAAGACACATAGGAATAGGTGGAACGCAGATCAAATAAAACTAAGGCATCCCTATGGCAGACTGAAATAATACTTGTGATAACAGCATCCGAAGCAATAGCATCTGGCCTGCCAAAGAGTGCATAGAAATGGGCCTGACCGGCCCCTGATCGACCTCCCCCGCTGCGGTGACCCCTAGATGCATGACCTCCACCCCTAGATGGCTGGGCGGGTGGTGAAGTAACTGGAGTAGAAGACGAGGGCTGACCCCTCTACTGAGATGAGCTAGCACCACGGCGAGGACACTCCTTCCGCATATGCCCGAACTCTCCACACTCATAGCAACTCCCGTGCTGGGAACTGGGACTGAAGGGAACCCCTCGTGCCAAAGTGGCTAGTTGATACACTCGGCCTAGAAGAACCCTGAACAAATGGAGCACGAGATGAACTCTGTGCTGGAAGAGCACTGAGAGATGGCTAACTCTGCTGAGAACCCTGATAACCACGACCAGAAGATCCACCTCGGTACTCAGGTCGAGCTGACTAAGCGGGCCTGAAAGAACAACCCTGACCTTGCTGGAACTGGCCCCTTAATGGAGCGCCACTGAAACTGCCAGAACATCGAGGCCTCTTGGCTTACCTCTCCTCTCTCTCCTGACAGCGAGCCTTCTCAATATCACGAGCAATATCAACTGCATCCTCAAAG
This sequence comes from Nicotiana sylvestris, assembly GCF_000393655.2. Lineage (NCBI taxonomy): Eukaryota > Viridiplantae > Streptophyta > Magnoliopsida > Solanales > Solanaceae > Nicotiana > Nicotiana sylvestris. The sequence continues at coordinate 22,772,772 of NC_091065.1, forward strand.
GAAATACCCAGAACTCTCTCTCGAGTCATCAGAATACGAAGGTGATAATTAAGACCATCCACGAACCTCTTAATCCTCTCCCGATTAGTCGGAACTATCCATGAGTCATAACGAGCCAACTCAAAAAATCTCGCCTCATACTGAGACATAGTCATATCTCCTTGCCGAAGCCACTCAAACTGTCTACGCAGCTCCTCCCTCTGAGACTACGGTATTCACTTCTCCAAGAAGAGAGTGGAGAACTCCTGCCAAGTCAAAGGTGTTGCACCTGCCGGCCTATGTCGCTTATACGCCTCCCACCAAGTGAAGGTCGTTCTAGTAAACTAAAATGTAGTAAAAGTCACACCGCTGGACTCAAGAATCCCTGCTGTCCGAAGCATACGCTGACACTTGTCAAGAAAACCCTGGGCATCCTCGCCCTGAGCACCACTGAAAGAAGGAGGCTGAAGTATGCTGAACCTCTCGAGACGACGCTGCTCATCGTCCGGCATAACTGGAACCCTGTACTCTTGAACGGGTACCACTGGCTGAGTTGTAGGTGCCTCTGGAGTCTGTAATCCCTGCACTACCTGCTCAGGTGTGCGAGCAGCGGGGGTCTGATTGCCTTCCCCGGCCTGCGAAGTAGCTGTTTCCCCTGTGGTGGCTGAAACTACCTGAGTCAGACCCGTACAAACTGTCAATATCTGGACCAATGTCTCCTGGAGACCCGGTATCACAATGGGCACTGCTGGTGCCTGCACTAGTGCTACTGGAGCCTGGTCCTGAGCTGGGGCAACTAAAGGATCCACAGGTGCTATCCCTGCTGCTCTGCCTCTACCACGACACGACCGCGCCCATGGCCTCTAGTAGCCTCAGTAGGTGGTAATGGTGGTCGTCCGGCACGTCCGGTATCTCAAGTCCTCACTATCTGTGAGAGAATGGAATAAAGAGAAATTTAGTATTCGGATCAACAAGTTCGCATGACAAGAATTTCAAGAATGTGGAATTTTTCCTAACAGGTTCTGCAGCCTCCCGAGGATAAGTACAGACGTCTCTATACCGATCCACGAGACTCTACTAAACCGGCTCAAGACTCACGAGACCTAGTAACCTAGACTCTAATACCAACTTGTCACGACCCCAATTCGCCGGTCGTGATGGCGCCCAACACGATGCTAGGTAAGCCCGACCAATTCGTCACTCACACTCCCTTATGCAGAATTCATTACCAATTAATAAAATTTAATGCCTAATTAACATGATTATAACTCTGTAGTAATAGATAAACAGTACGAAAAAATCCATAAAATATCAATATAAATCCCACCGATCTGGTGTCACGAGCCAAGAGCCTCTAATACAAGTCTATGTAGCAACCTATACATAGAGTTGTCTAGAATGCAGAAAATAAGGAGGATAAGGGGAGAAATCGGGTCTTGCAGATGCCATGCAGCTACCTCGATGACTCCGGAATAAGCTGAACAGCAGCAAGAAGCTCAAACTATGCCTCCGGGATACCTGTATCTGCACACATGGTGCAGGGAGTAAAGTGAGTACTCCAACTCAGTGAGTAATAGCAATAAATAATGACTGATAGAAAGAAAACTCGTAAAACACTACGCAGTTCTATATTAAAACAGTGAGAATATCAAAAACAACAACTGAATGAGGAAGTCAGTTAAAAGTCCTTTAAGCCAGTATTCAATTCATTTACTCCTCACGATAACCGAATTTATATTTGTACTGCTGCGGCGTGCAGCCCGATCCATATAGTATACTGCTGCGGCGCGTAGCCCAATCCATATATATATACTGTTGCGGCGTGCAGCCCGATCCAAGAATAGTCGATTGCGCTCACTGGGGGTGTGCAGACTCTGGAGGGGCTCCTTCAGCCCAAGCGCTATACTACTGCGGCGTGCAGTCCGATCCATATAATATACTACTGTGGCATACAGTCCGATCCATGTAATATACTACTGCGGCGTGCAGTCCGATCCATATAAATATATATACTAATGCGGCGTGCAGCCCGATCCATGGCATATCAAATACCCTCACAATGGGGTTCTCGACCCCTCTCAGTCAATATAGACTTGGCCTCTTGGTCACACTAAGTTAAGACGGGGTTCTCAACCCACACGTTACTCTCATTAGGATTTAACAATTTCTAAAGTTGGTTCATATTATGTTTATCAGTTAAGAACATGACTGAGGGTATGATTTCGACAAGAAAAGTGAGGTCAACCAATACAAATGCCCCTAAGGGTTCTACAGATCGGCACAAGGCCCCAAACATGGCAACTAACCCATAATATAACGATATTAATTAAGTCTCAGTCAAAAGTACAGTAGAGTTATCAAACGAAATGGACCGAGCCCAAATCCCTAGTAGTAACAAACCCCACGCTTATCATACGGCGTGTGTCTCATCTCAACATAGCACCACGTTGTGCAAATTCGGGGTTTCAAACCCTCAGAACATAATTTATAACCATTACTCACGTCAAACATGCCGAAATCCTAGCTCGCTGCTCCCTTGCCTCACAAATCAACCTCCTCGAGCGTCGAATCTGATCAAAACCACAACGAATACATCACAATAGGCTAAGGGAAAATAACCCAATCGAAAAGACTCGAAAAATATCGAAATTCACGAAATTTTCCAAAACCGAGCCCCGGGCCCACTTCTTGAAATTCAGAAAATTTAACATAATCGAATTCCTTATCTCGCCACGAGTCTATACATACAAAAATCTCCTAAATCGGACCACGAATGTCCCCTCAAATCCCAAATTTAGAATTTCAATTTCAAGCCCTAATTTCTTACAATTTGGCTATATTTCCATGTATTTCAAGGATGATTTCACAATATAATCATGTATTTAACTCATAAAACTTACCTCCAATCGATCCCAGTTGAAACTCTCTTCAATCCCCGTCCAAAAGCTCTCAACAATGTCCAAAAATGGTGGAAAAATGGGTTGGGTTCGCGGATAAAATGTTTTTAACATTCTGCCCAGATCACTGTAGCTCCTTCTATGCGATCGCATTAGAGCCCATGCGATCGTATAGCATAAATATTCTGCCCCCAGATTTAACCCTATGCGATCGCATAGGCCTCTCTGCGATCGCATAGCACAAGGTCTTTACCCTGTGCGATCGCATGCCTTCCACCGCGATCGCATAGCACAACCAAACAGCCCCTCGAATTCCTTCTATGCGATTGCATGACACCCTCTGCGATCGCATAGAACAAAAATACTCTGCAATTTTTCTGCTGTATTTTATAACTCCAGACTTCCCGTTAACCATCCGAAATCACCCCGAGGCCCTCGGGACCTCAACCAAACGCACCAACATATCTTAAAACATCATCCAAACTTGCTCCAATCATCAGAACACCTCAACTAACACTAAAATCATCGAATTACATCGAATTCAAGCCTAAGTTCATTTAAAACTTCTAAAACACGTATTCGATCAAAACCCAACCAAATCACGTCCGAATGAGCTAAAATTTTGCACACATATCCCAAATCGCTTAACGGAGCTACAGCAACTCTCGGAATTCCATTCTGACCCTCGGATCAAAATCTCACCTATCAACCGGAAATAGCCCAAAATACTAACTTTGCCAATTCAAGCCTAATTCTACACCGGACCTCCAAAATTACTTCCGTTCACACTCCTAAGTCAAAAATCATCTCCCGAAGCTAACCGAATCACCAGAAATCACATCCGAGCCCTCTAACTCAAGAGTCAATATCCAGTTGACTTTTCCAAACAAGCCTTCCTTAAAGAGACTAAGTGTCTCATTTCCTATCAAAACCAATCCGATTTAACTCTAACACACCGAATACCGATAACAAAACATGAAGTAGCATAAAATGGGGGAAACGGGGTGGTAGCTCACGTGACGACGGGTCGGGTCGTCACATCGAGTAACTGAATTCCTATGATATCACCATTCTTTATTATCTGGAAAGGCGAATGTAGTCGCGGATGCCTTGAGAAAGAAGGCCGAGAGTGTGGTTAGCTTGCTTTCATTCCAGAAGAGTAAAGGACATTGTCTTTGGACATTTAGTCCATATCTAGCTGACTTATGAGATTGGATATTTCAGATCCCAGTCAAGTTCTTTCATGTGTTGTGACTTAGTCATCTTTATTCGAGCCGATTAAGGCTCGTCAGTATGATGATTCACACTTGTTTGTTCTTAGAGAGATGGTACTATAAGGTGGTGCCAAGGAGGTGACTATTGGTGATGATGATGTTTTGTGGCTCTAGAGTTGTTTGTGTGTTCCTAATGCTGATGGCCTGAGAGAGTTGATCCTGGAGGAGGCTCACAATTTAATATTCTATTAATCCAAGTGCCAAAAAATGTGTCGTGATCTGAGGCAGCATTACTGGTGGCGACAGATTAAGAAGGATATTGTTGGATATTTATCGAGGTGTGTAAGTTTCCAGCAAGTTGAACATGAGCACGAGAAGTTGTGTGGTTTACTTTAGCAGATGGTATACCAAAGTGGAAATAGGGGTACATTACTATGGATTTTGAGATTGGTTTGTCGTGGACGTTGAGGGAATTCGATGTTGTTTGAGTCATTGTCTCTAGACTGACAAAGTTTGTTCATTTTATTCAGGTGATGACTACATATACTTTAGAGAGGTTAGTTTAGATTTACATTCAGGAGATTGTCCGGTTTCATGGAATGCCTATTTCCATTTCAAACCGAGGCACTCGGTTCACTTTGCATTTTTAGGTACCGGGTAGATCTCAACACAACCTTTGAATTTCAGATTGACGGGCTGTTGGACGTATGTTTTATATTCTAGAGGATATGCTCAAGGCGTGTGTGATTGACTTTGGAAGGTAGTGGGACCTCTTTTGCCGCTGGCCAAGTTTGTATATATCAAGAGCTATTAGTCCAACATTGAGATGACTCCATTACTTTGTATGACTTGTCGCACCTCCTTTTTCCGCCCCCGCGAGGGTGCAGGGAGTTTTCTCCAATTAAAGGACAGTCGAAACGGGATTTGTTTATTTGTTTCAGAGTCGCCACCTGGGAATTTTAAGGCGTCCCAAGTCACCGGTTTTAATACCTGAATCGAGGAGAATATGACTCTGTTTGTTATTCTGCGAACCAGAAATCCTGAGTAAGGAATTCTGTTAATTCGGGAGAAGGTGTTAGGCATTCCCGAATTCCGTGGTTCTAGCACGGTCGCTTAACCATTTTTATATTTGGCTTAATTATCTTGATTTACTAAATACCTTTTTTCTTGTTGCCCGATTTTATTACCGCTTTTGTTTAGATTGTTTACAATTATATAAACGAATCACGCGTACGTATATTCGTATTATATACCTTTTATAATTGTAGAGAATCGTGCCACGCATACGTGTACACAAAAAGGTTGATAATATTTTTATATTTTTATTATAAAAAAAATATTTGATATTCGAAATTGTGCTTAAAATAAAATTAAGAACATTCGCCTTTCTTAAATAGTGAACCGCACATCTCGGGTTTTATGAAATTAATTTAATATCCTCCGACGAATCTCTTTTTATTAAAATTTTGGCTCAAAGTTGCGCGAACGCATAATCCGAACTGCCTTAAAAAAATGTAATTTAGGCCACGCGAACGTATCCCTAATTTCACAAAATATTCTTGATAAAATTCTCTACAAATTGTTTATTGCATCCACTTATTTTTATATGAAAGCCATAGAGAAACACTGATTTAGACGTCTCCAAATTTTCTTGAAAAAAAATTCAAAAGTTATTATGTGTTGACCGCAAGTCTTATTTTACGCGTATGAATTATATACCTCAAAACTATTCAAATTTTAAAGAATTAATGATATGAAAAAGAAACAAACAACATGTAACTAAAAATACTACCATTTTTATCGTGGATACAACATTAATATATCCAAAAATTGAATCGCATATAAAACTGGAAAAGAATTAATTTGATAAACAAATTAATAGTTTCTGAAGAATTTTCATTGTTATATTTAATGCGAACTCTATTTCTACATATCTTTGACATAAAATGTTGCAATTCGTGCTCATAAATCCCATATCCTTCTCATATACTTGTTTTTAGTCCAAAGTTATAATTGTTTGGTTAATTTGTTTACAATGGTAGATAAGAATCAAGTTGATAAGAAAGAGAACTATTATACAAATTGATTCAATAAAATTGCATCACATGCAATATAGTTGTACGTTTGAACCATTCCTAATATTCTAACCTCGTAACGAATTATATCAACTCACCTTTCACTTATGGTTATACATGTAACTGTTATCACGCCATGTACGAACAACATACAACTTTCATCAATCTAGCTTTAAATAAAATCGGACTTTTGTGACAAAATATGCTAGTAATGTAGTTTCTTGATACTTCCATACTATTCCATACTTAGCCAACAATATCATAAGATTTAATTAATGGCTAGCTTTCTGCCATGTTCCCTATCTTATAATTTGAATATAGCTATACTTAATGAAATTCTGAAATAAATAACATTATTACAAAGCTTATGCGAATTTCAAAAGGATGATTAACTAACAGTTCTCACATCAAATGTAAGCTACTATATTAACCAGCTGAAACAAAACTGAAATTTAAACTAATAGATTTAAACGAGTAAAAGACATAATTATAATTCCGAACTTCATTTATTTGGCAATGTTGAAGCTTTCCACAACATGAGTCTAAAATATATACCTGATATTGGAAGCAAAAGAAAATGAAGATGAGAATCAGCAGCAGTAATAACAGTACAGCCCAGCAACAGTAACAACCCAGGAAAAGAGTTTGCAAACCAGTAGAGCAGTAATCCCAAAAACAAAAGCTTCAAGCTTTGAATGAAACAACAACAATTAATACTGATTTCAAACAAAGAAAGAAAGCAGAAGATTTATTTTAGTTTTTTTTTTATTTTGAAAGCTTAAATATTTTTCGGAATTTTTCTTTCTCTTAAATGTTCAGCCTTTTTTTTTCTCTCTCTTATTTTCTTTCTCTTCTTCTTTATATTCAGATTAGTTCTCTTATCTGTGTATTTTTCTCTATATCTCTCTTTGTCTTGTGTTCAAGACTTCCTATATATAATCTCATCCCATAAATCTTTTAATCAATTAAAATCAACCCATTTTCTCTACCAAACTCATTATCTTCCCACTCATCCCCATTACATTAAATAAATATATCACACCACCCCATTATATTTTGTCCCCCATGCCCAACATAAACAAATACAAGATTCCCCCACACTAAAATTTGTCTTGTCCCCCCTTTATATTAAATAACCATATCACAACCCACCCCATTTCATTTTGTCCCTCATGCTTCATATAAACAATTACAAAATGTACAATTCCTAAACTACCCCTCCGACCTTATTGCAAATTACTATTTTACCCCCGAACGTACTACAAATTACCAAACTAACCCCATCAGTTATAACAATCAATTAATCAAACTTAACCAAAATATAGACAATATGATCAATTTCTAACAATGTTTAAACAACAAATCACATGAACATGATTTCTTCAATATTTCAACAACAAATCACATGAACATGATTTCTTCAACATTTCAACAACAAATCACATGAACACAAATTGAACAACAAAGAACAACTAAAATTTGATTGAACAATATTTTAGCAACAAACAATCCTATTTTCGGATTCAACAACAACAACAAACAAGTATATTTAGATTTCTAAATTCAATCAATATTGAACTTAAAATCAACTCTAACAACATTACAACAAACAATTCCTGTATTAAACTTAAACAAGATTATGAGACAAATTCAAGAAATAATCATAAATGATAAACAAGAAATCAAACTATACAAATTTCGGACTCAAGATCAACCAAACATAATATGAACATGAATTAAATCTATTTTTAAACAACAAAACATGACGGATTCACATGATTAAACCAACATATTTCCCTATTACAAATAAATTGTTTTAGGCAAATAACAAAACAAAACTTAAGAAGAAACAATTATGAATTTAAACTTGAACTTAACAATATTAACAATTTATGGGAAAAAAATACATAGAACACATGAAACAAATTGAAGAAATAATTAATTAAATTTCAATTTGAATCTACCAAACATTAAACTAACAAATATTTACCTAAACAATAATACAAACATGAAATAAACATGAAAAACAAATTAATTAATTTCCATTTGAAATCTGAAAATTAATTCAACAAAACATATGAACAAACTAGAAAATTATTTCAACGACGAACAAACAAAACAAGAATCGAATCATTTAACGATTTTGGATCCGAAAAATATCAAACAATATGGACAAAAATAAAACTTAGAAAACCAACTAACCGGAAATGAAACGACGAACAACGATTGTAAACAAATCCGTCCGGGCTTCGACTCAACGAAAGAAACTCGACCTTTACCAAAACGAATAAGACGAAGGGAAGATGAAGCAACTGGAAGGAGGAAAGGACTGCCGCGACGAGCAGCAGAAACTTGTTGGTGCAGCGGCGACAGTAGCCATGGCGATGCTCAAGCTTGAAGAAGACAAAGTGAGGCAGCAACTCGCGAAACAGAAGCAGCTGGTCCATGCGCCTGTGCGTGCTCGTCCATGGCGGAGAAGCAGCAACTCGGAGGAGAAGGAACAGCATCCACGACGGAGTTTTTGGTCGTCGAATGTGGAGCTGGACGTCGACGAAAGATTGGTGGTTGTCCGGCTGTGTCGACGGAGCAAACTGGCTCGTTCAAAAGAAAACGAAGCAGCCATTGGACTGCCTGTGATGTTACTCCTTCAAGAAGATGAGGACGAGGAAGAAGGAGAAGCAGCAGCCATGGACGGGCTGCTGCGTGTGTGCGTGTGTGTTTTGTTGTGTATGTGTGTATGAGTGTGACGACGTGAGAGGGTGTTTGTGGGGGAAGGTGGTCGACGTTGCAGGCTGGGGTTTGTGGGGGGGCAGCCATGGATGGGGTGTTTTGGAGCTTGAGGAAGAAGCAGGAAAATGGGGGGGGGGGTGGCGGATGACTTAGTATAATTTTAGGGTTTTTGGCCCTTTTTTTTTTGTTTTGTAAAAATGAAAAATGATAGGATGTTGGGTTATGGACTGGGTCGACCCAGTTCGAAATGGACTGGGTCGTTTGGGAAAATTGGGCCATTTTTTGGGCCTGAGGCTTGAAATCGAAGAAGAGGCCCAGTTCCGACTTTCTTTATATTTTCGCTCTCTTTTCTTCTTTTATTTTTCTAAAACTAAATTATAAAAATACTTAAATTATTATTAAGAACTAAATTAAGTTATAAAAGCGCAAATTAACTCCCAATAACAATTAACGCATAATTAAGTAATAATTAAGCATAAAATTGTATATTTGGACATTAAATGCTAAAAATGCAAACGATGCCTATTTTTGTAATTTTTATTTTTTGTAAAACAAACTTAATTACTAACAATTGTAGAATTAAATCCTACATGCAAAATGCGACATATTTTTGTATTTTTAATAATTTAACAAATAAACATGCACATACAAACATACAAATAGTTACACAAAATATCACAAAATATCACAAAAATTGCACACCAAATAAAAATTATTTTATTTTTGAATTTTTTGGGAGTAATTCTCATATAGGGCAAAAATCACGTGCTTACAGCTGCCCCTCTTTGCCCGAAGACACGAAGGATTTTCGTGCAAAGATAAAGCGAGCGATTTTTGCCCATCCGAGTATTCCGTGTGAAGCATTTTTTTGAAAAAGATTTGACCGAACCTTTGCTTCAGAGGTTTCCTACATATCCTGGGCTAAACAGGAATCAGGTCAATGTAGTTCGGGAAGTTTTGGTAGCTGGGACTACCGTTGGACTGCAATGTTACTGTTGTTGCATGCTCTTACTACTACTTACCGATCTCCTTGTTACACCGTGCTTAAAAGAAAACAAGAATCTAGGCTAGACTGCAATTGTTCTTTGTTGTCTTGCTTTCTTGTCTGCTTGCATTTCTTACGGTGCTTTTTTTCTGATGCTTTTCTTCCTTTCGACACATGCACTTGAGTTTTTGCTGGGACCTCTTATTGCAACCTTCTGCTTCCCAGTGCTGGGGATTTTTATTGTTTCCTGCTGGGGATTCATATTGTAACCCTCTGTTTTATTGTCCTCTGACTTGATCTTGAAATGTATGCCTCTGTTCTATGGGCGGGCTCCCAACTTCAATACTTGAAATTAAAGACTGAAATGTATGCCTCTGTTATCTGGGCGGGCTCCCAACTTCAACTCTTGAAATGTAAAGACTGAAATGTATGCCTCTGTTATCTGGGCGGGCTCCCAACTTCAATGCTTGAAATATAAAGACTGAAATGTATGCCTCTGTTATCTGGGCGGGCTCCCAACTTCAACGCTTAAAATGTAAAGACTGAAATGTATGCCTCTGTTCTATGGGCGGGCTCCCAACTTCAACAACAACTTTAAAAATAAATTCCATTCCTCTCTTCAGGCGGGCTCCTGACTTCAACCAATAAATCGCCATTCTATTCTTCAGGGGGGCTCCTGACTTCAACCATTTTTTTCAAAAATGCCATTCCTTTCTTTGGCTGGCACGATTTTAACAACCCTTTTTTTTAAAATTGCCTTTCCTTTCTTCAGGCGGGCTCCTGATTTCAACCAATAAATCGCCATTCTGTTCTTCAGGGGGCTCCTGACTTCAACCAATAAATCGCCATTCTATTCTTCAGGGGGCTCCTGACTTCAACAACTTTTCAAAAAATGCCATTCCTTTCTTTGGCTGGCACGATTTTAACAACCCCTTTTTTAAAAATGCCTTTTCCTTTCTTCAGGCGGGCTCCTGATTTCAACCAATAAATTGACATTCTGTTCTTCAGGGGGGCTCCTGACTTCAACCAATAAATCGCCATTCTATTCTTCAAGGGGGCTCCTGACTTCAACCATTTTTCAAAAATGCCATTCCTTTCTTTGGCTGGCACGATTTTAACAACTCTTTTTTTAAAAAATGCCTTTCCTTTCTTCAGGCGGGCTCCTGATTTCAACCAATAAATCGCCATTCTGTTCTTCAGGGGGGCTCCTGACTTCAACCATTAAATCGCCATTCTGTTCTTCAGGGGGGCTCCTGATTTCAACCAATAAATCGCCATTCTATTCTTCAGGGGGGCTCCTGACTTCAACCAATAAATCGCCATTCTATTCTTCAGGGGGGCTCCTGACTTCAACCAATAAATCGCCATTCTATTCTTCAGGGGGGCTCCTGACTTCAACCAATAAATCGCCATTCTATTCTTCAGGGGGGCTCCTGACTTCAACAACTTTTTTTTTCAAATTTAAACTTCTTTTTCTTTTCAAATTATCCTAGGAAAAAATTCATCAGACTAGATTTTGATCCTAGGAGAAGATTCATCCGACTAAGATTTTATTATACTATCTTGAGAGAAAAATTTCATCGGACCAAGATTTTGACTCTAGGAGATAAATCATCAAACTAGGTCCATTTTGTTGTGATCTTAGGAGAAAGATTCATCGGACTAAGATTTGATATCTTAGGAGAAAAATTCATCAGACTAAGATCTTTATCTTAGGAGAAAGATTCATCGGACTAAGATTTGATATCTTAGGAGAAAAATTCATCGGACTAAGATTTGATATCTTATCTTGGGAGAAAAATTTCATTGGACCAAGATTTTGACTCTAGGAGATAAATCGTCAAACTAGGTCAATTTTGTTGTGATCTTAGGAGAAAGATTCATCGGACTAAGATTTCTATCTTAGGAGAAAAATTCATCGGACTAAGATTTAATTTCTTATCTTGGGAGGAAAAATTCCATCGGACCAAGATTGTGACTCTAGGAGATAAATCATCAAACTAGGCCAATTTTGTTGTGATCTTAGGAGAAAGATTCATCGGACTAAGATTTCTATCTTAGGAGAAAAATTCATCGAACTAAGATTTGGTATCTTAGGAGAAAATTTCATCGGACTAAGATTTAATTTCTTATCTTGGGAGGAAAAATTCCATCGGACCAAGATTGTGACTCTAGGAGATAAATCATCAAACTAGGCCCATTTTGTTGTGATCTTAGGAGAAAGATTCATCGGACTAAGATTTGATATCTTAGGAGAAAAATTCATCAGACTAAGATCTCTATCTTAGGAGAAAGATTCATCGGACTAAGATTTGATATCTTAGGAGAAAAATTCATCGGACTAAGATTTGATATCTTATCTTGGGAGAAAAATTTCATCGGACCAAGATTGTATCGGGAGGGAAATTCATCAGATTAGGACTTTTTATCCTAAGAGGAAAATGTAAAGATCAATGATTTGAGAAACTTACCTTTGTAATTTCTTCTTTTCTTTTCTTTTTCCTTTGTGTTACTTTGTTCTTGCTTGCTGGGGATAATACCACTGGGGGAGTCTCCTTTCTTCCCCTCCTTCAAATTCAAAATATCTTTTTTTTTTCTTTTTTTCTTCAACACTGCTGGGGATAAAAGTGTTATCTTCTTGGGATAACGTTGTTGAGGATAATGCTGCTGGGGAATTTTATCCCTTCAAATCGATGCTTCATTCTTCTGGAAGCTGCTGGGGATGATAATGGCTTTTGTTTTTCTGAGCACAAGTGTCATCCCTTTGTTATGTCTGCTGGGGAACAACTTCCTCCATTGAAACTTATTATATTGGGGCAACACTGGTTCAAAGACCACTTCCCATAAGGCTGGTGTTATTTTTATTCTTCCTCAAATAGGTACCTGACTTCCAGAAAATTTTCCAAATGAAAGGAAAATTTTCTGCCCCAGTTTTACAGTCTCCCTTATGGCATGCATTTTCCGACATCAATGCCATTTTTTTTACCTGTTTCAAATTAAACAAAATTTGTTAGTTTTAAAAAAAACGGTGGTTGGTTGTGATACTCCTACTGGGGATGGCTTTCCCTTTCTCCTTCCTTGCTCTGCGTTCCACAACTTGTTGGGGATGATATTATTTGCTGGGGATAATCCTTTTCTGCTGGGGATATCCCTCTTCTTTCGTGGCATGGCTCGGAAACTTGTATTTTCCCGACCTTTTAGTCTCGCATGAATTTCCCAAATCATGCTCATTGCTCTCCTTGTTTGTCCACGCTCCTTGGCCTTGAGGTTTAATAACCTTTGATTTTGGCAAGGATATCCCTCTTGACACTCGTTGATCCTTTTGTCAATTCCCTTTTGCTGGGGATATCTTTTTTGACACTGGCCTCGCGCTTGTTCCTTGCTGACTATACCATTTGTATGTACTAGTCAGATCTTATCTTGGAAAGTTGATGGCCTATTTTGAAGTCATTTCCCACTGGTTCTGATCAAACAGACTCTACTGGGGAAATTTCTATGAAGGAAAAAGATAAAAGGGAACAGAATAAAAGACAACGGAAAAAGATGACTATTTAACAAAAGAAACTATAAATAAAGACCTATCAAATGCAAATACCGACTCTAATGGTCATGATATGCACATGTGGCCTATCCTCTGCCGTCAATCGTCTTTCAAGACCTTCAATTGGCAATTCCCCATCTGATTCCCAATTTTATTCGACTTTTAGTGCCCGAAGGGTTTTCACTATCAAGCCTCTCTCATTTTGGGTTTTTCTCTCAGCTTTCATCGCCTTATAGTGTCTGCGAAGATTTTCACCGATAAGACTCTCTCATTTGTATCACTTTCCAGCTGGAGATTTGGAGTGTTGTCGGTATGACTCTCTCTGCTGGAGATTAGAGTCCTTTCTGCTGTGGAACAGAATGTTATGTTTGCCGGTAAGACTCTCATTTGTCTGACTTGGCATCTTTTGCAGACTGGTCAGAAGGTCTTTCTTTGGACCGTAATGTGGGTTTTTTGGATAGGTTTAGAAAGAAAGGGTATTAAAGGCTCAAAAAACAAATAAATTTGGGGTTTAAAAATTACAACCTTCGAAATCATATTTGTTTACAACAAGCGCAACCCTTGCCCCAGTTTCTTGCTTGGGGATTATTTATTTATTTATTTAATTTTTTTTTAATTTATTACACCATGCATACCATGCACATTATGCATACTATGCACCCTATGACCGAGCCGTGAAGCGCCTACGTATCCTCTTTGAGGAATCAGGTCAAACGTAGTTCCCAATTCCTCTGTTTTCTTCTGACTTTCTTTTGTTTTTTGTTATCATTTTTCTCTTCTTATTTTTTTTCTTTTTTTTCTTTTTTTTCTTTTTTTTCTTTTTTGTTGATTTTTTCTTTACCTTCTAGGCTCGTATTTCCTAGTCGTTGCTATTGATTCCGAACGAGGGGTATGAAAGAAAATAAATAAGGCTCAAAAAGGGGTAACGAAGGATAAAGTGTTTAGGTAGCAGAATAAAATGCCTTCGTCATTCCAGTCTTCAAAACATGCCAAGTGCAAACAACATAATTAAACATAGACTTCTAGTCTCTTCCGATGGTTCTGGACTTGACAATTATGTTAAACACTTGCTTTTCATTTGTCATTTCTAAAGCACTGCTGGACGACATTCTCACTCTCATGAACGACCCTCATACCAATTTGGCGAATCTTGCATTTAACAGTTTTCTTTAAGTTTTACTTGCCCCAGTTCCACATGACTCGGGCTTCAAATAATCTCAAACTGTTCTTATTTCCCTTAAATGCTTTGATCACCTTCCCAGGGTTTTATGATTAACTTTTAAGATTAGGCCCAATATGTGAGCAAGCCATGTCACGAGAATCGGCGCTGAACAAAATGATAAAAGGACTAAACAAAAAGATGACTGGAAACAATAAAGGACCGGATTTGCTTTAGACTACCGGCGAGATGGTTTGAATAATAAAACAAACAAAATAACCAGAATAAAATCCTAACACAGCCTTGACAAAACTTAAACAAACTGATATGACAAATCGGAAAGATAAGAAGGTTTGACACAAGACAATATTCGGATTACAACCCTAATAATAATCCGGACAATAGAAATGACAACAAAATAAACCACCAACAGCTTCTCTCTTGCTAACCAAAGAACGGAGCATCCTCCCATTTTATCAAAATTGGCATCTTAGCCACTAAGCTTTGCATTAGTATTGCCAAGACCATTATCAGCTTCCATATCATCAACCTCCGTCAACAAGTTCTCGATAGGGTTCGAGTGCTCCATGTTACTGTTATCGATCACAATCCGCCCTTCTTGGATCATTTTCTCTACTTCCCTTTTCAAATTACGACAACTCTCAATGTTGTGCCCTATGACATTGGAGTGGTACGCGCATTGCGCTGCCGGATCAAAGTTTCTTGCATGTGGATCTGGAGTATATGCGGGGAGCGGCTCAATCAAGCCAGCATGCTTTAGCCTTTCAAACAGACTTGCATAAGATACTCCGATAGGGGTGAGAGCCTTTCCTCGTTTCAGCAACCTTTCGTTCCTAAATGCTTGATTGGGCCGGAAACCTGATCCAGGGGGCTTCCGGTAGGCTTGTGAGGGTGGATAGGCCTTCTGTGGAGCTGGGTATTTGGAAAGTGAAGCCCGTCTTTGGGAATCTCGTGGAGAGAAGTAGCATTGGGGAGGGGAGTAGCGTGGACGAGTGATGGAGCTACTCGGGTAGCTAGGAAAGCTGTCATAAGTGGGTTGGGATGGAGAGTATGGGGGATGGGTAATGCCAGAGTTTGAAAAGCTTGGCGGTGGTGGGGGTGGTGCTTTCCCAGTTATCCATGCTTGATACATGTCTGCCACATGTTGTCTCAGCATTTTCACTTCTTCTACCAACCCGTTGTTCTGTTCGACCAATTGTTGTCGGTCATCAGTACCGACCCACCCTGTTCTGAGGTTCTGTGTCATTTGCTTTGCAGGGAGGAGTTACCACAACCAACCACTTTTCTATATATGAACACAGCAAAGGGAAGCCATCACGTTAGTGTCAGGGCATTTGACAGATAATCATATATTAGAGATGCAATGCACCTAAGCAGTTAAACCGTTCTATCAGAGATGCAATGCACTTGCGCTTTCCTTTATTTTTCTTTCTTCCCTTTTTTTCTTTTTCAGTGGTGGTCGAATCTTATGGAGATTGCCTACGTATCATGACCCCGCATGAATCAGACCTTGCGTAGTTCGGACCAATAAAAGATAAACAATACTAAACATTTTTTTTTCAATTAAAAACAAACTGGGTTTCAAAGGTTTGAAGAGGACCTACAAACTCGAAAATCAAACAACCCACATATTCTAATTAAAGATTTATAACCTCGAAATAAAAAGGCCAACTTCCTTTCCCCGTTTGACAAATGCAACCAAACGGCTATTTTTGCAAATGTGGCCCCTTCCAAATCTCACATGAATTTTGAGGCCGGGAGGGTTTTTTTATGACACTTTACAAACTTGTTCATTCTTTTACGAAAATAGCCTTTCGACAACTGAAAGATACTCTAAGGCTATTTCGACAAGAACGGTTTAAGACGCGGTCGAAGCTGGCTCGGCTTATTTTGACCAAAAATCCAAACGGTATTCACCTGACCGTTGACTCTTTTTTTTCAAGTTATAATAAAAACCGGGTGTTTCAAACATGGCCCTTCAGCGCCTCGGGGACGAAGATTTTTAAGGCCGTGTGGGTCGACTGGACAAAAATCCTACACATGACCCAAAAAGTGGCTGTTATGCGAAGTCAGCCTTCCGGCGTCCCTTTCGGGAACATTCGGCTATTTTTGACAAAAACAGCACCACCCTGACTTATTTATGACTCTTTTTATCATTTTTCAAAAATAGAAAACTCAACATTGCAAACACGGCCTTTCAACGTCTCGGGGACGAAGATTTTTAAGGCTGTGTGGGTCAACTGGACCAAATCTTAAACATGACCCAAAAAGTGGCTGTTTATGCAAAGTCAACCTTCCAGCGTCCCTTTCGGGAACATTCGGCTGTGTCTTGACAAAACAACGTCACCCGACTTCTTTATTAAATTTGACATATTTTTTTGGCTATTTTTTTTAGCAAAAGGGGAGGCTGGACACTGCCCGACTTATTTATGACAAAATTAAAATTTTGACACGTTTTTTTATTATTTATTTATTGGTTTTTGGCTATTTTAACAAAAGAGGGGTTGGACCCGATGAGGGTTGCCTACGTATCTCACATCCGGTGAGAATCAAACCCGCGTAGTTCGGGCAGATCAAGAATAAGTAAATGAACTAACTTTTTTTTTTTGAATTTGTGAAAGAACTACTTTAAAAGAAGAAAGGAAGGTTTTTTTTGATTTTCTTTTTAAAAGAAAGACTTCTAAGATATTTTTTCTGAATT
Source organism: Nicotiana sylvestris (assembly GCF_000393655.2). Taxonomy (NCBI): domain Eukaryota; kingdom Viridiplantae; phylum Streptophyta; class Magnoliopsida; order Solanales; family Solanaceae; genus Nicotiana; species Nicotiana sylvestris. Next base: position 22,790,074 of record NC_091065.1, read on the forward strand.
TCATTTGTGTTTTTTTCTTATTCTAAAGAAAAAAGAAAATATTTTTTCGGAATTTTACCTTTAATCAAAGAAATGCTTCTAAATTTTTTTTTTTTGAATTTTCTTTTCAATTTTGAAAAAAGAATCAAAATATTTTCGGATTTTTTATTTTATTTTTTTTTTAAAAAAAAACTTTCTAAAGAAATCAATAATGGAAAATATTTTTGGATTTTTTTTTTTGAAAATTGGGGGTCTAAAAAAAATTTTTCTAGACTTTTGGCAAGACAAATATTTTTTGCAACTAATAAAGATATACATATATATTTTGGAAATAAAGAAAATTTTTTTGGACTTATATATATATATATATATATATATATATATATATATTTGTGACAAATAATGAAAGACTCTTTTTATTTTTTTATTTTTTTTGCATTTTCATAAACAAATAAATAACAAAAAATTATTTTTAAAAAATAGGACTCTTTTTTATTTTCATTTTCATGGAAAGACAAACTATATATTTTTTCTATTTTTTTTTGAAAAAAAACAAGACAGAACAACGACTTTTTTATTTTCCTTCTATTTTTCCTTTGCTTTTTAGTAAAACAAACTAATAAAACATTTTTTTTCATTTTTTCGAAATTTCGGCAGAGTTTTGACAATATTTAGGCATTGGTTTTTTTTTTCAAAAATAAACAATCAATTCTCTAACCGCTATTTCTTTTTCTTTTTTTTTTCAATTTCAAAATATTATTCCTAATATTCAAAAGTCAGTCAACACACAAGTCTGAATCAAATAAATGCACAAATAGTAGTAAGTAAGATGCATCAGGATGGTCATTTTCATTTTTGGTACACCTGTCCTAGACAGACCCAACCCCTGTGTTGAGCCTCCAAAGTCAAATGCACGTGATGCAAACAAACGTTCCTACTAGGGATCCGGCATGTAGCTGAGTTATTCTAAGTGAAAAACCTGAGGCATATTGTTCTAGCCCTGGCTTACCCAAGTGGACAGCTTGAGCCGAAATGGGGGCAACGTACCGGGAGCACGAAAGTCTGCCCGGCCTAGTTACTTGTCCCAACTTCGTCTTATTTGGTATGACTTCTAACAGAAAGGTGGGCCACGCGCACGTGTACACCATAAATTCAGAAGACTCAGAAAGAAGAAGGGTTTCGTAGCAGTTTTATATATACAATTCAGATAATATTAAAGCGGTAAAAGCATCATTTAGCACATTAAGTATATATCATGTAAAAATCAGATAATAAATAAAGCTAACTATAACAGTTACTTTAAGCTCGAATTCTTGAACCCTGAACCAGTGGTTCTGGGTCTATTATCCCCAGCAGAGTCGCCAGAGCTGCCGCACTTCCTTTTTTCGCCCCCACGAGGGTGCATGGAGTTTTCTCCAATTAAAGGATAGCCGAAACGGGATTTGTTTATTTGTTTCAGAGTCGCCACCTGGGAATTTTAAGGCGTCCCAAGTCACCGGTTTTAATACCTGAATCGAGGAGAATATGAATCTGTTTGTTATTCTGCGAACCAGAAATCCTGAGTAAGGAATTCTGTTAATTCGGGAGAAGGTGTTAGGCATTCCCGAATTCCGTGGTTCTAGCACGGTCGCTTAACCATTTTATATATTTGGCTTAATTATCTTGATTTACTAAATACTTTTTTTCTTGTTACCCGATTTTATTACCGCTTTTGTTTAGATTGTTTACAATTATATAAACGAATCACGCGTACGTATATTCGTATTATATACCTTTTATAATTGTAGAGAATCGTGCCACGCATACATGTACACAAAAAGGTTGATAATATTTTTATATTTTTATTATAAAAAAATATTTGATATTCGAAATTGTGCTTAAAATAAAATTAAGAACATTCGCCTTTCTTAAATAGTGAACCGAACATCTCGGGTTTTATGAAATTAATTTAATATCCTCCGACGAATCTCTTTTTATTAAAATTTTGGCTCAAAGTTGCGCGAACGCATAATCCGAACTGCCTTAAAAAATGTAATTTAGGCCACGCGAACGTATCCCTAATTTCACAAAATATTCTTGATAAAATTCTCTACAAATTGTTTATTGCATCCACTTATTTTTATATGAAAGCCATAGAGAAACACTGATTTAGACGTCTCCAAATTTTCTTGAAAAAAAATTCAAAAGTTATTATGTGTTGACCGCAAGTCTTATTTTACGCGTATGAATTATATACCTCAAAACTATTCAAATTTTAAAGAATTAATGATATGAAAAAGAAACAAACAACATGTAACTAAAAATACTACCATTTTTATCGTGGATACAACATTAATATATCCAAAAATTGAATCGCATATAAAACTGGAAAAGAATTAATTTGATAAACAAATTAATAGTTTCTGAAGAATTTTCATTGTTATATTTAATGCGAACTCTATTTCTACATATCTTTGACATAAAATGTTGCAATTCGTGCTCATAAATCCCATATCCTTCTCATATACTTGTTTTTAGTCCAAAGTTATAATTGTTTGGTTAATTTGTTTACAATGGTAGATAAGAATCAAGTTGATAAGAAAGAGAACTATTATACAAATTGATTCAATAAAATTGCATCACATGCAATATAGTTGTACGTTTGAACCATTCCTAATATTCTAACCTCGTAACGAATTATATCAACTCACCTTTCACTTATGGTTATACATGTAACTGTTATCACGCCATGTACGAACAACATACAACTTTCATCAATCTAGCTTTAAATAAAATCGGACTTTTGTGACAAAATATGCTAGTAATGTAGTTTCTTGATACTTCCATACTATTCCATACTTAGCCAACAATATCATAAGATTTAATTAATGGCTAGCTTTCTGCCATGTTCCCTATCTTATAATTTGAATATAGCTATACTTAATGAAATTCTGAAATAAATAACATTATTACAAAGCTTATGCGAATTTCAAAAGGATGATTAACTAACAGTTCTCACATCAAATGTAAGCTACTATATTAACCAGCTGAAACAAAACTGAAATTTAAACTAATAGATTTAAACGAGTAAAAGACATAATTATAATTTTGAACTTCATTTATTTGGCAATGTTGAAGCTTTCCACAACATGAGTCTAAAATATATACCTGATATTGGAAGCAAAAGAAAATGAAGATGAAAATCAGCAGCAGTAATAACAGTACAGCACAGCAACAACAGCCCAGCAACAGTAACAACCTAGGAAAAGAGTTCGCAAACCAGTAGAGCAGTAATCCCAAAAAACAAAAGCTTCAAGCTTTGAATGAAACAACAACAATTAATACTGATTTCAAACAAACAAAGAAAGCAGAAGATTTATTTTAGTTTTTTATTTTATTTTGAAAGCTTAAATATTTTTCGGAATTTTTCTTTCTCTTAAATGTTCAGCCTTTTTTTTTTCTCTCTCTTATTTTCTTTCTCTTCTTCTCTATATTCAGATTAGTTCTCTTATCTGTGTATTTTTCTCTATATCTCTCTTTGTCTTGTGTTCAAGACTTCCTATATATAATCTCATCCCATAAATCTTTTAATCAATTAAAATCAACCCATTTTCTCTACCAAACTCATTATCTTCCCATTCTTCCCCATTACATTAAATAAATATATCACACCACCCCATTATATTTTGTCCCCCATGCCCAACATAAACAAATACAAGATTTCCCCACACTAAAATTTGTCTTGTCCCCCCTTTATATTAATTAACCATATCACAACCCACCCCATTTCATTTTGTCCGCCAAGCTTCATATAAACAATTACAAAATGTACAATTCCTAAACTACCCCTCCGACCTTATTGCAAATTACTATTTTACCCCCGAACGTACTACAAATTACCAAACTAACCCCATCAGTTATAACAATCAATTAATCAAACTTAACCAAAATATAGACAATATGATCAATTTCTAACAATGTTTAAACAACAAATCACATGAACATGATTTCTTCAATATTTCAACAACAAATCACATGAACATGATTTCTTCAACATTTCAACAACAAATCACATGAACACAAATTGAACAACAAAGAACAACTAAAATTTGATTGAACAATATTTTAGCAACAAACAATCCTATTTTCGGATTCAACAACAACAACAAACAAGTATATTTAGATTTCTAAATTCAATAATATTGAACTTAAAATCAACTCTAACAACATTACAACAAACAATTCCTGTATTAAACTTAAACAAGATTATGAGACAAATTCAAGAAATAATCATAAATGATAAACAAGAAATCAAACTATACAAATTTCGGACTCAAGATCAACCAAACATAATATGAACATGAATTAAATCTATTTTTAAACAACAAAACATGACGGATTCACATGATTAAACCAACATATTTCCCTATTACAAATAAATTGTTTTAGGCAAATAACAAAACAAAACTTAAGAAGAAACAATTATGAATTTAAACTTGAACTTAACAATATTAACAATTTATGGGAAAAAAATACATAGAACACATGAAACAAATTGAAGAAATAATTAATTAAATTTCAATTTGAATCTACCAAACATTAAACTAACAAATATTTACCTAAACAATAATACAAACATGAAATAAACATGAAAAACAAATTAATTAATTTCCATTTGAAATCTGAAAATTAATTCAACAAAATATATGAACAAACTAGAAAATTATTTCAACGACGAACAAACAAAACAAGAATCAAATCATTTAACGATTTTGGATCCGAAAAATATCAAACAATATGGACAAAAATAAAACTTAGAAAACCAACTAACCAGAAATGAAACGACGAACAACGATTGTAAACAAATCCGTCCGGGCTTCGACTCAACGAAAGAAACTCGACCTTTCCCAAAACGAATAAGACGAAGGGAAGATGAAGCAACTGGAAGGAGGAAAGGACTGCCGCGACGAGCAGCAAAAACTTGTTGGTACAGCGGCGACAGTAGCCATGGCGATGCTCAAGCTTGAAGAAGACGAAGTGAGGCAGCAGCTCGTGAAACAGAAGCAGCTGGTCGACGCGCCTGTGCATGCTCGTCCATGGCGGAGAAGCAGCAACTCGGAGGAGAAGGAACAACAGCCGCGACGGAGTTTTTGGTCGTCGAATGTGGAGCTGAACGTCGACGAAAGATTGGTGGTTGTCCGGCTGTGTCGACGGAGCAAACTGGCTCGTTCAAAAGAAAACGAAGCAGCCATTGGACTGCCTGTGATGTTACTCCTTCAAGAAGATGAGGACGAGGAAGAAGGAGAAGCAGCAGCCATGGACGGGCTGCTGCGTGTGTGCGTGTGTGTTTTGTTGTGTATGTGTGTGTGAGTGTGACGACGTGAGGGGGTGTTCGTGGGGGAGGGTGGTCGACGTTGCAGGCTGGGGTTGGTGGGGGGGGGCAGCCATGGATGGGGTGTTTTGGAGCTTGAGGAAGAAGAAGGAAAATGAGGGGGGGTGGCGGATGACTTTAGTATAGTTTTAGGGTTTTTCTCCTTTTTTTCTTTTGTTTTGTGTTGTTTGTAAGATAATAGGGGTGTTGGGTTATGGACTGGGTCGACCCAGTTCGAAATGGACTGGGTCGTAGGGAAGATTGGGCCATTTTTTGGGCCTGTGGCTTGAAATCGAAGAAGAGGCCCAATTCCGACTTTCTTTATATTTTCGCTCTCTTTTCTTCTTTTATTTCTCTAAAACTAAATTATAAAAAATACTTAAATTATTATTAAGAATTAAATTAAGTTATAAAAGCGCAAATTAACTCCCAATAACAATTAACGCATAATTAAGTAATAATTAAGCATAAAATTGTATATTTGGACATTAAATGCTAAAAATGCAAATGATGCCTATTTTTGTAATTTTTATTTTTTGTAAAACAAACTTAATTACTAACAATTGTAGAATTAAATCCTACATGCAAAATGAGACATATTTTTGTATTTTTAATAATTTAACAAATAAACATGCACATACAAACATACAAATAGTTACACAAAATATCACAAAATATCACAAAAATTGCACACCAAATAAAAATTATTTTATTTTTGAATTTTTTGGGAGTAATTCTCATATAGGGCAAAAATCACATGCTTACATGACTGATGACTTTGTTTCCCCATAAGTTAGTTTGAGCCTGGCGAGGCTAGGTTGTATAGTACTAATTTGGTAAAACATTCCTTTGTAACGGCTCGACCGGTCATTTTGAGTATTTTAGCCCCATTTTTCCTATTTGATGCTTTACATATCAGTACTTGTTGTTATGTGACTTGTCGGGATTGTTGGTTTGGTTTCGGTGAAGTTTCGAATTGAATTGGGACACTTAGTCTCTTGATTGGAGGCTTAAGTTGTTAGAGTTGACCAGAGTTTGAATTTTGTGTAAATGACCCCAGAATAGTGTTTTGATGGTTCTAATAAGATTGTATGGTTCTTTTAGACTTAGGCATATGTTTGGATTTGGATTTGGAGGTTCCTAGGTTGATTTGGTTCTAATTGGCGAAAGTTGGAAAGTTGAAGGTTTGGTAGGTTGATAGGTTTGACCGAGAATTGAATTTGATGGTATCTGGTTCAGATTGCAGTTCTGGGAGTTGTAATATGTCCGTTGTGTTATTTGGGACTTTCATGCAAAATTTGAGGTCATTCCGAGTTGTTTAGGCATGTTATACGTATGTTTTGAATTTGAAAATTTGGATTATTTTCTTAGGCTTGAATTGAAGTGTGATTCATGATTTTGATGTTGTTTTGTGTGATTTGAGGCCTTGAGTAGACCTGTATTATATTTTGGGATTGGTTGGTGTGATTGGACGGGGTCCCCGGGGCCTCGGGTGTGTTTTGGATGAGTTTCAGATCTTTTTCCCTAGTTTTGGACTGCTATTATGTTGATGTCTGGTTTCCCTCTTCGTGACTGCGACAAGGCAGTCGCGTTCACATAGTGTTAGTGAGAGCTGGACAGTGCCCCTTCATTTCGGTTGCGGCAGGGGCTCCGCATTCGCGAAATAGCTGGGAGGGATTTAGCATATGCGTTCGTGAGGTACAGGCCGTGTTCGCATAGTGTGAGATGTGATCTTCATTGTGTTCACAATGGTGTGGGTGCAAACCCGAGGCTGTTTCTAGGCTGGTGACTTTTTGGCCTTCGCGATAGCGATGTGGTTCCGCCGATCGCGATTCATATGCTTGGGCAGAGACTTAAATATTTCATTTTGAGGGTTTGGTTCACATTTTGAGATATAGAGCTCAAATTTGGGCGATTTTGTACGTGATATTTACGGTTTGGATTAGGGTAAGTATTTTTTACTTGGATTGTTCTTTATTCATTATTCCAACCTTAATTTTAGCATTTGATTGGTGAATCTAAGTGAAGAAATTGAGGATTATAGTAAAAGCTTTTCTAAAGTAAAAATTGATGATTTGAGGGTCGATTTAAGGTCGGATTTTGATGAAATACATATATTTGAACTCATATTGGAATGGATGTTCGGAATTTGTGAGTTTTATCATGCTCCGAGGGTGCAGGCCTGGGGTTGACTTTTTGGGTTTACTTTGCATAATTGAACCAAGATCTTAGCTTTATTATTTAGATGTGTTATCTATGGCTTCTATTGATATTGTTAAGTTATTTTGGCTAGATTCGAGTCTGTCCAGAGGTTGATTCAGGAGGGAAGGGATTCTTAGAGTGTTGATTTGGCTTTCTTGAGGTAAGTATCTTGCCCAAACTTTGTTAAGGTACTAGTTGTTTGAGTTATTTGTGATAGTTACGTGCTATGGGTGGCGCAAATGTGTGGGGTTGAGCCCATGTGCGTGCATCAGGGTATTATTCATGCTCGAGGTAGTGCTTAGGCTTTGATATGCCTTGAATTAATTGCTATGCTTCATGTTGTGATGTTTCTTATAGTTGTACCCTTTTGTGAGCTATTTGAACCATGTTTAAGGTTACATAGAGGTTACTCTCCCGAACGGGCCTAATAATTGCTATTTTAGAGAGTTAATTGCCTTATTTGAGCTGTGATAGCACATTTTTCACATGACTACACTTTAGCATATCACTTATGCCAGTCCAGGAGTTTTAAAATTGGATATTCATTGATCATGTACATGTAATCTTGTATATTTGCATTTTGTGTGTTATGGATTCAACTGGTAGCACGTGACCACCTCGTGCGGTTGTGATTACTGGCACGTGAATTGATTGTGCCATTGTGATTATTGGCACGTGACTCTGCTGTGTGGTTGATAATATTAGCACGTGACTACACTGTGCGGTTGTGATTATTAGCACGTAAATATGCTGTGCGGTTGATATTTATGGCATGTGACGTCGTGTAAATGTATATAAGGATTCATCCCCGAGGGTCACCCTCTCATGTTTCTCTCTTGATGGCGTTCACATGGTATGAGGAAAGACTTGTTAGTATTTTGATTCAGTTACATTTCTTCTTTACTTGAGATTTTTCTTGGTTGTTTACCTGTTTTATCTGCATATCTTCGTTGTATGTTGGATTGTTGACAGAGCATAATATGTTATGTCATTAGGTCCACCAAGATGGTTCTATTTGTAATTCATGAATTGATTATATTATTATTTTGTAATTGTTAGATTTATGAACTGTACATGTGATCATTGAGTATCAATAATAATCTAGCTTCTATTACCTCGCAAAGGTTAATTTTGATACTTACTGTGTACCCAGGGTCGATTGTAATCATACTACACTCTGCACTTAATTTCGTAGATCCTAGTGTTGGACCGAGTTGTGGCTAGCTGTGAGGTGTTGCTGTGAGCACTTTGGAGAGATGAGGTGAAGTTGTATCTCGACTGCAGCCCTGACATCTCTTTCCTTTTTTTTAGTACTGTTATATTCATTCAAACAATATTGCTATTGTATTTCAGACTTGTACTTCTGCGTAGAGATCATGACACTATACTTACTAGTTCTAGTGGTTTATTGTATTCCCACGCAGTTACCTTATGTTATTGGCATTAGACTTGTATTATTCCTGCTATTTTTTCAATTATGCTTCACTTTTTTTTGTTATGTTGGCTTGCCTAGAATGTAATTTAGGCACCATCACGACCAGCTGGTGGTTTTGGGCCGTGACAAGTTGGTATCAAAGCCCTAGGTTCATAGGTTCTAAAGGTCTTGAGCAAGTTTAGTAGAGTCTTGCGGATCGGTACAGAGACATGTGTACTTATCTTCGAGAGGCTACCAATCTGTTAGGAAAATATCCACTTTCTTGAATTTTTGTCGTGTGGATTTGTTATTTCTGAAGTTTGAACCTTTACTCTTCTATTTTCTCATAGATGGTAAGAACATGGTCAACCGGATCAAGCGGGCAAGCACCAGTGCCACCAGTCAGGGCCACAAGAGGCCGGGGTCAAGGTAGAGGCCGAAGTAGGGCTCGTACTGCAGCTAGAACAGCAAGGTAGAGCCACCAGTTTCTCTAGTAAAGGAGCATGTTCTAGATACTATTGATCCGGTGGGACCAGCTCAGGCACCGGTGGTACCTATTGACATACTTGGTCTTTAGGAGATTGGCTTAGATTTTGAGTGTGTACATGAGCTTAGCTTAGGCAGGTATGATACCAGTTGCACCAGCTACCACACATGTTGGGGGAGGACCCCACACTCCCGCTGCCTGTACACCGGAGCAGCTAGCTCAAGGTTATCACACACCAGGGTGTTACCAGCTCAGCCAGTTGTTGCTGCTCGAGCAAGGTTGAGCCATCTATGATTGACGAGGAATAAAATAGGTTGGATTGATTTCAAAGACTTCGTCCTCTCTAGTTCAGTGGAAGAGAGTCAGAGGATGCTTAGGGTTTTCTATATTGGTGTCCATAGAGTCTTCAAACAATGGGTATTGTAGACACCAGTGAAGTTGACTTTACTACTTTTTAGCTGACAAGGGCAAATTACAGATAGTGGCAGACCTATGAGTCAGGCAGACCAGTTGGTACAGCACTACTTATATGGCATCAGTTCTCAATTCTCTTCTTAGAGAAGTTTGTCCCATAGAATCGCAGAGAGGAGTTGCGTAGGCAGTTTGAGCAACTACGCCAGAAGGTTATGACTATGACCCAGTACGAGATGTGGTTCGCGAATTTGGAATGTCATGTAGTATGGTTAGTCCCCATTGAGAGGAAAAAGATCAGGAGGTTCATTAATAGCCTCAACTATGGTCTACATTACAGTTTGGCTCGAGGGGCCGAGATGCTATGTTTGACCAGATGGTTGAGATTGTTAGGCGATTGGAGCAGGTTTGCGAGCTTGAGTGAGAGAAGTAGGAGGGAAAGTGGCCTCGTAGTTTAGGTAGTTTTGGTGGTTCCTTGTTTGGAGGCTAGCCACATTATATCAGAGGTTGTTCTTTTAGGCCCGCTCAGGTAGCTCGTCAGATTCCTCGTGGTTCATTAGTTCGCCACAGTTCATACAATACTTACCCAGTTTAGTCTTTATTCAGCACGCTGCCAGCACATAGTTCTTATCGTGCTCCTTCTGCTCATAGTTCCATAGACAGTTATTCAGGTTATCAGTGTCAGAAGCCTCGTAGGAAGGGTTGTTTCGAGTGTGAAAACTTGGGTCATCTCAAGAGGGATTGCCCTAGACTTCTAAGTAGAGTCCAATAATAGAGCATATAGCCTATGATTTCATCACTAATAGCTACACCACCTGCATAATAAGCTAGGGGTAGGGATCAGTCAGCTCGAGGTTACCCAAAAGGAGGAGGTCATTTAGGCGATGGACATTCCCATAGCTATGTATTTCTTGCCAGGCTAGAGGAAGTTGCTTCCGATGCCGTGATCAGAAGTATTGTTTCAGTGTACCACAGGTATGCCTCAGTGTTATTTGACCTTGGAGTACTTACTCTTATGTGTTTTCCTATTTTACACGTTATTTGGATATGCCTCGTAGTTTTTTAAATATGTATGTTTACGTATCTACATTGGTGGGAAATTTTATTGCAGTGGATTGTGTATATCAATCGTGTGCGGTTACAATTATGGGTTATGAGAATAGGGTTGATCTCTTTTGCTCAGTATAGTTGATTTTGAGGTGATTTTGGGTATGGATTGGCTATACCCGTACCATGCTATTCTTGATTGTCATGCTAAGACCGTGAATTTGGCGATACCGGGGTTGCCTAGGTTGGAGTGGAAAGGTTTGCTTGGTCACACTCCCTATAGAGTGACTTCATATTTGAAAGCTCAACGGATGGTTGGGAAGGGGTATTTGATGTATTTGGCTTTTCTGAGGGATATTAGTGCAGATACCCCTAGTATTGAGTCAACTCCAGTAGTGAGGGAGTTCCTGATGTGTTTCTTGCAACCTGTCGGGAATGCCACCCGACAAGGATATTGATTTTGGTGTCGTGCCCCTTTTTCTCGCTAAATCGGGTTTTGACACGTGAAACCTCTTTTAAGGAAGGTGTTAAAAGAGAGAGTCTCCACTTAACGGGTTTGAGGTGCGTTAGGGCACCCATTTGCAAATAACTCCGGTTTAACCAGTTCGCGTCACCAAAGATCGGGTGAAGGCTCAAATTACCTCGAAGAGAAGGTGTTAGGCACTCTTCGAGGTACACAACTGTAGGTCCTGGCCGAACTCGAATCATATGAATTAGTCAAATAAACAGAGAGAAAGATAAGAAGTTTGGGCAGTTACTATCAAAAGTCCTTGAATAAACACAAATAATTGATTTAAAGACAAGATGAGAGGTTCTATGTTTTTTAGCCTAAAGGATCACCCCGTGCAACATAAATAATAATTCATAACTCCCTCGAGATGGGGTGTTACTCGTATTATTGAGCGGGCACAGACTATCTTCTCCTGCTACCCGATTACTATCTTTAGGTTTTTACCTAGATCGTACTAATTGATTCTAAACCGTGCTTATGCGTGCACTACCCGTCCCATGCATATGGCTTAGGAGGTGTTTGGACCTCTATTTTGGATAGCTCTAAACTTAACTTAGGCTGCACAAAAATGATAAAACTAGGCGACATAGAAAACAAGTTGGATTTCATGTAAAGGCAATTAAGGGCTCAAGTTAGCCTCCACACTTAGACAACAAATGCACGCGAACAAATTTTCACATTAAGCATTACACAGTTTCAGATTTGAGCCAAATTAAAGCCATTAAGCCCTATAGATAGGGTTTCTATGTGACCTCATGCATGCAGTTTCAGATGCAAGGTGCCATCTTATAGACATGATTTCTAAACAACTATACAGTTTAAGGGAATCTGGTATTGCATGTTGATTATTGAAATTACAAATTATACGTGATTAAACCTATAGACATGATCTCTAGGTGATTTACGCAGTAGCTGGCAGTGATAACCATTGGAAATACTCAGAATTACTCAGTTCAATCCTATGGGCATGCTTTCTAATGGTGGCATAGCTAAGCAACGAAACAATGTTTGAAAGTTCAATATTAACACTTTAAAGCAAGTGGTAGTATCCTATAGGCAAGATTTCTAATGATTAACGATTGAAACTAAATTTTTATATTTAGCTCCTATAGTCATGATTTCTGGATGAAGATCAGTAGAACATAAGCTAGTATAATCCTATAGTCACAATATCCAATGAATATGTTGCAGTTATGCAAATTGCAAGAATGGTCATTGACACTTATCTCTTATAGGCATGATATCTATCAAAACACATAGGAGCAAAATATATTGAACGAATCAAACACTCAGGTCCTATAGGAAGGTTATTTAACAAACACATAGGAGCAGAACATTTTGAACGAATTAAATACTATAGGCAGGATTTCTACCCTTTTTATGCAAGCATTAGAATAGACCCATTTTCCCAATTTTACTAACACCCTAATTGTTATTACATCATTATTATAGACCCAATGAATGAAATAAATTACAAATTACAAAAATAACTATAGCAGACCTAAGACATGCCCAAATTATACCCAGCATAGTCAGGACTTCAATTCCATATCCATATAAGTTTCACCACAACCCAAAAATCACGGTTGGTCAAATCCAGAAAACAATCTTCATTTACACAAGATAGCCAAAACCCAGTAGCCATAGTTGATCAAAGGTCATGAAAATAGCCATTTACGCAAGCCAATTGGTTTATTCAGTGGGTGGAAAGGGGACAGAATTAAGCAATTACAACAAAGTGGCCAAGAACCTTAGACCCTAGTGTGTCAGAGTTCACAAGAGTCTTAAAATAGACCTCGAGCAGTGCTCACAATAAGGAGGTTATTAGAGGAGTTTTAGGGGGCCTTGGCTTTCAACCGGCCAAGGATTAGAGACTCATAATAGGAAACAACTAATAAAAATAGTAATAAAGTAATAAGTTTTGGAAACGCATTTGCAAACACTACAAAATGATAACATAATGAACATGAACTCGAGAAGCAAGCTAGCACATTAGGGCAGGGGACATATTAATAAGAAACAATTAGCCTGAAACTTATGGGATTACCAAGTTAACAGGCAAAGAGCGTTAGGCTAGTAAAACCAATAATTATCACTAATGCAACCAGTTTAAATTTAAAGGATCAGATTACACTGAACTTAGGGATTAGACAGTATAATACAAACAGAATCAGAGATCATAGAGGGCATCAGTCAAGAAAGACTAGTTCAAAGGATAACAGGTTGTTAGAGGTACATAATTGGATAGGGCAAGAACATATTGAGTGATAAACATAGTCATAGGATCACATTACACACTTAGAGTGAAGGTCTTAAACATGCATACTAATAACATCAATTAGTCACTAGAAATTCAGAATCAAGCAAGGAACATGAATTAGGCCATATAATCAAGGCAAAGCACTCAAGTTATCAATGACATTAAGCTAAACATGCTTTGAATTGTCCCAATTGCCTAAGTTAGATATAGACACATTTTTTAGTACTATAGTTTAGGTGTGAAACTAACCAGTTATTGCTCAACAAACAAGAAAAAGAACAGCAATCAAGACCCTGAGTCTCAAATCTGTCAAGTTCCCAAGGGCTTCGAGAACCCAGGGCAGTGCTCACACCCAAGAAAGGTCGAAAAAGTAGGAAATCTGGTAGCTTTGGCTTTCAGCCGGAAAAGAGCCAAAAGAGAACAAGAAGGTAAATGAACACATAATAAAGCCTTAGTTTTTATTGGAAAATTTAGTGATTCAAGTCTTGTTTTTTAATGGAATAGGGGAGAGGTTTATATAATAGTAGAAATTGAACAAACAAATAAAGAGATATAATTAATCGGACATAAAATAAAAAAAGAAGAGCATGAAGAATCGATTAGAATCAATTTTGGAGAAAATCAGGCAAACCCTAGTTTTTTGGGAAAGTAAATATCAACAAAATATACACAAAAACAGTAGCATAGGATGAATATAGATACAAATAACACTCAAAATCAGAGAATAACACCAATTTAGGTTCGATTTGAAGAGATTGTAAACCTTAGTTTTAGGGAAAGTAAGAATCACGGAATATAAACAAATATTTGGACTCACAGTAGCATATAGGATGAATATAGACAGAATTGCAAAAAGATCAAGGATTTGAACCGATTTTGGTTCGATCTTAAAGAGATCCGCTTGCCATGTTTAGGCAAGCACTGTAGAAGAGTAGCTAGTACCAGAAGGGGGTCGAGTATGGTAATGAATAGCCATGGCATCACATATTAGGTGGGATTAGGAGAAGATTTAGGGGCGGCGGCTAGGGTTCTTGAGTGAGGGAGAAGGGGTTGAGAGGATATTAGGGAGGCGGATGATAGGAGAGTTAGGTTAGGGTTAGGTGTTTGGGTAATTAAGGGCAAGGGTCAAATAGAGACCGTTGATCTTGAGAGATCAATGGCCAGGATTGAAAACATGAATGGGCGGGTTAATTTAAATGGGTTGCGACCGGGTTTTGGGTTAAAGGGGTTATTTGTTTGGGCTGGGGTTATTGGGCTAGTGTATGGGGTAATTAGGATGAGGTTTGGGTAGTGTTAGGTCCGAAAATAGGTTTAAAATTAGGCTACTATTTAAATACCCAATATTTTATTAATAAATAATTTATAAAAGTAATTAATAAATAAAAAAAATATTATCTGTGCATTAAAATGATTGAAAATAATAACTTGACAATATAAAAATATAAAAAGTCATTTTGGCATAAATAATGTAATTATACATGAATATAAGCTATTATTGCAAAAATATGCAATTAGCCTAAAAATACAAATGTAATTATGAAAAAATGAAGTAAAATATTTAAAACATGCATGTTCATGTAAATAATAAGTTTGGATGATTAAAACATCTTAAAAATATTTTGAAGTATAATTATTGGTCATTTATATAATAAAATGCAGAAAATATTAAATTAAAGCCTTTTAAAAATTTTGAAAAATGCTTGTATAGGTTTATAAATTAAATGATAATGCAAATATACTATTTTGAAGGTATATATATATATTTTAAAAATATGAGGGAAAAATTGGATATCAACAGCTGCTCCTCTTTACCCACGAATGATGAAAGAGTTGTCGGGTAAAGAAATGATGACCGATTTTGATCAAATGGAGTGATTTGAAAAATTGGAGGCCGAACTCCGATTTCTGAGTTGCCTATATATCTCTGATTTTACGGAAATCAGGTCATGTGTAGTTCTGTATCCAGCGGTGAACTAAGCCTTGTTATAGGAATGGTCGTATGTTTTGGAAAGATTCTTTTGGGTAGGACAGTGTCAGATGAATTTATTTAGAGTCATCAATGTGAATCTGAAACGTTACGGAAATATCTGAATGGTCATAGAGTAAAAAGGGGTAATTGATGGTGGTTGGTTATGTTTGAAACAATTATAGGAGGTGAACGTTATAAACGGAAACTGGAGCGAAGATTGCTTATGTTTGAAGAACGGTTACTTCCTGGATTACCTGCAAAACTTAAAACACGATTCATGCAAATATATGTGGATTGTTGCGAGAATTTAAAATATGATGCAAATTTCCTTTTGGACGATGAAAATTGTCTTATGATGAGGATGATGTCCTTAGACCATGATGTCCTGGGCCAGGAATCGCTTGATAAGGGATTCGCAGCTCATGAAATGATGTTCTCGGGCCATGAAAATGGTGCCTCTGAATTATGATGCCTTTGAATAATGATGTGCAATATTGAGAGATCCTCAGGCCATGACATGATGTCTTCAGGCTATGGGGATGATGCCTTTGGACTATGATGCCTTTGGACAAAATGACGATATTTCAGCCCATGAGATGCAAAGACATGATGCTTGGTCATAAGAAGCGAAACAAGAAAGAGCTTAGTCTTGCATAAGATTGGGGCAGAGCTTAGCCCAGGGAAAGCAAAAATAGTGCTAGATTTCAAGTAGCATAGCATTCAGTATTATGCAAGGAAAGGCAGAGCTTAGCCTTATGTAGTTGAGGAGGCAGGGCTTAGCCTCATGCAAGGAAAGGAAATGCTTAGCCTTATGCAGTTGAGGAGGGAGGGCTTATCCTCATGCAAGGAAAGACAATGCTTAGCCTTATGCAGTTAAGGAGGCATGGCTTAGCCTCATGTAAAATAGGAGACAGTGCTTAGTCTCATGGAAATAGGAGACAGTGCTTAGTCTCATGCAGGGAAAGACAATGCTTAACCTTATGAAATATAGGAGGCATGGCTTAGACTCATGCGAAATGGGAGACAGTGCTTAGTATTATGCAAGGAAAGGACATGGCTTAGTCTCATGAAATGGAAGACAGTGCTTAGCCTTAAGTAGGGATGGCAAAATGGTTAAAAAAAAACAGTTAACCACCCATATTATCCATTAAAAAATGGGTTGGATAATGAACTATTTAAAAATGGGTCAAATATGGATAAAAACCATATTATCCATTTAGAAAATTGATAACCAATGGATAACCAATAGGACTAACTTTTACATTTGTAAAGCCTCAAATTGGGTGTTACTCATGTTAGGGAGACTAAGAATTCTCCCAAAAGTGATCATATGTAAAAAGTCATGGATAATATGGTTACCCATATTATCTGTCGGTTAACCCATTTTTTATCCATATTAAATATGGGTTGGGTCGGATAATTTACCCATTTTTTCATTATCTGTTTTCAACCTGAACCATATCCGACTCGACCCGCCCGTTTGCCACTCCTAGCCTTAAGCAATTGAGGAGGCAGGGCTTAGCCTTAGGCAAAAATAGGAGACAGGGTTTAGCCTCATACAAGACAAGGAGACAGGGCTTAGTCTCATGCAATGGAGACAGCGCTTAGTCTCATGCAAGGAAAGGCAGTGCTCAGCCTTATACAGTTAGAGAGGCAATGCTTAGCCTCATGCAAAATAGAAGATGGTGCTTAGTCTTATGCCAGGAAAGGCAATGCTTAGCCTTATGCAGTTGAGGATGCAGGGCTTAGCCTCATGAAAAATAGGAGATAGTGCTTAGTCTCATACAAAGAAAGGCAATGCTTAGCCTTATGCAGTTGAGGAAGCAGGGCTTAGCCTCATGCAATATAGAAGACAGTGCTTAGTCTTATGTAATTAGGAAACAATTCTTAGTCTCATGCAAGGAAAGACAATGCTTAGCCTTATACAGTTGAGAGGCAAGGCTTAGCCTCATGCAAAATAGGAGATAGTTCTTAGTCTTATGCAAGGAAAGACAATGCTTAGCCTTATGCAGTTGAGGAGGCAGGGCTTAGCCTCATGCAAAATAGGAGGCAATGCTTAGCCTCATGCAAAGAAAAGATAATGAGTGACATCAGAGTATTTCTTAGCTGGAGATATGTTTACGTTTGGCAGCTTTGTCATTAGGAAGATAGCGATTTCGATGTGTGTACGTATTTGCGAATATACCTTGTTCCTACATCCAAAGAAAAATCATGAGTTTTTCGAGGAAAGTTGGTTCATGCCTTCGCCTGCTTGCTTTGCTTTGTATCAAGATCCTGCTAAAGTTACCATGGGTAACATCTGGCTATTTATGAAAGTAAAGTTTTCGAGGAAAAAATATGCATGCATCTTATGAATGTAGTTATTTAAACATAATAATATGCAACATCAAGTAAATTAAATGAACCAATGACTGTTACTCTTTAGAGACATTGCGACTTCTTTGCATTAGAATTTTGAGGGTCCTCCTCAAAATTCTACCCCAGTTTAATAAGCGATTCTTTAACTGTTCTGCATATGACGAAGTTGGCTGGACTTGTTCAGGAATTTTGAGAGTCCTCCTCAAAATTCTGCCCTAGTTTCTGACCATGGTAAAAATGAAGATTTTATTAAATTGTGACTGAACCCATAGGGCTGTCTACGTATCCCCTCTTAAACGAGAATCAGGTCAATCTTAGTTCAGTTACATCCGATGAAGAAATGTAAACAATCTAAACATAATATCTCTTGACCGCATCAGAATTGATAGGCTTTGGCCCGATCTATCTGTCCATTTCATTGAGTATGAGTGCTCCCCCTTGTTAGTACTCTGTGAACCATGTAGGGCCCTTGCCAATTGGGTGAAAATTTTCCTTTAGCTTCATCTTGATGCGGGAAGATCCGCTTCAGCACCAGCTACCCCGGTGTGAACTGTCTAGGTCTGACCCTTTTGTTAAAAGCTCTGGACATTCTATTCTGGTAAAGTTGACCATGGCATACCGCCTTCAATATTTTCCCAACAGTGAGAGTTAATTGTTTATAGCAACTTTGTATCCACTCTGCGTTTTCAGCCTCTTGTATGATTCTTAAAGAAGGAATTTTGATTTCGGCAAGAATTACAACTTCAGTGACATAGATCAGCAAGCAGGGAGTTTCCCCAGTTGATGTGCGGACTGTGGTACGATACCCCAATAAGGCAAATGGTAATTTCTCGTGTCATTACTTGTGGTTGTCTACCATCTTTCTCAATATTTTATTGATATTCTTATTTGCGGCCTCTACGACTCCATTCATTTGAGACCTGTATGCTGTGGAATTCTTATGCTTGAGCTTGAAGGTTTCACACATAGCTTTTATTAAGTCACTATTGAGGTTGGCGGTGTGATCGGTGATGATGGATTTTGGTACCCCGAATCGGCAAACAATACGATCCCTGACAAAATCTGCGATGACTTTTTTGGTTACAGTTTTGTAAGATGCAGGCTCATCCCATTTTGTGAAGTAGTATATGTCCGCTAAAATGAACATGTGCCCGTTCGAAGCGGCATGCTCGATCGAACCGATGATATCCATTTCCCAAACGGCAAAAGGCCAAGGTGCACTCATTGCATTGAGTTCATTTGGCAGCACCTGTATCATATATGCATGTATTTGGCATTGATGACACTTTTGGACATACCTAATGTAGTCCATTTCCATGGTCATCCAAACATATCATGCTCTCAATATCTTCTTGGCTAAAATGAAACCGTTCATGTGTGGTCCGCAAGTTCCGGCATGTATCTCTTCGAGAAGTTTGGAAGACTCTTTGGCGTCAACGCATCGTAAAAATCCCAAGTCTTGAGTCCTTCTGTATAGAATTCCTCCTCTTTGGAAAAAATGGCTGGATAATCTTCAGAGTGTGCATTTCTGAGTATGATTTGCATGCTCTGGGTATTCTCCTTTTGCCAAGTATTCCTTGATATCATGGAACCACGGATTACCATCCGTTTCTTCTTCAACATGATCACAATAAGCTGGTTGATTATGGATTCTTAATGGAACAGGGTTGATGAAATTCTTGTCTGGGTGTTGTATCATGGAGGACAAAGTGGCCAGTGCGTCTGCAAACTCATTCAGGATTCTTGGAACATGTTTGAACTCTATCTTTGTGAACCTCTTCGTCAACTCTTGCACATGATACACATACGGTAGTATTTTGGTATTCTTTGTAGCCCACTCTCCTAGAACCTGATGTACCAAAAAGTCTGAATCACCAATTACCAGCAATTCCTGGATATTCATATCAATGGCCCATTTGAGCCCCAAGATGCAAGCCTTATATTCTTTTATATTGTTCGTGCACGAAAGACTGAGTTTTGCAGATTTTGGAAAATGTTGACCTATCTCTGACACCAAAATGGATCTGATACCTACTCCTTTGAAGTTCGAGGCCCCATCGAAGAACATTCTCTAGTCGTCGTAAGTTTCGGTGATATCTTCTCCTACAAATGATACTTCTTCATCGAGAAAATATGTTTTTAGTGGTGTTCGTATTCTCCTCATACAGGATTTTCTGCAAGATGATCTGCTAATGCATGTCCCTTGACTGCCTTCTGAGTTACATCGACAATATCAAATTCACTCAATAGTATCTGCCATTTTGCTAGTTTCCATGTAGGCATATGTTTTTGGAAAATGTATTTCAGAGGATCCATCCTTGATATGAGATATGTAGTGTAGGCACAGAAGTAGTGACTCAATTTCTGAGCTACCCATGTCAGGGCACAACAGGTGCATTCCAACAAAGAATACCATGCTTCATAGGGTGTGAACTTCTTACTCAGATAGTATATGGCCTGCTTTTTTCTCCCTCTTTCTTCGTGTAGTCCCAAGACACAACCGAAGCCCCATCTAGTACAGACAAATAAAGTAGCAGAGGTCCCCCAGGTTCTGGCGGGACCAGGACTGGTGGTGTGGACAAATATTTCTTGATTTTGTCAAAAGCTTTCTACCAGTCTTCAATCTAACTTGTTGCGGCATCCTTCTTTAACATTTTGAAAATCGGCTCACAGATCACGGTCAATTGTGCTATGAAGTGGCTGATGTAATTGAGACGCCCCAAGAAACTCATAACATCTTTCTTGTTATTTGGAGGTGGCAAATCCTGGATAACTTTGACCTTTGAAGGGTCTAGCTCTATTCCTCAGTGGCTGATGATGAATCCTAACAACATTCCGGCAAGGACCCCAAAAACACAATTTGCGGGGTTCAGTTTTAGATTATACCTTCGAAGCCGATCAAAGAACTTTCTCAAATACGCTATATGATCTGTACCCTTCTTGGATTTGATGATGATGTCATCCATATATATTTCTCGTATCATGTCGTGGAAAATGATTGTCATGGCTCTCATATAAGTGGCCCCAAATTTCTTCAGACTAAATGGCATCATTTTATAGCAGTACACCCCCATGGTGTAATAAAAGCTATCTTCTCGGCATCTTCTTCGTCCATCCAGATCTGATGATATCCCGTGAAGCAATCCACAAAGGATTGGATTTCATGCTTGGAACAATTACCGATCATCATGTGTATATTAGGTAACGAGATATCACCTTTGGAACTTGCTCTGTTTAAATCCCGATAGTCGACACATACTCTGACCTTTCCATCCTTCTTCGGAACTGGCAAGATGTTAGCCAACCAGGTAGGATATTCAACCACTCTGAGAACCTTAGCTTTGATCTGCTTGGTGACTTCCTCTTTTATTTTTAGACTCATACATGGCTTGAACTTTCTGAGTTTTTGCTTTACAGGCGGACATTTCGGATTGGTAGGTAGTTTATGAGCCACTATAGACGTGCTCAAACCAATCATATCATCATAAGACCATGCAAAAATATCTTCGTACTCTTTCAGGAAACAGGTGTACTCTTCTTTCTCTGATGGTGACAGGTGAATGCTTATGTGAGTTTCTTTAACTATTTTGGAATCTCCCAAATTTACTACCTCGGTTTCGTCCAAATTAGACTTAGGTTTGTTCTCAAAATTTTTCACTTCTCTGACAATTTCCTCATGTATTATGTCTTGTTCTTCTATTTCCTCTGAGTCACTATCCTTATGTTGCGTTGTCTCATTACATGTCACAGTTGTTGGTTCATCAGGATAAGTAATACTAATGTTGTAGAGAAATGCAAAGGATAATAATGAATACTAAAATAGCAATGCATTAAATAAATCTTGAAAACATCAAACAAGTACGGCTCGATGACTCGAGCACTTATTTCAAACAAACTACATTCAAAACAAAATACTGAAAATGTCTTAAATGCTTAAAATTGCTTTTAAAAATAGATCGTGCTAATTGACAGGCTACCCAGGAACTCGACAGGACCGGGATGGTGCGGCAGTCCAGTTCTTGAGGACAACTCCTTTTCCCATGGTCTGAATAGTAAGGTCTTCCTCCTCCTCCTCCTCCTCCTCAACTATTGCATTGTAGTCCATGTCTTCATTGTCCATAAATAGGTTCCTTAGGCCAGCTAAAGCTTCATCTTCTTCAAATCCCCATATCACGTCAGTTTGTTGAAATGTCTGGTGCAAATGCGGTATTGGCTGTTCAAGAGGGTAATAAGGACCACGCCATGGCGGCGACCAATCATTGTACTCCTGCTAGGTGTACTGATATCCAAGTCCAAAAGTTGTACCATGACGCTTTAACTGTACTGGCTTGGTAATCCCTTGGAGATTATTTTGTCGAGACCCTTGCCAGGTTCATACCCTGTCCATAACAATATGCTTTCAATATTGTTACTCCATTATTTGTCTTTCTCAATTGCATTGGCACGCTTGGTGCGATGGTACGTTTCTCCACCCAACTTCTGTATACGGTAAAAATTGGAGGGCTCGATTTTATGATCATAAGGGAGCCTCGTAGAGACCACCCTCAGAAGGCTCGAAGTTAGCCCCTAAGGGTTCGTAATGATCGACCTCGAGGAAATGTAAAGCAACGGTTATGATGCATCAGCGGGAGTTCCCAAGGCACATGATTAAAACTGACCTAGCCAACTAAGCTCGTTCAAGCCCGTATAGTGGCATTGAATGGCTGTGCCAACCTCATGCCTTTTCAATAAATGCACTTTGTACTATGTTATGATTCCCCTCATCTATAAAAGTAACCCTTGTCATTTTGTAAACACACAATATACAACGCATTACATTCAATACAAGAACATTCTCTGCTCTCTAGCTCAAACATACTCTCTATTTGATTCTATTGGTTACATTTATTGTCTTACTTATATTTATTACATTTCATTAATTGTTCTTCGCTTATTGCTCATTATTGGTCATAAAGAGCCGCCATCAAACTTATCATAACTTTTAATCCTTCATTGACTGCCCTTAGCCGGGCATCCGACTCGACTCGAGGCCCCGTATACGCAAGCTCGAGGCCCTGATTTCCAGCCATTCGGTTCGATTATTACACTATATACAAGCTCTTATCTTATCTTCTAATATTTCACTTAGCATCTATTTCCTAACAACTAGCATAAAAATAGATCACGTATTTTTAGAACCACAAAATCAAATCTAATTGTTATTATAATTTTCAAGGTAAACAGTTTGGCGCCCACCGTGGGGCTAAAAATAATAGTGATTGTTTTCTTGCTGGTTTACTACGTAACACAAGTTATCTTTCATGCTTTTTCTTGTCCAAGAATCTTTGATTTCAGGTCAAAATGTCTAACTCAATGAATGCATATGAAACAACAGTTTTGAGGACCATGGAGAAAATGGTGTAGTTATTCCAGGTATTCGCACACCACCACTAAAACCTGAGGACACGCCAGAGCCAATCCCCGTGGATGTGATCTCACGCGATGCCCAACATGTCGATATAAGCTCCCACACTAACAGGAGCGTACGTTAATGAGACCAACAAGAAGCTTAGAAAAGCCCAGCTCAGGAAGAACAAGAGATTACCCTTCACGTTATTTTTTGAGATGTTGCAGGCACAATAGCTGGAAATTGCTCAACTGCAAAGCCACCAAAAACCCCAAGTAGAGCGGCCCCAAAAACTGAGTAGGTACCAGAAAGATCAAGCAACAACGGTTTAGCAGCTGACCCCACCATCATAAAAATGCTCGAGGACCTCATAAAGAGGATCAAGTCGGGCGAGAAAAGATAGAAGCCAATGACAAGAAGGTAGAGACCTACAATTCTAGGGTCGATCAAATTTCGGGCGCACCCCCGATCCTGAAGGGTGTAGATTCGAAGAAGTTCGTACAAAATTCGTTCCCATAGGAAGCGGCTCCAAAACCCATTCCAAAGAAGTTAAGAATGCCTGACCTCCCGAAGTACAACGGAACCTCGGACGCCAACGAGCACGTCACTGCTTACACTTGTGCAGTGAAGGGCAACGACCTAAAGGACGATGAGATCGAATTCGTCCTACTAAAAACGTTCGGGAGACGCTTTCAAAAGGGGCGACGATGTGGTACCACAACCTAGCCCCAAACTCGATAGATTCGTTTGCCATGATGGCAGATTCCTTTATAAAGGCACATGCTGGTGCCATCAAGGTAGCTATAAGGAAATCCGACGTCTTCAAAATCAAGCAAAGGGAGAATGAGATGCTGCGAGAGTTCATATCTCGCTTTCAAATGGAACGAATGAAACTACCACCAGTATCCGAAAATTGGGCAGTGTAGGCCTTCACTTAAGGTTTGAACGAGCGAAGCTTGATAGCTTCGAAGCAGCTGAAGTATAACTTAGTCGAATATCCAGTCGTGACTTGGTCGGATGTCCACAACCGATACCAATCAAAGATCAGGGTAGAAGAAGACCAACTAGGAGTCCCCTCGAGCTCGGTATATCCTAGAAGGCATCCGGCAAAGGAGACAAAGCCAAATAAAGAAAGAAACCAACCATACACTGAAGATACAAGAAACGCCCTAAGGCGCAACATACCCCACAATGACCGAAGGATGGATCGAGGCCAGAATCCTCATGGACTCGTTAGTAGAGCTGGGTTCGATAGGCACACAGGGCCGACGGAGGCACCCTGCTTGTCAGAATACAACTTCAACGTCGACATTTCAGACATCGTGTTCGCCATCAGTAAAATCAGAGACACCAGGTGGCCAAGGCCTGTACAATCAGATCCTTCGCAAAGGAACCATAACTTAGTGTGTGAATTTCACGGCACACACGGTCACAGGACCGAGGATTGCCGACAACTCCGGGAAGAAGTAGCCCGACTACTCAGCAAAGTTCACCTCCGAGAATTTCTTAGCGACCGAGCCAAAAATCAGTTCCGGGAAAGAGAGGCGACCAAGAAGAATGAAACAGATGAGCCACAACATGTCATCCACATGATCTTTGGATGCATCGATGCTCCACAGGAACCCATGATCAGGAGAAAAAAAGTATCAATCACCAGGGAAAAGCTAACTCGAGGTTACATACCCAAGGACGCCCTCACATTCAGTGATGAAAACATCGAGGCTCTATCTCAGCCTCGTAAAAACGCATTGGCAATTTCTTTTCTTGTAAATACATTTCAAATTAAGCGTGTGCTTGTGGACCCAGGTAGCTCGGCCAACATTATTAGGTCGAGGGTGGTGGAGCAGCTCGGACTGCTCGGCCAGATCGTGCCCGCCTCTCGAGTCCTCAATGTATTCAACATGGCAAGTGAAATAACGAAAGGGGAAATCACCCTCCTAGTCAACGTGGCTGGCACAACCCAAAATGTCAAGTTTCATGTCATCAAAGGAGACATGAGGTACAACGCACTGCTCAGAAGGACACGGATACACTGCATGAAAGCAGTACCATCCACCCTCCATCAAATGATGAAATTCACGATAAAGGATGGGATAAAGACCGTCTACAGAGAACATCATGCAGCAAAAAAGATGTTTGCGGTGCATGATGTGGCACCAGCACCAATACCTCCACCATGGAAGGAGCCAAAGGATAAGCAAACAGTAAAATAGTAATAACAAGCTATATTCTCGGATACACCCGACTAAACAAGTAAAGGACCATACCACATCCCTAGAAAAAGCCATCAAAGCATATCGAGGCCCAAGGCACCATCGACACTAAGGTATAATCATCTCCCTTTTTAGTTACATTTTACACTAACTTGTGTGCAGGTATCTGATCGAAATAGCCGAAGCTCTTTCCAACTTGAAGGCCTTAGGTTCCAAAAGCATACGTTGCACTCTTTTCCTTCGGCCGGGGTTTTATCCCAAGAAGGATTTTATCGGCAAGGTTTTTAACGAGGCAACATCCATATGCTACCTAAGGAAGACTCAACAAGTATTCAAGCCTTCTCTTCAATCAACCTCGAATACTGGGAAGCATCCCCCCCGGAAGGTCACCTCCTTGGAGAAGCCAAGATGTGCTAAATGGGGTCTCGAAAGGAAAATGATATACCGGGACAAACGGTCGAGCGAACTGTATCTGTATAGAATAATCGAGCCCTTGACAGCAAAAACGTGTATATTTGTACCAAGTAATCAAATAATACTTTCCCCTCCATCAAAGCATTTCGCATTTTAAAGAAGTTCAGTATTTTTTACAAAAATGGCTCCAGAGCCAAAAACGTCCCGAACACTCGGGGACTGACGTGTAAAACTCGAAGCTGTTTGACCTTTGAGTCGAAAGCTTTGAACTTGTAAACCCTCAATGAGGCAACATCAAGGTTACAAAGATGGCTCCAGAAGCCAAAAGCATCCCGAACACTCTGGGACTAACATCAAAAGCTCGAAACCATATGACCCCCGGGTCGGAAGCTTCAAACTCGTAAACTCTCAATAAGGCAACGTCAAGTCTACAAAAACAGCTCCAGAGCCAAGGAAACTTTCAATGTCTTAGGGACTGCCGCCAATTGCCATCCTATCGACTTATAAAAACCCGAGGCCATAAGACCTCATATGGGCAACCTCGACCCCGTAAGACCTTTATAAGGCAACACCAAAAACTGTAATACCTCAAGCAAGGCATGAATATTTGTACCAAGTAACCAAAAATGTAAGACCTCAAAGGCATGTAAAAATTACAAGACCTTACAAAAAGGCATTATCCTGACCTTAAAGTTAAGGCTATATATTCGAACTTGTAAGACCCCTAAAAAGGCATACCCTCGATATAGACGCCAAAACTACTTCATTCGGGAACTAAAAGGCTACGGCCAAATATAAATGACTACGGTCATATGGCTCCATCCAAACTAACGCGACTCAGGGACGCCCGACCATCTCTATAAAATCACAGGCCTTCAATTACTTCAAAAGTACTTCAAAAAGAACCAGTTAAACAGGCTACCCTCGATATAGGCAAAAGAGCTTCGACCATGTCAGCTCCAACCTATAGGCTTCGAAACACTCAGCCACCAAGTAAAATCTCCTGAGGTGCTCGTTCATCGCCACATAATGACTCACAATCGAGGTTTTTATCAAACCATCGAAGAGTCAGGCAATCACAATTTCAAAAAGTCCTTAACGAGGGAAAATAAAGCCTATATCAGAGGTTGTACTGACCCAATGCATAAGAGCCACTGCCACTATCCCATATATAAGGTCGTACCGACCTAACGCGTAAGAGCGTATGGGCTAGCCCCACGAGCCCCAGGGCCATACTATAAACCTAAGGGTTCTTTTTAACTCGAAGACCAGTTCATCTGGCTAATGACTGAAAAACATCGAAGCAAAGATAAGTGCGTGAAAAATGAAACCGCAAGGCTCCCTTTTATACGTATATGTGAAAAAAATACAAAAATCCATTTACAATGTTCTTTAAAAGGCACTATACACAAAATCTGAAAAGAAAGGCCTAATC
The DNA here is from genome assembly GCF_000393655.2 of Nicotiana sylvestris. Classification (NCBI taxonomy): domain Eukaryota; kingdom Viridiplantae; phylum Streptophyta; class Magnoliopsida; order Solanales; family Solanaceae; genus Nicotiana; species Nicotiana sylvestris. Next base: position 22,817,510 of record NC_091065.1, read on the forward strand.
TATGTCTCCCTCGAGGACTATGGCCCGTCGGCCTCTTTCTCGCTATCTTTGGCATCAGAAAGAAGGAACTTAGCGTCATATTCATCCATCTTTGCCTGCTTTATATCTTCCAAGAGATCGAAGCCCCTGGCATAGATCTCCTCGAGGGTTTCCCTCCAAGGTTTACACCTAACATACTCTTTGCTCCTACTCTCCCAGTCGAGAGCCCCTCTCAGCACAGCTCGAGCATCGGCAACGTCTTGCAAATAGACGACCACTTTCTTATCAGCCTTGGTTCAGATCGCTTCGGCTTCAGCCCAGGTATCCACAACTTTGGCCTTCATCTTCAGAAGCTCAAACTCGAGCCTTGTAATCGTGTCCATTCGAACCGAGCTGTTCTCACGAACATTGCAAAGTTGTACTTCGAGGGCGGAAGCCTTGGCCAAAGCATCCTTCTTAGCCGCAACCTGGGTGTCCACCCGAGCACTCATACTTGGCTTGACCAACTTCACTCCAAAGGTTTTCCAGGTCCTCCATCTTTTTCTGCAGCTGAAGTAAATGAAACATTAGCCTCAGAAGATAGAAGAAGAAACACGCACTCCCTTGGAACAAAAATTACCTGCTCCTCGAGGTAGCCTTCATAGTTCAGGCTTCAACTCGCCTCATATAGCAAGTATTCCAACTCATCTTCCATTTCATTGCAAAAAAGCCTGAGGGATTTCTCCCCATCCACGGCTTTTTGTAGCCTGACCTCACGACGAAGCAGCTCAGACTTGAGCTTGTTTAAAGACTATGAAAGAGAAACTCGATAAGAGAGTAAAAATTGCAAAAAAACTATAAAACCAATACGATCGGCCAAAACTCACCACAAAGTAGAGCCGCTGAGCTTCCTCAAAAGTCGAGCGCACATCTACTAGTCTGGCTAAATCAACCCTAGTAGAACCACTCCTGGTTGGGATACGGTCGCTCGATATATGCGACCCCTGGCTTCGAACATCCCTCGAAGTACCTTTGACGGGAGAAGAAGTCGGTGGCAGAGAACCCCCGTTCCTCAAGGCACCTTCGACGAGAAAAGAAGATGGAAACAGAGGAGGGTCCGTTTTTCTAAAGCCAGACATCTCAAGCGCTGTAGGCTCGGCTGATACATCCTCTTTGAGGCTCCAGGCTAGGCTCGTCTTGCTATAAGCATTGTTGCCCTGCGAAGGACCTTTTCGCTTATTATTATTATTCCTCAGCCCCGAAGCTAACGACCATTCTTCCTCTTTTAGAGGGCACGATCTCGCCTCAAAGAACTCCCTGATTCCTACAATGACAAAGTTAGTACGCATAAAAAAAGTGCCTTTCAAAAAAGGAGCAAATCACATACCACGTACCGTGGTGTTTTGCCTCCCGTCTACCCTTAGACAAGTCTCGCCACTTACGCTCATCATAAGTCTAGTGGGTCGCTAACTTCCAAGCCCAATCTATCAGGTCGGGGACCTCGTATGGCATCCATGGAATTGTTGCAGAAAGGGAAAGAAAGGCGTATTTACTGAGCCTGCCTCCGCTATAAGCAAAACAATGAAGGCAGAAGTGTACCACTTACGTGTAAAATTCCTTTCCTCGAGAAATGGCAGAAACTCTACGGGAATAACGTCAACGGTCCGTACTTGCACGAATCAGCTCATCCATCCCCGATCCCCATCTTCTTCATCATCGACAACGAAGGGCCTGGTAGATCGGCATCGTAGGTTTAGCAGGCCTCTGTGGTGAAAAGGCCGGTACAGCCTGATGAAATGACTAAGAGTGAACTCAAGCGTTGCTTCCTCCGCAAAGAATCTCATCATAAATACTATCCTCCAAAATGATGGATGAACCTGTGCCAAGGTAGTCTGATACTTTCAACAGAAGTCGAGCACAACCCTATCAAGGAGACCCAACTTAAAGGGGTACGTGTACATATTCAAAAACCCCTCGACATGATCCATGATGCTCTCTTCCGGGGAAGGTACCTACAGTACTACCTTTTTCCCTCATCCACAATCTTTCCTCACTAACTCAAGGTGCCCTCTCCTATAAAGAAATAAACTCTGAGGCATACTCATGATGACCCTGAACATTGGGAGGTTTTTCTGACGAAAAGTCCCCCCTCAAAAAAAAATGTCCTGAGGTTGGCTCGCCTGACACCGGCGGCGCACCACCAACAAGGCGGGAACCAGAAACGGAACTTCCTTCTCCTTGTCAAATGGATACTCGCGTAGCAGCCATAACTGGGTAAAATCAGAGAGTTGGAGTGGGAATTTGAGCGAAGGCTTCAAAATTAAAATGGTGAAGGACCTAACGTAGGAAAGAAGAACTCTATTAAGGGAGGATAGCTACTCAGAATAGCGGAATCCTCAAAGGAGGGAAGGAAAACTTATTTATAGAGCAAGTGGTGACTGTTTGCCTACCTCAAAGGCCAACTAAAAATACTGACTAAGCCATTATAGATTTGGGAAGATGTACCGGCGAAATCACCTTGGTCGTTTCATAACCATGTCATACAACTAATCACTGTCATACGACGTTTTTGGGATCAAAGACCCCGCATCAACCTAGCCTCGAGATGGTACCTGATCTCGAGGTTTTCTGCTTCCATGAAAGAAGATAGGTTCTAAGGAGTCATTAATGTCACTATGAGCCTCAAGATGGTGCCAGATCTTGGGGATCTCTGTCAAAACAAAAGAAAAGCACTAAAGAGCTACTCATATAAGCCTAATCTCGAGGTGGTACCTAACCTCGAGGATTTCTGCTATTGCAAATGCGGGTCATTCACCTGATTCTCTAGCCCTCGATCTACCTGAGCTCAAGCCAATTTTCACTTGAAAACTACTAATAAAGCCTTATGGCTATTTTCCTCCTTCGGATCAAGTTAAACATCCTCTCGGTTACTTTAATCCAGGGGCTATCTGAGACCAGGCGTACCCTCATCCGGGGTCTATCTATAACGTCTTAAGGCTATCTTCACTCTAAGTTCAAAACAAGTTTTCAGGTCGCTCGAGCTTGAGCGAACTCTCATTTGGGGACTGTCTTTGAAAGCCTGAGGGCTATTTTTATTCTTAGAGGCTCAAGCAAATTATCCCTCGAGGATTATCAATGGGGTCTAAAAGACCTAAGTTTTATTCTAAAAATTGAGGCCTCACTCTCACTCAATTCGAAGTCACCGGTTTCGATGACCTAAGTTTGAATCAAGTCAACCCAGACTTGGTTCGAGGAACGGTAAAGGGCTCCACGGGATATCGTATTAACCAATCAGGAACAGGGGAAATACCTACGCCCAGTCCCAGTATTTGGATCGATCAGTAGAGTCATGCACTCATATTCTTCACAAATGCAAATAAAGGAAATCAAGCATAAATCAAAGACAAATTGAAGAAACATCTTTATATTAAATAAACGATGATTACAAAAAGCCCATAAAGGGACCTTACACATGATTACAAAAGCCCAAGAATGGTCCTTATACAGAAACAAAGAAGCAAAAGTAACAGCTAAAAGTCTAATCTACTCTCGGGGGTATATCCTTGGGAGCAATGCCTTCGAGAATCATTTCTTTGGGGCCTCATCTTGGCCTTCACAACGGCGTCTTCAAGGATGAGGAAGAAGTAGAAAAAAATAAAGAAGTAGCTGGGTGAAATTTTTGGCAAGTATGGGTCTCGCCAGCACTACTATTATGAAGCCACTTCTTGAGACATTGCACCGGTGCGCGATGCAACAGTTAGTAGATGGCACCACCTCACAACAACAAACCAGTGCAATCCCACTCAATAGGGGAAAGCTCTGGGAAAAGGGCCATGGCATAACAGATGAGAACAATGCCATGTGACCTTATGGCCACGGGCTTCAAACATGGGAAATAGCGTTGGATGAGGACGAAGAGAAGAAAGGAGTAAAAGTCTGTTGAAGAACGATTGAATGAAGCTTTGGTTCAAGAAAGCTTCCATTTATAGAAAAGGTGGCAACGTAACTGACGGCGCAATCAATGTCTTTGGAAAATGTATCGACGGGCGCAATCAATGCCTGTTGGGAGATGGATCGGTGGCGATATTATCACCTTGAGAGGTAAACCGGCGCTACATTAAATGTTCCTACGAAAGACATATCGATGGGACGTCTTAGTCATTGCAAAAGCCGACGTCATAAGCATGACATCATCACAAGAGACTCGAAGAGATCGGTGTCAAAATCGTTTCTTATCATTTTAATCTAAGAAATGCGAGGACTATTTCTATAGGGTAAAAATCGGAGGGCTCGATTTTATGATCATTAGGGCACCTCGTAGAGACCACCCCCGGAAGGCTCGAAATTTACCTCGAAGTTCGCCTCTAAGGGTTCGTAATGATCGACCTCGAGGCAATGTAAAGCAATGGTTATGATGCACCAGTGGGAATTTCCCAAGGCACATGATTAAAGTTGACCTAGCCTACTAGGTTAGTTCAAGCCCGTACAGTGGCATTGAATGGCTCTGCCAACCTCATGCCTTTTTAATAAATGCACTTTGTACTATGTTATGATTCCCCTCATCTATTAAAGTAACCCTAGTCATTTTGTAAACACACAATATACAACGCATTACATTCAATACAAGAACATTCTCTGCTCTCTAGCTCAAACATACTCTCTATTTGATTCTATTGGTTACATTTATTGTCTTACTTATATTTATTACATTTCATTAATTGTTCTTCGCTTATTTCTCATTATTGGTCATAAAGAGCTGCCATCAAACTTATCATAACTGTTAATCCTTCCTCGATTGCCCTTAGCCTGGTATCCGACTCGACTTCGAGGCCTCGTATACACTTAGCATGTATTGCCTAACAACTAGCATAAAATAGATCACGTATTTTTAGAACCATAAAATCAAATCTAATTGTTATTACCATTTTCAAGGTAAACAACTTCCTTCTATTCTCGATGACCGGAACAGTCTAATTGGTAAAAATGGGATTGCTTCCATCCTCATTGGTGATTACTTCCTGATGATTCCATTCAAACTTTACGGGCTGGTGTAGAATGGAGGCTACGGCCCCAATTGCATGTATCCAAGGTCGTCCTAACATCAGATTGTATGTGGCAGATATGTCCAATACTTGAAATTCAATGTCAAACGGCAACGACGCCAAAAACTTGTTGCGACCAAAACACTCATGCAAGTGCACGCGATCGACAAGTAATATAGTAGTAAGTAGAGTATCGTTCCCATGAGGAATTGTGATCAACTTCTCGACTGATGAAGACTCAAACAATTATCAATTCAAGCTAAATTATCACAAAATATATAAAGAACCAATTTACAATTTACTTAGTAATTAAACAATAATTCAATACAAAATTACTACACCAATAACACAATATTTTAATAACAATTTTGGTAAAGATATTCCAGGGTCATGGACTTGCTAGAGATCATGCTACTATTTTAGCTTAAGATTGATTTATTGAATTATCCGGGTTATTGATTATAGGGTTAATAATATTCATAAGAATCTTTCGAGTTCTTATGCATCTATTCAAGTTAAACTAATACCTATATGTCTATGGTATTAATATTAGCAAGAATGCATTTACAACTCCTATTTTTCAACCAAGCAAGGCAATTAAGTATAGTTCTATCTTAATTGCGAATCTTTCACCCGATGCCCAGGATCCGGATCTTGCTCTATTTGATTCTATATGCAATCAAGAATTTTCTTTTTCAAGTTTAATTCCAGATTCGTAAATAATATTTCACTGTTAGCTACGCAGTAAAATAATTAGAAGCAAAATCAAATAAATAACCCATAACGATAGATTCAAGATCTTCAATCTATGCTTCAAACAACAAGATCATCTAACATCCATGACCCAAGAATACTAGAGTATTTAGCTACTCATAGTCATACAAAAATCAACAATAAAAGTCTTAAACATAATATTAACAAACAAATAGAATAAAGTTTAGAAGAACTCTTTGAATCCTTGCTCCAAGATGTTGTTCTTCTTCTCCTTTCTTAGCTCCAAGATGAAGCTCCTCAAAAAAATCCTCTCTCTAAAACTCTTTCTCTAAAATCTGATCTTCTTTCAATAATGGAGCTTTTGCTTTATGTATATTGAGTGGGATTAAGAAGTAATTCCAATTTTACCCTAAATAACGTTTTTCCGGGTCGGTAGTGCGCGAACTACAGAGTTCGCGCACTACTTCGCGCAGTATTCTGCCTCTGTTCCTTATACGCGCGAACTACCGTGCGAACTTTGTAGTTAGCGCATTTTCACCCTGTTCCCTTTCGAATTTAGAAAACCATAAAACATGAAAGTTGTATCCCTTTGAGTTAGCTTTCCAACCATATATTTTGAAGCCCAAATGGATTCCTGAGCAAAATGTTATGTGTATTTTACTAGACAGTGCGCAGTGTGCCTGCTCGATTCTTCGTTTGCTCTAACTATCATCCGTTGACCCCCAAACGCGATCCCGGCTTAATTCCTTGAGCTTTTACACAGATTTCAAAGCTTCAAATCGCTTGAATTCATCCCATAACATCTATATAGCTCGGAATCACTCCTACAAGGCATAAAACACACAGTTAGTGCAAGACACTAGCGATTAAAGCGCAAACTCAACTAAAGTGCAGTAAATTAGAGTGTAATAATCGACTAAAATACGCAATTATAGCCTATCATCAATACCCTACACTTAAACCATTGCTCGTCCTCAAGCAAACAAAAATTTACTCTATCTATGATAATTCTTCACTCAACTATTTCCCTTAACGCATTACACCTAGAACAATGTACATATATTACGCCTAGCAGTGAACAATCCTAGCCTCAAAGTCAACTCTCAAGTGCCATGCAATATTTACACTTCCTCATAGTACTCTACACAAAAATCAAGACTTGCTTCTCTGTCACGATTCATATGCCCTCACAATTACATCAACAAAGACTGAGTTCAATCCCCCACATTCAATTCATATATTCACATATATCAAGGAAATCACTCACTCTCACAAAAGAGGTCACATGCATGCAATTGGTACCATAAGCTTGCCCTTAATGTAAATCTCTACTAATGTAGGCTAGCTCAATCCAAAATCAATTAGGACTTTTCATGGTTGTAATGTGGGCTAAGGGACGGGTAGGATGTATTTAGGAATAGTGACTCAACCCCTAAGCACTTTAACACATCACACGAGCAATTTTCAGCATAAATTCTTCAACCCACTTCTCATTTATACACAATATCATCCCAAAAATACGCCCTTCTTCTTTAAGCACTCTATTAATTCATTCCCACTAGCTAGAGCAAAACACAATGTAATTTTTCTTGTCACTCAATTTCTGCTAGTGGTGTATTCGTTTACAACATAAGTGCCCCTTTCATCCTTTTATTGGTTCCACTAAAAAGCCAACCCACAATTATTTCCTTCTTACTTCTTTTAGCTCTCCTCTCGTAATTAACGTGCTTTAAGAGGTAAAAGGATCAAGACAATGTCAATTAAGAACAAAAGGGTATAGACTTGTAATGCGGGTGCCAAACAAAAATCTAAAGGCTCAAAAGGGTTAACTAGGGACAAATTTTATTTGTGATAAGTAATTAAGCTCAAAAAAGGTCAAAGAAAGCCTAACATTATTTTTCAAACCAAGCATCACCTCAAATTTCGCTTCAACTCACATACCGGGCAAGTTCTAGACACAAGTACAATACATGGACTACACAAATACTCACCACACATGGCATATGACTCATTCCAGATCAGCTCATCAAGACACTCCATTACGAGCATTCAATTCAGTACAAACATACAAATTAAGGCACTTTCAGTGAGATTCAACAATTAAGACTAAGCGCGTTACACTCTAGGGTCTATTGTGTTCAGGTGTGTCAATGCTATGGGTTCACTTTTCTATAGCTTATAACTCCTTATTCTAGTCTACCTATCAAAAAAAATGAAAACAGAAATTAAAAACTACATATGCCCGGTTCAAGATAAACCCTTGGAAAAGAACCGCGGCTTAAAGAAAAACTAAGGGAGAATTGCTACACTACCTCAAAAAATAAAAAAATAAAAATCTTTTTGTCGTTTTCTTTAGAGTCACTTCCCTCAAGAAAATTCGTCTAAAAGATCCGTCGTAGGGAAAAGTCTAATTTTTCTACCATTTTTTTTCACATAAAAAAAAATTAATCTTCTAAAATACTACACAACTACGAAGAAAAGAAATAAGAAGCTAAAATATTAAAAAGCTAATTATCAAAAGGAATTCTCCCACCCCACACTTAAAAGAGTGCAATGTCTCCAATGCACAAATAAAGCAAAAATAACAAGGGTGGACAAGAAACTCCCTGAAAGGCCAAAGACCGAAGCACTGGCAGCTCACGGGGTACTCAGACTTCTCCCAAGGATGGTCCTTTGTGCGGTTACCTCACACTAGTTCCAACCAGCTGCCTCGCATTTGCACACTTTCAGTGGCTTTTCTTCTATGCTCATAATCCTACAACAAAGGCTACAAAGGTAGAAAACTAAAATAAACAAAAATAAATAAAAATAAAAGAAAGTAGTAAAGCTGGGTTGCCTCCCAACAAGCGCCTTATTTTACGTCGTGGCATGACGTGAACCACTTTTTGCCTCCACCTTGAACTTATAAATTGAGCCCCCAACAAGGCATCAAGTCTGTCGCTATGCTTCTTTGGTGGGGCTACAAAGATAACCAGGCCAAGTAATAAATTTTTCACTCGACACTTCTCGGCCTTTGGATGAGGAATGTAATTTTTGCTTTTTGGCACAATAAATTCAAGAATATAGACATTTTCATCCTCACTCTTTGACTTCCCCATAGGGTCAGATGGCTTGATTATTATCTTACTATCTAAACACAATGTGGAAAAATGATTGGAATGAGGTCTAATGCGCCATAACTCATGAATTTTACTACTATTTACATCTCCATTTATACAAACACTCAATTTTTCTAAAGTAGTGTTATCTACTCCCTCACATGACTCTAGAGCACTCTTCTTAACATGGATATCCTCAAGAAAAATATGATCTAATGATTGGTATTCTTGTTTTAGCTCCTCTATTTGGTCTAGAAGATTTTTTTTTAGCTTCATACAACTCATCATTAAATTGTTGGGCATTACACGCATCAACCTTTGCACTCAAATCTGAATCCAAGTTATGCACAACCAAGCCAAAATTATCACTTTTTTGTGCAAGCTCATCTCTCTCCTTAGACCAATCTTTCATCACCGTTGTTAGTAAACAATGTCGTTTCGCAGAATCCACTAATCGAGAATATCCGTGCCAATACCAACCCTTACTCCCATATTCAAATTCAGATGTCCAAGAGGTGAGTTCATGACTAGCCCAAAAATACGGGCCATAAACCTTACCTCTGTATATTTCATCTTCAGATGTCATCCTGAGAGAACTAGAAACATACTAAGAGAAAAATCAAATAGTTATAAAAATAACATATTTACAAAAAGAAAAGAAAATAAACTTGTAAAGATAATCATAAAAGTCTAACCCAGAAGAATAGTTAATGTCTAATTCCCCGGCAACGGCGCCAAAAACTTGTTGCGACCAAAACACTCACGCAAGTGCACGCGATCGACAAGTAATATAGTAGTAAGTAGAGTATCGTTCCCACGAGGAATTGTGATCAACTTATTCGACTGATGAAGACTCAAACAATTATCAATTCAAGCTAAATTATCACAAAATATATAAAGAACCAATTTACAACTTACTTAATAATTGCACAATAATTCAACACAAAATTACTACACCAATTACACAATATTTTAATAACAATTTTGGTAAAGATATTCCAGGGTCATGGACTTGCTAGAGATTATGCTACTATTTTAGCTTAAGATTGATTTATTGAATTATCCGGGTTATTGATTATAGGGTTAATAATATTCATAAGAATCTTTCGAGTTCTTATGCATCTATTCAAGTTAAACTAATACCTATATGTCTATGGTATTAATATTAGCAAGAATGCATTTACAACTCCTATTTTTCAACTAAGCAAGGCAATTAAGTATAGTTCTATCTTAATTGCGAATCTTTCACCCGATGCCCAGGATCCGGGTCTTGCTCTATTTGATTCTATATGCAATCAAGAATTTCCTTTTTCAAGTTTAATTCCAGATTCGTAAATAATATTTCACTGTTAGCTACGCAGTAAAATAATTAGAAGCAGAATCAAATAAATAACCCATAACGATAGATTAAAGATCTTCAATCTAAGCTTCAAACAACAAGATCATCTAACATCCATGACCCAAGAATACTAGAGTATTTAACTACTCATAATCATACAAAAATCAACAATAAAAGTCTTAAACATAATATTAACAAACAAATAGAAGAAATTTTAGAAGAACTCTTTGAATCCTTGCTCCAAGATGTTGTTCTTCTTCTCCTTTCTTAGCTCCAAGATGAAGCTCCTCAAAAAAATTCCTCTCTCTAAAACTCTTTCTCTAAAATCTGATCTTCTTTCAATAATGGAGCTTTTGCTTTATGTATATTGAGTGGGATTAAGAATGAATTCCAATTTTACCCCTAAATAATGTTTTTCTGGGTCGGTAGTGCGCGAACTACAGAGTTCGCGCACTACTTCGCGCAGTATTCTGACTCTGTTCCTTATACGCGCGAACTTTGTAGTTCACGCATTTTCACCCTGTTCCGTTTCGCATTTGGAAAAACGTAAAACATGAAAGTTGTATCCTTTTGAGTTATCTTTCCAACCATATATTTTGTAGCCCAAATGGATTCCGGATAAAAAAGTTATGTGTATTTTACTAGACAGTGTGCAGTGTGCCTGCTCGATTCTTCGTTTGCTCTAACTATCATCCGTTGACCCCCAAACGCGATCCCGGCTTAATTCCTTGAGATTTTACACAGATTTCAAAGCTTAAAATCACTTTAATTCATTCCATAACATCTATATAGTTCGGAATCACTCCTACAAGGCATAAAACACACAGTTAGTGCAAGACACTAGCGATTAAAGCGCAAACTCAACTAAAGTGCAGTAAATTAGAGTGTAATAATCGACTAAAATACGCAATTATAGCCTATCATCACCTAACAACTAGCATAAAATAGATCACGTATTTTTAGAACCATAAAATCCAATCTAATTGTTATTACCATTTTCAAGGTAAACAATTTCCTTCTATTCTCGATGACCGGAACAGTCTAATTGGTAAAAATGGGATTGCTTCCATCCTCATTGGTGATTACTTCCTGATGATTCCATTCAAACTTTACGGGCTGGTGTAGAGTGGAGGCTACGGCCCCAATTGCATGTATCCAAGGTCGTCCTAACATCAGATTGTATGTGGCAGATATGTCCAATACTTGAAATTCAATGTCAAACCAAGTCGGGCCCATCTGCAAACAGAGGTTGGTCTTCCCGATTGTAGCCCTTTGGGACCCATCTAATGCTTTCACGTTCATAGTTACTACTCGTATTTCATGCAAACCTTTACCTAATCTTTTCAAAGTAGTCAATGGAAAAATGTTGAGACTCGAACCCCTATCTATCAAGACCCTGGCGATGAATTTGTCCTCAAACTGCATTGTGATATGCAGTGCCCTATTGTGACTCAGTCCTTCCGGTGGCAGTTCGTCTTCGTGAAAAGTGATTTTGTGTCTCTCCAATACTTGCCCTACCATATTTGCCATCTCCCCATTGGTAATGTTGTTGGGTACATAAGCTTCGTTCAACACTTTCATCAGTGCATTCCTATGAACTTCGGAGTTCTGCAACAGTGATAGAATGGATATCTGAGCAGAGGTTTTGTTCAGATGATCAACCATATAATACTTTCTTTCTTGCACGTTTCTCCAAAGATCATTCGGGCCAGTTTCAATGATAGGCGTCTTAGGAGCGGCTTCTTTGCTTGTTCCTCCTAAATGCTTGGGCATGTAAACCTACCAGTTCTGGTCATGCCTTGTGCTGCACCTGTTTCCTCCATTTTCCCCTTTCCTTTCCTTCTTGCTTCGGCAGTATAGTCCCAAGGTATAGCATTGGACTTAAAAGACAGTGTAGATGCTACCGCCATGGTGAAGGGTGTGGTCACTCTCACCTCAAACGGAGTTGGCGTAGCTGAGGGCATTGTTACTTCAACCTCAAATAGAGTCGGTGCAGTTACTTCAACCTCAATTGGTGATTGAATCTATACCACAATAGGTGTGAGAGTGACTGGAGGTATTTTAGGTTCATCCCCTTCACGAATGATTCTAATTGACCCTTCCGGATTCCATTCTTCATCGATTTCTATCACATTTACCCCATCGCCCCTATGATCCGGGAGAGGATAGTTGCGGACCCTCTTTTGCTTGTATAACCTTGGTGTCAATAAACATCTGGATCTTATCCTTCAAAATGTGACATTCATCGATAGTATGACCCTTCATGCCTGAATGGTAGGCACATGTCTTGTTCGGATTGACCCACTGAGAGGAGGTTTCCATGGCAACGGCGGGAATGGGAGTGGCATAACCGGTAACCTTCAGTCTCTCATACAATAGGTCGATGGATTCAGCAATAGGGATATATTGTCTGAGTGGTCTACGGATGAAATTTGGTCTGGGCTTTTGGTAGTTTTGGTGGGCTGGTGGTGAGTGGTAGTATGCTGGCTGAGTGTTATAAGTTTGGTAACTGGTAGCGGGTTATTGGTATCTGGGAGGTGAAGGTTGAGATATGGGTGGGGGTGTTTGGTACGCGAGAGAAGACTTTTGACCTTGGGCTACCATCATTGCCCCTACTTTCTTCTTTTTAGAAATACCGCCCGGCTGCAAGCCTTTGTTTGTAGCCTGGAGTGCCTCAAAATTTGTCACCATTCCGCTCTTAATCACCTCTTCTATTCTTTCTTCTAACTTGATGATGTCAGAAAATTTATGGTTCTCAGTAACCATTAGTCTCTCATAATAATACAGATCCTGAGATCGGACAAATAGCTTATTCATCTATTCTTCTTCAAGTGTTGGCCTTACTTTCATAGCTTTAGACCTCCACCGAGTAGCATACTCACAAAAAGTTTATGCTGGTTTCTTCTTAAGATTCTGAATATAGAAGACGTCTGGCGTATTTTTCGTATTGAACCTGAACTGATCCATAAAATTTATCGCCATGCTTACCTAGAAACTCATTTTTTTGAGTTTTGACTGATATACCAGGACATGGAGTCTCTATTGAGGCTCCTCATGAACAACTTCATGCGAATTCTTTTATCTTTACCAACCCCTACGAGCTTGTCACAATATGTTCTCAAATGTACCTTCGGATCACCTGTCCCGTCGAACATTTTGAAATTATGAGGTTTGTAACCCTCCGGTAGTTCTATGTCTAGCTGAATACACAAATCCTTATAATTCAAACCTTCGATGCCTTTACCGCCTTCAACACCTTGGACTCGACTAGTAAGTTTCTTGAGCTCCTCTACCATGTTCTTGATGAGCAAGTCCTTCTCAGTGGACTACGTTGTGTACAGGGTCTGTTGTAGAGTATGTGGTAAGGTTTCCACGTATATAGGGTTGCTTTGATGGACTCCAGGAATTTGGGCATAGTGGTGGTCATTGGTTGAGTTTTGGGGATCAGGGGTAGGTTGTCGTGCGTTTTGAGGAGTGTGGTAGGTGGTGGTTTGTGGATACTTGGTCGAATGGTGATGATGTTGTGGAGGGGTTGGTACTGGCGGAAAATTAAGATTTTAAGGAGGTGTGGCATACTGACGAGGTGCAGGAGCATTTTGTTGGTTTTGTATATTTTCGGGAGGTGCTGGTTTTTAGGCGTTTTGTTGGTTGACGTCGGGGACGTTCAGGGTAAGGGAAAGAATTTCCAAGTTTCGGATCTGCTCAAGTTCCCCTTGTAGCTCCAGTATTTTTTATTCCAACCGTAAGGCCAAATCATTCTGTGCCAGAGTACTCTGACCATCCGAAGTCTCGACATTCTTTGCATGCGTAGCGTTGTCTTTCCTGATACCTCTCATATCATCCATTCAGCTTTTCCCTTGCATTTAGGATCACTTGGAGGAGGAGGATGTGAAGGACCTCTAAATCTGGTATGATATGCTGATGATGCCAGTATGTACGAACCAACCTTTAGGAATAGGAGTAAACAAAGAAAAGAAGAAAAACAAAAAGGTAAATAAGTTAGTAAGGAGTATTTAAAAGGATATTTGCGGTATTCAAACATGTATTGCGGAATTATAAATTTGCATCCTAATTTGGGGACCTCATTATGGCCGAGGTAGGCCTAGCAACATATAGATTTAAAGAAAACTTAATGCCAATAACTGCATCATTTCATTAATATGGTAAATGGACTAAATCTTTTACTAAAATGACAATAATTATAAAGAGTCACTAATGGCATTTGCCTTATTAAAACCAAAGTCTAAACGAGTCTAGAAAGTAAGTAAAAACGTCATTCCTAATCTATTTTGTCCCAGAGGGACCTTTTCCACGCTTGGCCTTCTTTGCTCCATCAATAAGATTCCCCAGGTCACACATGTCCAACAGCAGATATGCCCTTGCTAGATGCCCTCCTTCGTTGCCCTCTACATTCTAATAGTCTGAGATCCTTTTTCTCATTTTTCCCTCTTCCATCAACTCCTGCTCCAAATATTCCAACATCTCTGTTGAGTTAGTAGCGATTTCTTTCCACTTGTTGATTGCTTCCATGTCCACTTTATATTGTTCCAAATGCCTGGTTTCAGACTCGAAAACCCTTTTACGCAACATCCTATATTTGACTTGTGCTTGAGCAACGTCGTCTATAACCCTATTTTTTAGATTAATCCCTGGGTTTACATCTCCCGCTATATCATCTACAAACCATGAAGGATATAAGTACACAAGGCCGGAATGATACCAATCTGGTTCGATCGTATCTTTTTTCATAATGATCTTCTGATGCGACATATGTTGTGCCTCGAACTTGAATAGAATGGCGATCCCTTAGAAGTCTGCTTTGTACTGAACCATTTTTGAAACTCGTGGTATAACCTGTTTTGTCCCAGCTTGCCTTATAACCCTGATAGGAGCATAAGGATAGATTCCCCTCAATCCGATTAGCACTAGATGAGGAGCATCTCTCGACCTAATGATGAATTTGCTGCTAGGGAACCACTCGAACATCCAGTGTACCTTGTCATCAGTCAAATTTCTAAAGAAATGTACCCAACTCACAACATTTTCCGGTTGCGCAAACCTATTTGGGGTAAATGTCATTCTCTTTGGATGGTGATAGGCTATGTGGTCCATGGTCGTGGAAGTTCTTGACAGTATTCTCCTCTCTGAAGGTGTTCTAATAGCCATACTTGCAGCAACATATTGCAACCCATGAAATGTCTATATCCCTTTTTGCAACAGTCTAAGGCTCGGTACATCTCAGCCAAAATCATAGGGACAATAGTATAAGCTTTCCACTAAATCCCCTCCATTAAGGTCTTAGTGACCATAGCTAGGTGAGTGTGAATCCTTTCTCCCTTTATTGGAAATACCAGCATCCCCAAAAAATAGACAATGAATACAAAAACTCGGCGGTGAGTCCAACCCAATGAAGTGATGGCAAACTCATCATGATAAAGGCGATATGACTTGTTATGCCTATAACGCTCTTAAAGGAAATCAAATGGTATGTAAGACTTCTTCAGACAGACTAACTCATCATTTTTCCTGAAACCCATCATTTTCAAGAAACCTCGAGAAGTGCAGTTTTTTGGTACCAACAAACCAGGGCTATCCCATGGGAGCCCAGCGAAGCCTCCTATTTATTCTAAAAGGGGAGTCATTTCTATGTCGCCAAAATGGAAGACGGCTCTCTTCTTATCCCAAAACATGGTGGCGGCCTCAATTAATGCATTGTTTGGCTGAATGTCTAACAAAGAGGGTAAATTTTTGACTCTTTTCACATGATTTTTGTCACTTGGTGAGAGATTTTCCCACCAATCTAGCAGAAAAGGTGGAATATTTTGAACCATGCCAAACCTGGGGACTTCGTGCCTCATTTCTGCAAAATAGATAAAGTTAGCCCTTTCCCCTCCGGATTTGGCTATTTACACGTTAATGATCAACATATTGGCATGTTTTCTCCAAATAATGCACAGATCGTGATTGTGTCCATTGGGATTATGGATATCCCGGCGAACTTTGGACAAGGTTTGCCTTAGCGAATTATTACGCGGACAACATTCTAACCCATACTAGGTTTGGACATGATGCATGCACAGTTAATATTAGAGTGGGGGTGTCTAGAAGAGTCTAGACTGGTACCCTCAAGTGGACAACTTGAGAGGGAAAGGCACAAAACTATCAATTACACCGCTGATCGACAAGTTTAACGCAAATAAGCCTTTCCAAATTTAAAGGGTGATTGAGGAAGAGCACGTACACTCATCAAGCGACGCTATGTTATTAATTACGCATGAGTGAAATATGATGTGGAGCATGCTTTATGAAAATATAAAACAACATGTTGTCATATATTTTGCATGATGAAAACAGTAAATGCTGTATTAAATGAAATGTAAAGACATAGAAAGAAAAGAAAACAACGAAGAAGTTAGTGCGCACAATGTGAAAATTGTAATAAAGAAAACAAGGGAGCGAGGGTGGGGAGAGACATGATGTAGAAATTCTTAAAAATGTCTTGGAGCAAACAAACATGACTATAAATAAAGGAAAACACATGTTATGACCAAATTGAGCAAAGATTTGCATTTTAATATGAATTCAAATAAACGGAAAACGGGGAAAATGGTGTACATGCACCAATAAAAGAGAAACGGGAGCGGGACATTCATGTAATAGGTAAAATAATAAAAGACACATTTATCAGAGAGGACTAATTCATATAGACCAAGTTCGCTTATGGTAAGAGCCTAAAGATGTCCCCAGCAGAGTCGTCATGATGTCGCGCCCCTTTTTCTCGCGAAATTGGGTTTCGGCACGTAACAACTCTTTTAAGGAAGGTGTTAAAAGAGAGAGTCTCCACCTAACAAGTTTGAGGTGCATTAGGGCACCTATTTGCAAATAGCTCTAGCTTAACCAGTTCGTGTCACCAAAGATCGGGTAAGGGCTCAAATTACCTCAAAGAGAAGGTGTTAGGCACTCTTCCAGGTCCAAAACTGTAGGTCCCGGCCGAACTCGAATCCTATGAATTAGTCAAATAAACAGAGAGAAAGACAAGAAGTTTGGGCAATTATTATCAAAAGTCCTTGAAGAAACACAAATAATTGATTTAAAGACAAGATGAGGGGTCCTAAGTTTAATAGCCTAAAGGATCACCCTGTGCAACATAAATAATACTTCGTAACTCCCTCGAGATGGGGTGTTACTCGTATTATTCAGCGGGCATGGGCTATCATCTCCTGCTACCCGATTACTATCTTTAGGTTTTTACCTATATCGTACTAATTGATTCTAAACCGTGCCTTATACGTGCACTACCCGCCCAATGCCTATGGCCCAGGAGGCGTTTGGACCTCTATTTTGGATAGTTCTAGACTTAACTTAGGTTGCTCAAAAATGACAAAACTAGGCAACATACAAAACCAGTTAGACTTCATGTAAAGGCAATTAAGACCTCAAGTTAGCCTCCACACTTGGACAACAAATACCCCAAACAAATTTTCACATTAAGCGTTAAATGGTTTCAGAATTGAGCCAAATTAAAAACATTAAGCCATATTGACATGGTTTCTATGTGACCTCGTGCAGGCAGTTTCAGATGCAATGTGCCATCTTATAGACATGATTTCTAAACAACTAATAGTTTAGGGTAATGTGGTATTGCATGCTGATTATTGAAATTAAAAACTATATGTGATTAAACCTATAGATATGATCTCTAGGTGATTTACGCAGTAGCTGGAAGTGATAACCATTGGAAATACTCAGAATTACTCAGTTCTATCCTATGGGCATGCTTTCTAATGGTGGCATATCTAAGCAACGAAACAGTGTTGAAAGTTCAATACTAACACTTTAAAGTGAGTGGTAATATCCTATAGGAAGGATTTCTAATGATTAACGATTGAAACTGATTTTTTATACTTAGCTCCTATAGGCATGATTTTTAGATGAAGATTAGTAGAACATAAGCTAGTATAATCATATAGTCAAAGTATCTAAAGAATATGCAGCATCTATGCGAATTGCAAGAATGGTCATTGACACTTATCTCTTATAGGCATGATATCTATCAAAACACATAGGAGCAGAATATATTAAATGAATCAAACAATCAAGTCCTATAGGCAGGTTATCCAACAAACACATAGGAGCAGAACATGTTGAACGAATTAAACACCTATAGGCAGCATTTCTGCCCTTTTTATGAAAGCATTTGAATAGACCCATTTTCCCAATTTTACTAAAACCCCAATTGTTAGTACAACATTATTACAGACCCAATGAATAATAAATTACAAAATTACAAAAATAACTATAGCGGGCCTAAGACAGGCCCAAATTATACCCAGCCCAATCAGGCCTTCAATTCCGTATCCATACAAGTTTCACCACAGCCCAGAAATCACGGTTGGTCAAACCCAGAAAACAGTCTTCATTTACACAAGATAGCCAAAACCCGGTAGCCATAGTTGATCAAAGATCTAGAAAACAACCATTTACACAAGCCAATCGGTTTATTCAGTAGGTGGAAAGGGGAAAGAATTGAGCAATTAGGACAAAGTGGCCAGACAACCTTAGACACTAGTGTGTCAGAGTTCACAAGGGTCTCAAAATGGACCCCGAGCAGTGCTCACACTACGGAGGTTAATAGAGGGGTTTTAGGGGGGCCTTGTCTTTCAGTCGGCCAAGGATTAGAGACTCATAACAGGAAACAACCAATAAAAATATTAATAAAGTGATAAGTTTTGGAAAAGCATTTGAAAACACTACAAAATGATCACATAATGAACATAAACTCGAGAAGCAAGCTAGCACATTGGGGCGGGGGCATATTAATAAGAAACAAGGAGCCTGAAACTTATAGCATTACCAAGTTAACAGACAAAGAGCGTTAGGCTATTAAAACCAATAGTTGTCACTAATGCAACCAGTTTAAACTTAAAGGATCAGATTACACTAAACTCAGGGATTAGACAGTATAATACAAATTGAATCAGAGATCATAGAGGGCATCAATTAAGAAAGACTAGTTCAAAGGATAGCTGGTTGTTAGAGGTACGAAATTGGATAGGGGAAGAACACATTGAGTGACAACCATAGTCATAGGAGAACATTACACACTTTGCGTGAAGGTCTTAAACAGGCATACTAATAACATCAATTAGTTACTGGAAATTCAGAATCAAGAAGGGAACATGGATTAGGCCATATAATCAAGGCAAAACACTCAAGTTATCAATGACATTAAGCTAAACATGTTTTGAATTGTTCCAGTTGCCTAATTAATATACAAACACATTTTTCAGGACCAAAGTTTAGGCGTGAAACAATATTGGAGAAGTTCATGCTATACGTAGATTTATTCATAAAGAAAGTCAAAGAATCATATCAAGTCATGTGATTTCAGAGAACACAGATATGCTAATTGGCACATAACGGAATAAACATTGCGAAGGTTGAGAACTAACCAGTTATTGCTCAACAAAGAAGAAAAAGAACAGCAATCAGGACCCAGAGTCTCAAATGTGTCAAGTTCCTAAGGATTTCGAGAACCCAGGGCAGTGCTCACACCTAAGAGAGGTTGGAAAAGTAGGAAATCTGATGGCCTTGTCTTTCAGCCGGCCAAGAGCCAAAAGAGAACAAGAAGGTAAATGAACACTGAATAAAGCCTTAGTTTTTTAGGGGAAAATTTAGTAATTCAAGTCTTGTTTTTGAAGGGAATTAGGGGAGTTATATAATAGTGGAAATTGAAGAAACAAAAAAGGAAATATAATCAATTGGACATAAAATAAGAAAAGAAAAGCATGTAGAATCGATTAGAATGAATTTAGGAGAAAATCAGGTGAACCTTAGTTTTTAGGGAAAGTAAATATCAACAGAATATATACAAAAACAGTAGCATATGACGAATATAGACACAAATAACACTCAAAATCAGAGAATCGAACCAATTTTGGTTCGATTTGAAGATATCTGTAAACCGTAGTTTTAGGAAAAGTAAGAATCACATAATATAAACAAATATTTGGACTCACAGTAGCATATAGGATGAATATAGACAGAATAGTAAAAAGATTAGGGATTTGAACCGATTTTGGTTCGATCTTAAAGAGATTTGCTTGCCATGTTTAGGCAAGCACTATAGGAGAGTAGCCAGTACTAGAAGGGGGTCGACTATGGTAAGTAATAGCCATGAAATCCCATATTAGGTGGGATTAGGAGAAGATTTAGGGGCAACGACTAGGGTTCTTGAGGGAGGGAGAAGAGGTTGAGAGGGTATTAGGGCGGCGGATGATAGGAGAGTAAGGTTAGGGTTAGGCGTTTGGGTAATTAAGGGAAGGGGTCACACTAGGTGACGTTGATCTTGAGAGATCAACGACCAGGATTTAAAACGTGAATGGGGCGGGTTAATTTAAATGGGTTGCAATCGGGTTTTGGGTTAAAGGGGTTATTGGTTTGCGCTGGGATTATTGGGCTAGTGTTGGGGGTAATTGGGCTGAGGTTTGGGCAGTTTTAGGTCCGAAAATAGGTTTAAAATTAGGCTATTATTTAAATACCCAATATCAATTAATCATTTATAAAAGTAAGTAATAAATAACAAAAATATTATCTATGCACTAAAAAGATTGAAAATAATAACTTGACATTAAAAAAATATAAAAAGTTATTTTAGCGTAAATAATATAATTATACATGAATATAAGCTATTATTGAAAAATATGCAATTAGCCTAAAAATGCAAATGTAATTATGAAAAAATAAAGTAAAATATTTAAAACATGCATGTTGGTGTAAATAATAAGTTTGGATGATTAAAACATCATAAAAATAATCGAAGGATAATAATTTGATATTTATATAATAAAATGCAGAAAGAAATTAACTTAAAGCCTTTTAAAATTATGAAAAATGCTTGTATAGGTTTATAAACTAAATTATAATGCAAATATACTATTTTGAAGGTATATATATATATATATATATATATATATGTTTACCGTGAAAATGGTAATAACAATTAAATTTTATTTTGTGGTTCTAAAAATGTGTGATCCATTTTTATGCTAGTTGTTAGGCAATGGATGCTAAGTAAAAGATTAAAGAACAAGATTATAGCATAGAGACGATATGATATTCAAACTGAATGGCTGGAGGTCGGGGCCTCGAGCTACCGTATAAGAGGCCTTAAGGTCGAGTCTGGAGGTCGGCTTAGGGCAATTGAGGGGGGACTAACAATTATGAAAGCTAAAATAATGGCCTTTTATGATCAATGATAAGCAATAAACGAAGAACAATAAATAGAACATAATGAATATAAGTAATAAATGGAAGTAATGAGATCAAGAGAATATGTTAGAGAGAAAAGAGAATGTTCTTGTGTATTAATGTTGAGTATTAGATGCCTTACAAAATGACAAGGATCCCATTTATATATGAGGGGGAATTCTAACATAATACAAATACATTTATTACCAAGATATGGAGATGGTACAGCTAGTTAATACCATGATGCGGGCTTAGATTAGCTTGACAGACTCTGTCGGCTCTAGCTACTCGCCTTAGGAACTTCCCACTTTTTCACCATAACCGCTGATCTATATCGCCCTGAGGTTGGGCGTCGATATACCCTCGGGGGTGAATCTCGACCATAGCCTCGAGTCTTTAAAAACGTGCTGACAAGGTATCGCAATGACGGAAAATTGGACTCGCTAATTTTACCGTATACAGATAGACCCCGCGTTTCTTAGAGTGGAACGATAAGAAACGACTTCAATATCCATCTCTTCAATCTTCCCGTGATGATGTCACACTTATGACGTGAGTGTGTGCGGTGAAAACCGGTGGACCAATTTCCCCTCGACATAATGCTTCGGAGAGTGGCCCCGGAAGCACGGGATCTCGGGTCAGTCGCTTCCCTCGGAACATGTCGATGCCCTGCTAAGAATGAACATCAGCTGAAGCCGCGACGAACACAGGAATCCCCCGACGAATGCACCTGGGGTAGATCAAGTCTATTCAAGCAAGCTCGATGCCATCCCACATACAACGTAAAACTAACGGGTTATCACATCTCATTCTTTTTTGTCATACTACGCATTTTGTACTAAGTCTGGGCGTCCCCTTTCTATAAAAAAGGGGTCACCAACACCTTGTAACCAGAGCTCCAATCATCCTATTCAAGTACAATAATATCTTCTCTCTCTTTCTCTTCTCTAAATCGTTTGTTTCCCCTTGGCTCAAAGATGTTGATCTTTGATCGTTCTTTTTGTTTGTCACTTGGTACCGGCACGAGGCCGTCTCCATATTCATTGCCTCTTAACTTGTTCTTCATTCTGTAGCTTAATATTTGCCGAAAGAGCCCTATTTAATTATATCTTTAACTGTTATCCCATCCCCGGCGGTCCCCGACAGTTCGAGATCGATACTAACGCCGACCCCGAGGTCCCATCGACTATCTCTGTGCCCGGGAAATAGCCCCCCCTTCGGTTTGATTACTGCCTTGTTTTAGCTCAAATTTCATCATTAAACGTAACTCCCTTAACATCAATTGCTCTAACAACATGCTCAAAAATAGATCACGTATTTTAGAATCCCATTTACAAATCTAATTGTTGTTACCATTTTCACGGTAAACAGTTTGGCGCCCACCATGGGGTTAAAAATAATAGTGATTATTTTCTTGCTAGTTTTGTCACATGAATGCACGTTATCTTTCACATTTTTTCTTGTCCATGATCCTTTGATTTCAGGCCAAAATGTTCGGCTCGGTAAACGGAGTTCAGAATGACAAACTCAAAAATTACGGGGAAAATGGCATGGCTGTCCCGGCAGCTGGAGCACCTCCGCGGAACATTGATATCGCTCCCGAACTAATCCTAGCGGATGCAGATTCACAGGACGCACAACAAGTCGACGAAACTTCTTACACCGACAGGAGCGTACGACACAGTGACTTGCACGAAGCTCAAAAACCCTGGCCTGGGAAGAACATGAAGTTTGTCTTCATGTTATCTTTGAAATGTTGCAGGAACAACAATTGGCCATCGCTCGACTGCAAAGCCATCCGAGAACCTCCAGCACATCGGCACAAGAGACGGCTCCCCCCGCCGAGCGAGTAATCGAAAGGTCAAGCAACAACATGTCAGTGGCTGACCCCGCTATCATAAAAATGCTCGAGGACCTCACCAAAAGGATCAAATCAGGTGAGAGAGTGATTGCAACCAATGATAAAAAAGTCGAGACCTACAACTCCAGGGTCGATCAGATCCCAGGTGCGCCCCCGGTCCTCAAAGGTTTGGATTCAAAAGAATTCATTCAGAGGTCATTCCCCGAGGAAGCGGCCCCAAAGCCCATCCCGAAAAAGTTTAGAATGCCAGAACTCCCCAAGTACAATGGCACCTCCGACCCTAACGAACACGTCACTGCTTACACCTACGCAGTAAAAGGCAACGACATAAAAAATGACGAGATCGAGTTCGTGTTTCTAAAAATATTCGGAGAAACGCTTTCAAAGGGGGCCATGATGTGGTACCATAACTTCGCTCCCAACTCTATAGATTCGTTCGCCATGCTAGCAGACTCCTTCGTAAAAGCACATGCCAGAGCCATCAAGGTATCAACGAGGAAATTTGACATTTTCAAAATCAAGTAGAGAGAGAACGAGATGTTGCGGGAATTCGTGTCCCGCTTCCAGATGGAGCTGCCACTAGTCTCTGATGACTGGGAAGTGTAGGCCTTCACCCAAGGCCTAAATGAACAAATCTCGATGGCTTCAAAATAGCTGAAGCAGAATCTAATCGAATATCTAGTCGTGACCTCGTTGGACGTTCACAACCGATACTAGTCAATGATCAGGGCTGAGGATGACCAGCTGGGAGCCCCTTCGGGCTCAGTATACCCAAATAGGCTCATGGAAAAAGAGTTAAAACCGAGCAAAGAAAGGTACCAACCGTACCTTGAAGACAGAAGGAACGCTTTGAGGCGCAACCTACCCTGCAACGATCGGAGGGTAGATCGAGTACAGGATCTTCGGGGGATCGTCAACAAAATGAGGATCGATCGAAACATGGCACCGACGAACCAGCCCCAATTATCGGAATACAACTTCTATGTCGACATATAAGACATCGTGTTCGCTATCGGCAAAATTAGGGACGCCAAGTGGCCCAAACCAATACAGTCGGACCCTTCGCAGAGAAATTACAACTTAGTGTGTGAGTTCCATAACACAAACGGTCACAGAACCGAGGATTGCCATTAACTACAAGAAGAAGTGTCTCAGCTACTCAACAAAAGGAACCTTCGGGAATTCCTTAGCGATCGGGCCAAAAATCAATTCCGAGATAGGGAGGCAACCAAGAAGAATGAGGCAAATACGTCGCAACACGTCATCCACATGATCATAGCGGGCGCCAATGCCCCGGAGGAACCCGTGATGAGGAGAACCAAAATATCCATCTCCATGGAAAAATAGACTCGGGGATACATCCCCAAAGACACCCTCACGTTCAGCGAAGAAGATATCGAGGCCCTATCTCAACCCCACAATGATGCTCTGGTAATATCCTTTCTTGTAAATTCTTTTCAGATAAAACATGTACTCGTAGATCTAGGTAGCTCGGCCAATATTATCAGGTCGAGGGTGATAGAACAACTCCGACTGCTTGAATGGATCGTGCCTGCCACTCGGGTCCTCAATGGGTTTAACATGGCAAGCGAAACGATGAAAGAATAAATTGTCCTTCCGATTACCATGGCCGGTACAACCCAAGACACCAAATTCCATGTCATCGAGGGAGATATGAGGTATAACGCCTTGTTTGGGCGACCGTGGATACACTACATGAGAGCGGTACCATCCACTCTCCACCAGATGATAAAATTCCTAATAAAGGATGGGATCAAAACCTTCTATGGAGAAAAACATACGGCAAGGGAAATGTTCTCAATACACGACGTGTTACCAGTTCCCGTATCCCCGCTCTCGAAAAATCCAACGGGCGAATCAGGTCACAACCCCGGTCGGGTTTGACAACACAAAGTATAAATCCGCATCGCGTATCCACCTTCAGGCAGTCGTAATAAGCCAACCCCAAGGCGCCACTAGCCTATCTCGTTTCAAGGTACATCCATTCCTTTTGTTTCATTTCGGATTAAGGACTAACCCTTATGTAGGCACTTGACCGGAGATACCAGAACGCTAACACTATCAGGAGACCTTGAGACCCCCAAAAGCGCACCCGTTGCACTCTTTTCCTTCGACTGGGTTTTTATCCCAAGAAAGAAGGGTTTTTACCAGCAAGGTTTTTAATGAGGCAACAACTGTGAAGCTGCCTTAAGGGGAAACTCCACAAATTGCTCGAAGCTACCCTTACGGCCAACTTTCAAGCAGCGAGAGGCATTCCCCCTGGAAGCCACCAAATTCGAAGGAGGTGGGGAAACACCAAGCAAAGGTTCCTATGAGAAGACAACGTATAGGGCCAAATGGTCGATGTAATCAGACCCCACCAAAGTGGAAGCATGTACTATTATATCGGGCAATCAAATAATACCCTTTTTCTCCCTTGAAAAAAAAAGAAAGGCTCCTTCTCAGAGTAAGGCAACATGAAAATCATCGAAGCAACCAAACTCGACCTAAAATAGGTTGACTCAGCACAACAACACATGTATTGCACCAATGGATCGGAGAAATATCTTCCAACATCTCATTTTCCAAAAGGGAAAGTCGCAACGTACTCTCGACAAAAGCCTCTCCAAATACTCGGAGACTTAAACGGTTCAGCACCAACACAACCCTAGGGCCGGAACCCCGGGCTCATGAAGCCCTCATAATGAAACTCCGAGTTTGACGAGAAGTGGTCTTCAAGCATAAACAAACTCGATGACTCGAAAACTGTCGCCAATCGACATGCACTGGAAAATCCAAAAATGTAAGACCATCGCGGGCAGACTCGGCATAACCAGATCTATTCTACACAAACTGTAAGACCTCAATAGGTATGACAAACTGTAAGACCACAATAGGCATGACAAACTGTAAGACCTCAATAGGCATGGCAAACTGTAAGACCTCAACAGGTATGAAATCCTGAAGTTTAGGCTATACATCGAATTTGTAAGAATCCCTAAAGGGCATACCCTCGATGTAGACGCCTAAACTATCACCTGGGATCAAAAATGGCTACGGCCAAACGCATATGACTACGGTCAAAATGGCTGATATAGCCCAAATAACGTGACTCGGGGACGTCTGACTGTCGCTAAAAATTGCAGGCCACTACTCTGAATATACTTCGGAAAGAACCGGTTAAACAGGCTTCCCTTAACAGGAAAAAAGGAGCTCCGACCATGACGGCTCCAAATCGCAAGAGCGTCGATCTACTCGACCTACGAGCTATGAACCTTACGAGGTGCTCGAAACATCACCGACAACGACTTGAAATTGAGGTTCATCTGGAACCGACGACGGGTCAGGCAAAAAAACTATAAAAAGACCTTAACGAGCGGAAACAAAGCCTACTGTTTTCCATGAAAATGGT
This sequence comes from Nicotiana sylvestris, assembly GCF_000393655.2. Classification (NCBI taxonomy): domain Eukaryota; kingdom Viridiplantae; phylum Streptophyta; class Magnoliopsida; order Solanales; family Solanaceae; genus Nicotiana; species Nicotiana sylvestris. The sequence goes on from NC_091065.1 coordinate 22,844,184, forward strand.
AACAACAATTAAATTTGTAAATGGGACTCTAAAAATACGTGATCTATTCCCGAGCTAGTTATTAGAGTAGGTGATGTTAAGAATGTTAAGCTTAACTATGAAATGCGAGCTAAAACAAAGCAGTAATCGGACCGAGGGGGCTTGCTGCCTGGATGCAAAGCCGGTCGATGGGGACCTTGGGGCCAAGGTTCGAGCCAAGCTTGAGCTATCGGGGGCAGTCGGGAATGTTATAACAGGAGGGGAGGTGATCAAGTAAGGCTTTATGTTACCTATATTGAGCAATATAGTGAAGAATAAGTAAGAGAATGGCAAATGCTAAAAAGGCCTCGGGCCAATTAAGAATAAGCAACTTAGAAGAAAAGAGAGAGAGAGAGAGAGAGAGAGAGAGAGAGAGAGAGAGAGAGAGAGATATTATTGTACTTGTGGAGAAATGGAGCAACATCAACCCTTTACAAAGTGGTATGGGTTCCCCTTATATAGGCGAGGGAACACGGTATGGTACAGAGTGCATTATATGTAAAGGTACGGGGATGGGATGGCTGGTCAGGACACCAGAACCTATTGGTTCTAGCTATTTGTCTCGGGAGTCCCCCATCTTCGTAACCTTTGCTAGGCCGCGGACAGATCCCTTAAACTCGGAGTCACTACAGGGCCGCGGATAATCCTTAGGATAGGGAGCTCGATCATGATCCCGCGGCCTCGAGTTGCTATCATGACATTCCGAATATACCTTAATGGTTGGAAATGGATTCCCCTGATTTCACCACATACAGGTAGTCTCCATTCCTAGAATGAGGTAATAGGAAACGATATTGAATCGTCGTCTCGAGGTCATTATTGACGTAATGTCAATCGTCTAAGAGCATTAAATTCCATGCCCTAGGGAATCGTGTAGGGCCACCGTCAAATGTGGTAATCGAGAAACCTATGAACTGTCGTAGGCTTGTCTCTTCTACTTCCCCAACGATTCCTATAAATGCTCCGGTTGCTAGATACTTCCCATCTTCACCCTTTCTTCAGGCTCGTAAATCAGAATTTTTACTATTTGATACCTTTACATATTTCTCTCTCTTTATGGAAAGGTTTTACCATTTTTCATAGCCAGGACTTTTAGGACGGTCCCTTGACAGAATGATACTGCATCGTCGTCCTGATTGTCTGAGGAGGAAAGCAAATATGTTACTACTTTAGAGCAATGGACCCCTCCCCATATGGATACGTCGAATGATTTTGACATCGAGACTCCCTCATCTACACTGGGTTGATGTGAGCACGTATCTCGATATGTTAGCATCGTGACTGATGCTGACAAAGTTAAGGAGGACTGCCGATGGAGCAAGGCAGTGAAGGTAGAGGTTCCTAACCCTAGCGACAACATTATCGACTACAAGGATGGATTTCTTTACATAAATACTTGCCCATTCACCCTGGGTCCTGAAAAATCCGTCAAATCTCCTCCTTTGGAAATCGATCCGGTTATCTTTGATTTCTGCTCTCAATATCGAGTGACCCTCAGTTAGATCTACCCGTCCTTTTGGAGGATCGTGTTGATGCTCAGGCACTTTACCGAAGGGGTTACAGGCCAGGTTTTTACCCTCAGCCATTTGATTACATTCTACTGCCCTCGGCTGTATCGAGGCTTGATCAAGCTTCAACAGCGGTCCAAAAAATCTTTCTTCACAAATGTTGATAAGGGGAAGGATCGGGGATGGATGAGCAGGTTTATTCGAGTGAGGACCTTGGATATCATCCCGGCCCAGAGGATGCCCTTTCTAGAGTGATGGAACGATCGATGTAAGTGTACTTCCCTTTAGCCACTTCTCAATTATTTTTTTGTTTGTCACGATAACCTCTTTGTGCTCTCTCCAGCTGTTGCTTGGCATCCCAAGATGGTCCTAGACTTGGCAGGATGGATCAGGCGTTTGGATGAAAGGTTCCCGTATTGTCTCCGATCTTGGACCGTCAAGGCTAAGGAGCGTTGGGTGGCTAAGAATCACGGTGAGGTTTCTTTTACTGCTCGTGCTCCGTATTTTGTGTTCCCTTCTGAGCTCTAAGCAATGACATACCGCATTTATTGTGTTGGTGCAGGTCTTGGAGAGAATATGCAGATGAGGCCACCCCCCGATGGTGAAATGGAGGCCTTGGGGCCTGATATGAACAAGAAAAGGAAAGACAGGGCGGCCACTGCTCGTACTGATGAAACTGCTGCCCTAACCTCCGGGTTGAACCCTAATGTTGAGAGGGAGGACGATGATCGAAGTCTGTTGCGGAGGAGAACAAGGTGCAGCGTGAGAGATTCACAGGCACCCCGATCGGAGGTTGCTGAGTCTGGGACGGCTGGGTCCTGTAGGGCTAAGGATTAGGGGGTCCTCGAAGAGGACGTTGATGAAGCTTCGAATCATGCGGCCGGATTCGATGTATCTTCTACTAGCAGGACCGTTGGCCCCGATGGGTCGGGGTTCTGGGCTTTCCAAGAACATGGGTAGTTATTTGGAGAAATCGGCGACCCGAATGATCTTATTCAGAACTTTCCAGTCTCATCGGGAGAGATGAGGGATGCCAAAAGGATGACCGGTGCTACGGTTGGTACTCCTTTCAGAGGGGGAGGCTTCATTGCCAACATTTTTGATGGCATAATCGACGGAACTGATCTCGATGTCTCTGGCGCCGTCAAAGCGGCGAAGAAGTCCCTGCAGTGGGTGAAAATTTTTCCTCGCGCGTTTCTTTTCGCTCTCGGGCATTATTCGTCATCTTTTTTTTTTACTTTCTCGTTGTGTCGCAGTGTAAAGAGATGTATGATCACGCCATCCTTCATATTCGTAGGGAACTTTTTTGCCACGAAAAGGAGCGTAATAACATTGCTTCGAAACTACAAGACTCGGAGGCTCGTGGCCCCCGAGGAGATAAAGAGTTGGGGGAGCTTCGGGACTCTTTGGAGGTGGTGCTTCGGGAGAAAGCCGCTCTTGCTGCTTAGGTATTCTGCCTTGCTCATACCTGCTCTTTTACTCCGCATCCACACATGTTCTGTATTCACATATTCACCATCTTGCCTTTCATTATAGGTCAAGCAGAGCAGCTCGTAGATTAGTCTATTGGAGACGGAGGTCTCCGGGCTGAAGGAGCGGAGCGAGACTGTGACCAAGGAATTGGCGACATCCCGAGGCCTTCTTTCGGACACCCGCAGGGAGATTGCTACTTTGTCCGCGGCTAAGTCTGAGGCCGAACGAGATGTTGCGGCTTATAAGGAGGATGCGGCCACGGCGCATGCAATGGATCGTGACATATCCCTAGCGGCTGAGCAAAAACTGGTACGAGCTATCGAGCATGCCAAGGTGAAGGCGAAGAGGGAGGTCCTGGAAGAACTCGAGGCCAGAGGCTTTAAGCTGTCTGCCAACCTGGAGGAGGCTCGCGTGACGGAAGGAAGACTGGCACTCTTGATTGTCCCCGATGGGGGTGAAGATGATAGTGGCGAGGAGTAGTCTCCGAGCCCTTTTTTATATGCCTTCTTTTTTGTCCCATGTGTTCTCCCTCCTGGGAGACAGTGTAAAAGGTGTTTTTCCTTTTTGTCAATGCACGAAAGGAGCTTTTATTTTGCTAGTCCTTCTTGTTACAATCCCTCTCTCCTCCCCCCCCCCATTTTTTGCTTTCGAGCATCGAGTGTCGGCCCTTTGGAACCTTTTCATAGGATGGACAGGGGGCCACGAGACTAGCCATGTCTCGAGGTTGAGTCGGTAGCTCTTCTAAATCGATATTTGTGACGTCGGGGATCTCCCGAGGTCCCTTGATTATATGAGTTATGTGGGAGCCTAAGATGATTCTTCCAGTGCACTCCCCAATGAGAAGGTGACGTTAACGCGGCCAGAATTAATTGGCCTTCCTGGGCAATTGAGCAGTTGTTTCCTGGCCCCTATATATATATCTATCCGCCCTTCAAGAGGCGATTTTGTAGTTTTTTGATAAGCCTATCTCCTCTGTAGAGCCTGGCACTTTGTGTGAGTCCCTTCACTTCTTTGCTTCAGGAAGTTTTTGCCTGGATCCTCCTCTTCTTCTCCTTATTCTATCATGGCCGTGGCCGCCGCTTCGACAACTGATCCTCGGACGAAGGGGATTCCTTCCTGTGTTCTACCTTTGGTTGGTGCCAGCGGCCCTCTCACGATGTTGGGGGAGCGAGGCCCGGAGTGTGCCGCCTCGAAGAGGGTCTCCACGTCGGGGAAGCCTCCCAATGTTCTGGGCCATCGGGAGCACGTGTCGAGGATTATTTCATCGGTGAGGGAAGAGAACCTCGGGGAAATCAAGAGAGAGTGCGGATGGTGGAAAGGCGTGATTCTACAAGTTCCTTCCCCCGAGGAGAGTGTCATGACATATGTTTGGGGTTTCTTGAGCGTGTATACCCATGTCCTCGCGCCGGGTTTCCCAGACAGGGTCGTGCTTGATTTCTGTAGAAGGTATCAAGTAATGTTGGCGCAAGTTCATCCCTTTCTCTGGAGAATAGTGCAGTCGATGAGATATTTTGCTGATAAGGCCGGGATAGAGTTTACCCTCAGTCACCTTATAAGGTTGTACAGGCCATTACATTACCGGGGCCTAGTCGCTCTTCAGCGTAGGTCCACTCGAGCTTCTATGATCGGTAGTGAGGAGGATGAGGATCGTGGATGGATGAGTCAGTTCATTCGAATCCAGATGACCGATAGTATTCCCGGAGAATTTTTACCGTTTCCTAACAAATGGAACTCCGCACGTAAGCATTCTATTCAAACTGTCTTTCTCTTCATATGAGGCTGGCCTCATAACAATGTCTTCTTGTCCTTTGTTTACAGCAACTCATTGGTTGCTCGGTGAGGTCCCTAATTTAGCCGAATGGTCCCGTAGGCTGGCAGCTTGCTGGGATCACGATAGGTGCCGGTGGTGAGATCTTTCAAAAGGGAGATGGGAGGCGAAGCATTATGGTAGGTGCCTGACGTTCCCCCCCCCCTTTAGGCATGGCTTCCTTTTTGATGATTCGCCCGATTCCCCTGTCGTAGGTGACGGTAGTTCATTCGAGGCAAGACTGGGTTCCCTGAGGGAGGAGGAGAGATTGCTGGCCTAGCAATCAAGGAATGCTGGTAAAAGGAAAGGTGTTCCATGGTGCGAGCAGTCTTGCGATGAGGTGACTTATCCTCAGCAGTTGAGGGGAAGTGATTTGGTCTGCCAGCAAGCTTCTGGAATTGATGCACCATCAGACGTTTCTTCAGCCCTCGGCAAGGCTACTCGCCTTGGCCTTGTGGTGAGTTTTTGCCCGCGGTATGGATGTTTTGGCCCCGTGCTCCTTTCTCTTCCCTTTACTCACCCGGCTTTTCTTCTTCAGGCTTTTGATAGGCTCAAAGTCGTGCTGCTTCGTTGCGAGGCCCCGTTACGGGAGGCTTGAAAAAGGGAAAAATCCCTCAAACTTCTCTGTGCGGCAAAGGAAAATAAGCTTGTTTCTTTACGGCGTGGGGTGGACCGAAGCCGCACCCGGGAGACCCTCTTGGAGAAACAGGTATCCTGCATTTCGCGCTGGCCTGTATTAACTTTTTTGTCTTGCCGTCTTTGACGCGTTGCCATTTCAGTTGAAGGACAAGGCAGATGAGATGGAACAACTCTGGGGCGAGGTCGGAAAAACCATACGTGAATTCACTGAGCTGCAAGCGCGTGTTAGTGACCATTCTGAGGCCAAAGAGAGGGCTCAGGCCGCGACATCCGTTCTTGAGGCACAAATTCAGGTCACTCATGCGAATAATTTTGCTCGGGCGATAATGATCGCGAGTCTCTCATCCGAGTTATCAAGGGAAAAAATCGAGATGGTGAACGTCCGAGCCGAGGTTGTAATGAATAGCAGGGAGTATGAGAGGTGCAAACAATAGCAGGGAGTATGAGAGGTGCAGATCTAGGAGGGAAACCCTCAAGGAGATTCATGCCAGAGGCTTTGATCTTTTGGAGGAGATCGAACAAGCCAAAGGAAAGGAGTTCTATGCCAAGTTCCTGATATCCGATGATGAGGATGATGATGAGGAGACCGCCGGACCGTAGTTGCCGAAAATAAAAAGGGAACGAATATTCCCTGCCTTCTTTGTTGTGTATATATAGCTTTCATTGTATGATGCAAGACGAGATTTGCGCCTCGTCATCAATATGTAGTAATAAGAGTGTAAACCTCACAACTTGTATCTTCTGTATTTCTGCTTGTTGGAGTTCCCATTGGGTCAATTCGATCCCGGATTTTCCCTTAGGCTTGCATGCTTTATCTGTCTTCGGGTTTAGTCCCCGAGTCGGGGTCCGACTAGAGCTTAATATACCCTCGGGTTTTGGGTTTGTTCGGGCTGGCGATGATGGTTTTTATTTCCGTGCCCTTGGGTATATTGCAATTTTTGGGTCCAGTCTCCAAGTGAAGTTGCAATCCGAGCTGTAATCGACCTTTAAATTACCTTGAGTTTCTGGTCGCCGACAGTGGCACTTATGACGTTTGGTCATTGAGACCTTTTAGTACAAGTCCCGGAGGCTCGCATAGTTAACTATTTTGGATCTGGTCTCCGAATCGGGTTATGATTCGAGCTCATTTTGACCCTCAAGATGTTAATTTTCAAGCTGGCGATAATGGCTCTTACGCTGTTTGGTCTTAGAGACCTTTCAATATGAGGCCCGTAGGTTTGCTTAGCTGGCGACAATGGCTTTCACGTTGTTTTTGCCCGTGGTCTTTTTTGTAGGCTTTGTTTCCGCTCGTTAAGGTTTTTTTATAGTATTTTTGCCTAACCCATCGTCGGTTCTAGAGGAACCTCGATTTCAAGTCATCGTCGGCGATGTTTCGAGCACCTTGTAAGGTTCATAGCTCGTAGGCCGAGTAGATCGACGCTCTTGCGATTTGGAGATGACATGGTCAGAGCTCGTTTTTGCCTGTTGAGGGAAGCCTGTTTTAACTGGTTCTTTTCGAAGTATATTCAGAGTAGTGGCCTGCAATTTTTAGCGATAGTCGGGCATCCCCAAGTCGTGTTATTTTGGCTGTATCAGCCATTTTGACTGTAGTCATATGCATTTGGCTGTAGCCATTTTTGATCCCAAGTGGTAGTTTAGGTGTCTACATCGAGGGTATGCCCTTAAGGGATTCTTACAAATGCAATGTATAGCCTAAACTTTGGGATTTTCATGCCTGTTGAGGTCTTAGAGTTTGTCATGCCAATTGAGGTCTTACAGTTCTTCATGCCTATTGAGGTCTTACAGTTTGTGTAATGGAGAATAGATCTGGTTACGCCGATGCTTCCTGCTAGGGGTCTTATAGTTTCGGGTCTTCCAGTCGTATGGCGATTAACAGCAGTCTCTGAGTCATCGAGTTTGTTTAAGCTTGAAGACCGCTTCTCGTGAGCTCAGAGTTGCCATCCAGGGGCTTGATGAGCCCGGAGTTCCGACCTTAGGGTCGCACATGTTGTCGAATTGCTGATGCTAAGTATCCAAGTATATCGGGACACATTCGATGGAGAAGAATTTGCTGTGAGTATGTTGAAATCGCCTTTTCCGAAATACGAAATGCCGAAAAGGTATTCTTTATTGCTTGGCGTAAATATATGTTGTAAATACATATTGTCCCATTGTTGTGAGCTCGGCCCGCATGGGTGCGGCTCCTCTAATTATCTGATCTGTTTACATGATTCCGTTTTGGAACTTAGCCTGCCATTTATTGGCCCTTCCGGGGGGACGGTGTCCCTCAAAGAAGGTCATCGTACGCCGTCTAACTGTAGAAGAAAGGCCGGAGATCTCGTCGGATCCTCTCCTGGGGGATAGGCTGCTCTGCTAATAATATTGTTATAGGGACCTTCTTTAGGTTGGAAGCCCGGTCGAGGGAAGAGATCTCGGTGGGTCCCGCAAAGGCCTCGGATCTCCGAGTGGAGTTCAGAACTTTTGAATGCCTTGACTGACAACCTGCATATAGGTTAGTAAAAGAAAAGAAACGATAAAGGAGCGGAGTAGTTCTTCCTTGCTGCGGGATGTGGAGGTGACATTTTGAGGCGCAAGCCCCGATACAGCCTTCTGCTATGTTCGACCAGGCTTGGCCGAAGATGTGGTTCTGCTTACCCTTTGATCCCTTAGAGGGCAGAGGCATTGATGCCGGCAATGGGTCATATGGTAAGGGATTTCCTTTCGTCGCGTGTAGCTCCTTGTCGAATACTTTAGTCCCACCTCTGTCGTGGAGTTTCATCCCTTTGGTGGAGCGGGGTCGAAGTCGCCTCCGGGCGGTGTGCTTGTTGTCACCTAAATAAAACGTCCGCGCTTTGCGGGCTCGGCCTTCCAGCCCTAGCTCAGGCGGGCTGTATGGAAGGAGCAGCCTTCCTGACTGTTGTAGAGATCGGCGTCTGGAATCCATCAAAGATTCGAGGTGTGGGAGTGGTTTGGTTCGTTAGTCCGAACTGCCCCATTGGCTTTGGCTTGACATCATATGTATAATTGGTCGAATCACCTGTACTCATGAACACATGTTTTATTTGAAATAGGTCAAATGAGGGAGGGGAGTTACCAATGCGTTAATATGAGGCCGAGGCAAAGTCTCGGCGTCCCTTTCCTTGGATGCAAGGGTGTCCTTTGGGTATATTCCCCAGACCCCTCTTTTCCTGGCGATGAGCACTTTCAACCTATATTTTACAGATCTTTGAAGGGTGTCACCGCCCCTTTACTGTGGTGGCAATATGTCGTGTCTTGTCAGCTTCGTTTTTCCCGATCTCCTTCCTTCCTGGGAGCTGGATTCGAGCCTGACCTCTCGATGATACTTGGTGGCGACCTCTATTAAATAGCATAGTTGTTGTTCTTTTGAGCTGGTGACTGTGCGCGCCCCGCGGTTCCCACACCGGGCCATGGTCATCTTGAAGGGGTTTTGGTCGAGTAGGTCTGAGCCGCCTGGTGTTCCTGGTTCCGCTTATGGGGATCACGATGTTTGGTATAGCAATGCTGAAATCGTACTCGGCTGGGCGGGGTTTCCCTGCCAGCTGTGCCTTGTTGAATCTGGTTCCATTGGAGGTTCCTCGAGGGTGCTGTCCTCGGGCTATTTCCCTATTGTCGTGAGGTAGGTTGTTATAAGAGCTTCCACAAACCTGATTCGATCCTTTCGAAGGGATTCCCAAACATCCTCATTGTGGCGGGGTCAGTTACCGATCCGTCGTTACTTGATCTCTCGGGTACTAGCTCGACATAAGGAGATGTTTCCGGCGCTACTGCGTTGGGAGTCTCCAGGCGACTTTGCAGCCGAGCAATAGCCAACTGTCGTGCCTGCAACATTTCAAAAAATAACATGAAGACTAACTTCTTGTTCTACCCGGGCCGGGGTTTTTTGAGCTTCCTGTTAGTCAACACACTTTATGCTATCATTGGTACATGAGGCTTTGTTGACCTGTTGCGCGCCTTGCAAGCCCGCGTCCGCTTGAATCGATCCAAATGCGTTGTCGGGGTCCTGCGGTGTCGTGTCAGCCTCTGGAGTAGCCATGCTGTTTTTGTTGTGATTTTTAGGGTAGTCATTCTCGATTTTGCTTACAGAGCCGGACATTATCCTAAAATCAAAAGATCTTGGGCAAGAGAAAGTGTGAAAGATAATGTGTGTTTGTGTGACGAAACTAGCAAGAAGATAATCACTATTATTTTTAGCCCCACGGTGGGCGCCAAACTGTTTACCGTGAAAATGTTAACAACAATTAAATATGTAAATGGGACTCTAAAAATACGTGATCTATTCCCGAGCTAGTTATTAGAGCAGGTGATGTTAAGAATGTTAAGCTTAACTATGAAATGCGAGCTAAAACAAGACAGTAATCGGACCGAGGGAGCTTGCTGCCCGGATGCAAAGTCGGTTGATGGGGATATCGGGGCCAAGGTTCGAGCCGAGCTCGAGCTATCGGGGGCAGTCGGGAATGGGATAATAGGAGGGGAGGTGATCAAGCAAGGCTCTATGTTACCCATATTGAGCAATACAGTGAAGAACAAGTAAGAGAATGGCAAATGCTAAAAAGGCCTCGGGCAAGTTAAGAACAAGCAACTTAGAAGAAAAGAGAGAGAGAGAGAGAGAGAGAGAGAAAGAGAGAGTGCGAGAGAGAGAGATTATTGCATTTGTGGAGAAATAGAGCAACATCAACCCTTTACAAAGTGGTATGGGTTCCTCTTATATAGGCGAGGGAACACGGTATGGTATAGAGTGCATTAAATGTAAAGGTACGGGGATGGGACACCTGGTCAGGACACCAGAACCTATTGGTTCTAGCTGCTTGTCTCGGGAGTCCCCCATCTTCATAACCTTTGCCGGGCCGCGGACAGATCCCTTAACCTCGGAGCCACTGTAGGGTCGCGGATGATCCTCGAGGTAGGGAGCCCGATCATGATCCTGCGGCCTCGAGATGCTGTCATGACATTCCGAATATACCTTAATGGTGGGAAATGGATTCCCCTGATTTCACCGCGTACACCTACAAAAAAACCCACGGGCAAAAACAGCATAAGAGCTATTGTCGCCAACTAAGAAAGCCTATGGGCCTCATATTATAAGGTCTCTACGACCAAACAGCGTAAGAGCCATTGTCGCCAGCATGAAAATTGACAACTTGAGGATTAAAATGAGCTCGAATCGTAAACCGATTCGGAGACTGGATCCAAAATAGTTAACTATGCAAGTCTCTGGGCCATATACTAAAAGGTCTTAAAGACCAAACGGCATAAGTGCCACTATCGCCGGCCAGAAACTCAAGGGTCGATTACAGCTCGAATCGCAATGCGACTCGGAGACTGGACTCAAAAATTGCAACATTCCTAAAGGAACAACACGAAGGCCACTGTCGCCAGTCCGAAAAATACTTTGGGATCAATTAAAGCTCGAGTCGCAACACGACTCGGAGACTAGACCTGAAGCTAATTGAAACAACCAGACGCCCAAGGGCAGGAAATAAAAACCATCATCGCCAGCCCGAACAAATGCAAAACTCAAGGAAATTTAAGGGTCGACTACAGCTCGAATCGCAACACGACTCAAAGACTGGACCCAAAAATTGCAATATGCCTAAGGGCTCGGCATAAGTGCCACTATCGTCGGCCAGAGATTCAGAGAAACTTAAGGGTCGATAACAGCTTGAATCGCGACGCGACTCGGAGACTGGACCCAAAATAGTCAAACTTCAATATGCCTAAGGGCACAACTCAAATGATACCATCGTTAGCCGATTAAATCTCCAGGCCACGCGCCCGCGAGGTCATCTCAACCCAGAGCACAAAGGTCCATCATCATCCGCCCGTGCAGGCAGGAAAGAGCTTGAGGGTCGATTGAAGCTCGAGTCACAATGCGACTCGGAGACTGGACCCGAAACAGTTGGAGTGGAAAATGCCCAAGGGCAAAAGATAAAAACGACTACTACCTGCCCGCACGGGCACAAGAAATTCAAGAACAAGAAGGCTCGAGTTGGAACCCAACTTGGAGACTAAGCCTAAACATCTAGGCCAAGCACGGAGGCCCCGACACCTGCTCGCACCAAGGATCACACTTGAGAGCCCCCGAGTCCGTCTGATTGGTTCCAGATCTATGAGGACCTCGCCAAAACCAGTCTGCCCAACCGAACGTAACGACGAAAAAAGGGTACATGAGAAATAAATATTCAAGTTTCTTCTTATATATTATTTGCATGAAAAAGGCTCACTCTCCGTCTACAGGCATACTCCACATATATCATAAACAAAGCGACAAAACGGCAGAATCTACACTCAACACTAAAAGAGGCCACAGCTTGTCAAAATTCGCCCTCCGCAACTTTAACAACAGGTGACCAAGCACCACGATTATTCTCCTTGCTCGAGCCAATTCCTCTGGGAAAACGGAACCCCTTGCACCAACCTGCTCGAGTACCTCTCTTTGGGATCTGCAACGAACTTATTCCTCGATCCTCTATTCTTGGTCGAGGGCTCGCTTCAGCCCAGCTTGGGCATCAGCAGCACCCTTCATACAAATCGCTATCTCCCAACCAGCCTTGGTTCGGCTTAGTGCCACTTCGGCCCAAGCATCAATTATCTCGGCTATAAAACTTTGAAAGAACAGATTCGAAGTTCCCTAATCATACCCGGTTGAACTCTAGCACTGTCATGAGTCAAAAGGAGTTGAACCTCAAAGGCAGAGACCTTGGCCAAGGCATTCGTCCTCTCTGAAGCATGAGCCTGCACTAAATCCCTTAGCTCCCCACAAGTAACTCTGGCGTAGTTGACGCCGCCCTTAAGGTACTCCAAAAACTCTGCTTTTTTCTGTAGCTGATATAACAAAAAGGGGGTCAGCCCTAAAGGCAAAAGGGGGCGAAGTGCGTATTACAGGAAGCTACCTACCCTATCAAATAGCTCCGTTAGTACGGGCCCGAAAGAACCGTCACCCCGGAATCAAGGGCTCCGAAAACACCCGGCTGAATCGACGCATTCTCCTCAGAGGCATGAAATGGCCTCGCCTTGATAAAAAGTTATGTCGCATCACATATCTCACCATCGTCATTTCCCTCTTGGAAATATATGACTCCCTATAGGGGCACAATCGTGTCCCCGAAGGACCGTCCGACCAACAACGCCCGAACGAACGCGACAGAGGAAGGAAAGCATGGCTGCTGAATTCGCCATCATCATAGATAGAGCCGACGAAGCACGAGGCGCACTGCTTGAAGGACATCATTTCATCTCTTCAAACAAATGACGAAGGTTTCGAAGGGGTGGCACCAGCAACTAACACCTAGGAGGAACGATTTTCCCGAGCCTGGTCTCTACTTTCCCCTAATAAGCAGCCATTAAAGTCAGGTTTCGATGACCCCTGAGGAGGCGAAAGCAGCCTCATGTTGCATAAGAGAAAAGTGGCGACAAATTCGAAGAACAACCAAGGGCACCAGCGATCAGCATAATCTCCTACGCCGGAATAATAGTCAACCTCGGAGACCAGTACAAGATCAACACACAAAGGAAACTAGCTAGCAAAAGCAGTTGTTTTTAACATACATACGGAACATGCCCCGGACGCCAATCTGGATGGTCCAAATGCAGGCGGACCGCCGCCCAGAGACTGCATCCAAAAAAACCATCAACATCCCTAAAGCAGGAAAGCATCCTTTCAAAACCTACTACAAAGTCTAAAGACACTACCCACGCTTTCATGGTAAGGATCCGGCGGCCTGAGGTTACTGATCTTATTCAGGGTCAGCACACGAAGGACCCTACGCAAAGCCATTTTTATAAATCAAAGGCTCCAGGGAGGATCGAGGTAGCACCAGAGCATGGGCAATTCCTCAAATGGAAGTCAATCACATATGCTCCAGATATCCAACCACAATCAATCTGAAAGGGACTTCCAGGTACCAAAAAATGGCCTTTACTCGAGATACTGCTCTCAAAACTCAGAACTTCACCAACTATCTCCAAGCGATACGGAGAACCCAATGGCCGGAGCCTATTAGGTCAACTGAGGCTCGATCCGAAGTACAACAACGGGCTCGAGAAGGAGCCACACCAATCAACAAAAAATCGGGAAAAAGTCCTACATCCAAGCCAGGCATCAGCAGCTAACAACGGAGGAAGACATTCAAGGGCCTCGAAGGGCATAAGAACATACAAAAGCAAGGCAAGAATTGAAAGCATGAGTCAAGAAAAAGTATATTCATATTCATAAGAAATCTATAAACAACAACCCTCGATGGGTCCTTACATATGGTTACAAAATCCCGCAAGGGGATCATCACATAAAAAAGGAAATCCGACGGTGTGCATACAGCAAAAGCCTAAGAGTCTAGCCTACTTATTATGCGGTATCTCCGTCGTCATCCCCTCAGGAATATGACCTCAAAGACAATATCTTCCAAGTCCGAGGCCCTCAGAGACCTCATCTCGATTCCTTAGAATGGCATCTTCAAAAGGAAGAGAGGTGAGGGAAGGAGACAAGAAGTGGCTGTGTGAAAAATATGGCTGACGTGAAACCCGCCAGTATCAATCCTACCAAGCCGCTTCTTGAGATGTTGCCTCAACCTGGGAGGCAACAGCCAGCAGGGACCGCTACCATACCCCCAGGAATCCAAAAGGGGTGCAACGCGTCGAGCCAAGGGAGGAGGGTGAGCAGCGGTGTATAATTCGAGCCCCTTCCTGAGCAGCGGTGCATAGTCTGAAAAATACCCCCGAGGGTTGGAAAGAATTGGCCCTCTGCCTTATCACCCCGAGCTGACAACAATTGAAACAACAACAACAGCAACAACAAATCACGGTGGCACAACTCCGTCCAACCGAAAGAGATCAAGAAAGGAGTCAAGGCGCATATGGCATAAAATCTTGAAGCCTGGGGCCTCAAACACGACAAGATGGTAGAGATTCAAGATAGCAAAATAGGAAGAAGAGATCGGTACTGAAGGGAGTTTAAATGAAAAAGCTAGCCACAATGAGCCTCATTTATAGGGATGGCAGAGCAACCGATTGCGCCATTACCGCCCTCGAAAAATGTAACGGCAGGCGCAATCAATGCGTTCATAGAAGCTGAACCGATAGCAATGGTATAACTCCGAAGAACGAAGGTTCGTGACATTTCGGGCGATCCTGAAGAAGCAAAAAGGCGAAGTACCTCGATACATGTCAAAGGAGAGCTGCACCATCAGCATGATGCCGCTACAGGAGATCAAGAAATGATATGTCTATACCGTTTCTTATCACTTCCATCTAAGAAAAGCAGAGACTATCTGTGTGCGGTGAAAACTGGGGGACCGATTTCCCCTCGACATAATGCTTCAGAGTGTGGCCCCAGAAGTACGGGATCTCGGGTCAATCGCTTCCCTCGGAACCTGCCGATGCCCTACGAAAAATGAACATCGGATGAAGCCCAGACGAACGCAGGAATCCCCCGAGGAATGCACCCCGGGTCTATCAAGTCTATTCAAGCAAGCTCGATGCCAGCCCACATACAACGTAAAACTAACGGGTTGTCACATCTCATTCTTTTTTGTCATACTACGCATTTTGTACTAAGTCTAGGTGTCCCCTTTCTATAAAAGAGGGGTCACCAACACCTTGTAACCAGAGCTCCAATCATCCTATTCAAGTGCAATAATATCTTCTCTCTCTTTCTCTTCTCTAAATCGCTTGTTTCCCCTTTGCTCAAAGCCGTTTATCGTTGATCATTCTTACTATTTGTCACTTGGTACTGGCCTAAGGTTGTCTCCGTATTCATTGCCTATTAACTTGTTCTTCATTCTGTAGCTTAATATTGGCCGAAAGAGCCCTATCTAATTATATCTTTAACTATTATCACATCCCCGGTGGTCCCCGACAGTTCGAGATCAATACTAACGCCGACCCCGTGGTCCCATCGACTATCTCTGTGCCCGGGCAACAGCCCCCCCTTTGGTTTGATTACTACCTTGGTTTAGCTCGAATTTCATCATTAAAAGTAACTCTCTTAGCATCAACTACTCTAACAACTAGCTCGAAAATAGATCACGTATTTTTAGAATCCCATTTACAAATCTAATTGTTGTTACCATTTTCACGCTAAACAGTGAGCCTTTATGATAACTGAGGTGTCTCGTTGGTTCATCTGTCCAGAAACGCATTGATTGCATCCGTCGATATGTCTTTCAAAGATATTGATGGCGCCGTCAGTTACTTTTTCAAGGAGTATAGATTGTGCCTGTTTGTTGTGCTACCCTTTCCCTATAAATGGAAGCTTTCTTGAATCAAACTTCGCTCAGTCATTCTTCACCATTTTTCAACTCCCTTCTTCTCATCGCCCTCATCCAATTTTATTTCTCATGTTTAACGCCTGTGGCCGAGGGGCATGCGGCAGCGCTTTCACCGGCTACGCACTGGCCCTTTCTCAAAGTTGTCTTTCTCCGAGCGGGATTGCACTAACTTCTTGTTGTTGTTGTTGCTGTTATTGTTGCTACTGCTATCGTCATTGGCTCGAGGCGACGAGATAGGGGCGCCGATTTCTTCCAACTCAGGAAGATATTTGGACTCTATATCGCTGCTTAGGAGGATGTTTGGACTCTACACCACTGCTCACCTCCTTACTCCGGCCTGGTGTGGCACTTCATCCCTTTTGCTTTTCGTAGGGTGAGGTGGAACTACTAGCCGATAACTTGCACGGCATAATGTCCCAAGAAGTGGACTCAAAGTAGTCATGCAGGTAAGGCCGAGGCTCGCCAAGTATTCTTTATCTTTTTCTTCATCACTTATCCTCTTCTTCATCTTATCACTTGAAAATGCTGTTTTGGAAGACCGAGATGAGACCCTCGAGGAGATGGTGCTCAAAGTTACTGCCACCGAGGATGCACCCCCGAGAATAGATTAGGCTTTTGGCTTTTACTATATGTATACATTTTTTCTTCTTTGTTTCTGTGTAAGGACCCCTCGTGGGTTTTTGTAATCATATGTAAGGACCCTTCGTGGGCTTTTGTAATCATGTGCTTATGAATACAAAGATTTGTCTTCAATTTGTCTCTGATTTATGATATATTTCTTTTTGTCTGCATTTGTGAAGAATCTGAATGCGTGACTCCACCGATTGGTGCAAATATCGACCCCGGGTGCAAGTATTTCTTCTGGCTCTTGATTGATTAACACGATTCCTCGTAGAATCCTTTGTTGTTCCTTGGACTGAGTCCGGATTGGTTTGATAAACTCGGGTCATCGGGATCCCCAACATCGAGTTGAATGAGAGTAGGGCTTGAACTTTCAGTACGAGACTTAGCCTTTTAGACCCCGCGATGGTCCCCAATGGGGGGATTTGCTCGGATGCCTTAGAACAAAGATTGCCTATAGGCTTTCGAAAGCAGTCCCCGAGTGGGGTTCGCTCACGCTCGGGCGACCTGGAAACATGTTTGAACTCAGTGTAGATAGCATTAAGGCATTATAGATAGATCCCGGATGAGGGCTTACCCAGGTTTAGATGGTACCTCGAGGCCAAGCCCATATGAGTAGGTTTTTAGAGCTTATCTTCTTTTCGAGAGAGGCCCTCGAGATCGGGTACCATCTAGAGGCTTAGGATGACGTCAATGGTGTCTTGGAGCATATCTTCTCCTGGGTGGAGGTCCTCAAGATCAGGTACCATCTCGGGATGTGTAGTGATGTCATTGGCTTCCTAGAGCCTGTCTTCTTCTTGGTGGAGGCCTTGAGATCGGGTACCATCTCGGGACATGTAGTGATGTCATTGACTTCTTAGAGCCTGTCTACTTCTTGGTGGAGGTCCTCGAGATCAGGTACCATCTCAGGACGTGTAGTGATGTCATTGGCTTCCTGGAGCCTGTCTTTTTCTTGGTGGAGGCCTTCGAGTTCGGGTACCATCTTGAGGCTTGGTTGATGCGGGGGTCTCTAACCCCAAAATGTCGTACGGCGGCGTCAAGTGTATGACATCGTTACGAAATGACCGAGGCGCATCGAAGGTACTTCGAGGAATGAAGGTTCTCTGCCGCTGGCTTCTTCTCCCGTCGAAGGCACTTCGAGGGATGTTCGACGCCAAAGGGCGCGTATATTGGGCGATCGTGTCCCAAACCAGGGCGGTTCTATCGGGGTAGATGGAGCCAGACCACTAGATGTATGCTCAACTCTCGAGGAAGCTTAGAGGCTTTACTCTGAGGTAGGTTCTGGCCGTTCGTGGTTTTATAGTTTTGTAATTTTCACTTTCTCACTGTGTTTCTCTTCCACAGGCTTTTAATAAGCTCAAATTGAAACTGCTCTGCCGTGAGACCAAGTTGAGAAAAGCAGTAGATAGGGAGAGATCCCTCAGGAATTTTTGGATGAAATGGAAGACGATTTGTCACACTTGCGGTACGAGGCAAGTCACAGTCTGAACTACGTAAGCTACCTCGAGGAGTAGGTAACTTCTGTTCCAAGGTAGTGCGCATTTTTTCTTCTATCTTCCGAGGCTAATGTTTCATTCACTTTAGCTCTAGAAAAAGATAAAGGCTCGGGTGGACACCTAGATATCGGCTAAGAAAGATGCTTTGGTCAAGGTTTCCGCCCTCGAAGTGCTACTTCGCAACGCTCATGAGAACAGCTTGGTACGAATGGACATGATTCCAAGACTCGAGTCCGAGATCCTGAAGATGAAGGCCAAAGTTGTAGATGCTCGGGCTGAAGCCGTGACAATCCGAACTAAGGCTGATAAAAAGATGGTTGTCTATTTGGAGGAAGCTACCAACGCTCGTGCTGAACTAAGGAGGGATCTCGACCAGGAGAGTTGGAATAAAGAGTTCGTGAGGTGTAAATCTCGTAAGGAAACCCTCGAGGAAATTCATGATAGGGGCTTCGATCTCTCGGAAGAGATAAAGCAGGCAAAAGCGGAAGAATATGATGCTAAGTTCTTTCTGTCTGATGTCGAAGATGGCGAGAAAGAGGACGATGGACCATAGTCCCTAAGGGGGACGTAGATTAGATTAGGACTTTCCTTTCTTGTTTTGCGTAGAGTGCTTTCATAGGACTTTGAAAATGAAGCTTGTATTCCCTCACATTTATGCATAAAAGGAAGCCTCGTGATTTTATTTTTCATGCATTCCCCTTTTCCTTGATTTTATCCAGATGAACTGGTCTTCGAGTTAAAATGAATCCTTAGATTCATGGTATAGCCTTGTAGCTCATTATGTTGGCCCGTAGGCTCTTACGCGTTTGGCCGATACGACCTTTTAGTATAAGTCGGCATTTGAGCTCTTATGTTTTTGCCTTTAGGCATATTTAGTTAACTGTTTTGGGTTCAGTCTCCAAATCATGTATCGATCCGAGCTCATTAGACCCTCAAGTTTTTGAACATAAGGCTGGCCTTTAGGCTCTTACGTGTTAGGTCGGTATGACCTTTTGTATAGGCTGGCAACAGTGGTTCTTACGCATTAGGTCGATATGATCTTTTATGTGGGCTGGCGACAGTGGCTCTTACACATTGGGTTGGTACGATCTTTTGTATGGGCTGGCGGCATTGGCTCTTATGCATTGGTTCGGTATGACCTTTTGTATGGGCTTTATTTTTCCCTCGTTAAGGACTTTTTGAAATTGTATTTTCCTGACTCTTCGACGGTTCGATAGAAACCTGGATTGTGAGTCGTTATATGGTGATGATCGAGCACCTCGGGAGGTTTGGCTCGGTGGCTGAGTATCTCGAAGCCTATAGTTTGGAGCTGACATGGTCGAAGCTCTTTTGCCTATGTCGAGGGTAGCCTGTTTAACCGGTTCTTTTCAAAGTATTTTCGAAGAAATTGAAAGCCTGTGATTTTATAGAGACGGTCGGGCATCCCTCGGTCACATTAGTTTGGCTGCTACAGCCTTGTGACCGTAGTCATTTATGTTTGGTCGGAGCCTTTCAGTCCCTGAGTGAAGTAGTTTTGGCATCTATATCGAGGGTATGCCTTTTTAGGGGTCTTACAAGTTTGATATAAGCCTTAACTTTAAGATCGGGATTATGCCTTTAGTAAGGTCTTACAAGTTTTACATGCCTTTGAGGTCTTACAGTTTTGGCTACTTGGTACAAGTATGGTTCATGCCTTGCTTGAGGTCTTACAGATATTTTCACTTGGTACAAGTGTGGTTCATGCCTTGCTTGAGGTCTTACAGATATTGTCATTCCCTTACATGGGTCTTACGAGACCGAGGCTGCCCGCATGTGGTCTTATGGCCTCGGGTTTTGATAAGTTGATGGGGGTGGCAATTGGAAGCAGTCCTCGACTCACCGAGAGTTTCTTGGCTCGGGAGGCATTACTTGTAAACTTGGTATTGCCTCATTGAGGGCTTATGATTTTAGAGTTTCTGACCCGGAGGTCGTGTGGCCTTGAGTTTTCAACGCCAGTCCCCGAGTGTTCGAGACATTTTTGGCTTTGGAGCCATTTGTGATCTTGATGTCGCCTCACTGAGGGCTTATGAGTTTGAAGCTCCGACCCGCGGGTCAAACAGCTTTGAGTTATTGATGCTAGTCCCCGAGTATTCGGGACATTTTATGGCTCTAGGGTCATTTTGGGCAAAAAATACCGAGCTTCCTTGAAATGCAAAATGCTTTGATGAAGGGGAAAGTGTTCTTTGATTACTTGGTACAAGTATACATGTTTTTGCTATTATGGGCTCGGTTGTTCTATGCGGACACGGTTCGTTCGACCGTTTGGCCCGGTGCATTATTTTCCTATCGAGACCCCATTTAGTGCATCTTGGCTTCTCCGAGTAGGTGACCCTCCGGGGGATGCCCCCCCAGTATTCGAGGTTGGTTGCAAAAGAAGCCTTGAATACTTGTTGAGTCTTCCTGAGGTAGCATATAGATGTTGCCTCGTTAAAAACCTTTCCGGTAAAACCCTTCTTGGGATAAAAACTCGGTCGAAGGAAAAGAGTGCAACGAATGCTTTTGGAACCTAAGGCCTTCGAGTTGGGAAGCGCTTTGGCCGTTTCGAACGGATACCTGCATTCAGGTTAGTAAAAAATGTAACTGAAAAAGGGAGATGGTCATACCTTAGTGCCGACGGCGCTTCGGATCTCGATGTGATTCAATCGTTTGTTATGAGGAATCGGTACGGTCCTTTGTTTTGTTTAGTCGAGGGTAGCCTAGGGTGTAGCTTGTTATCACTATTTTACTGTTTTCTAGTCCTTTGGCTTCTTTGAAGGTGGAGGTAATGGTGTCGGCATTATATCGTACACCGCGAACATCTCTCTTGACGCATGTTGTTCCCAGTAGATGGTTTTTATACCATTCTTTGTCGGGAATTTCATCATTTGATGGAGGGTGGATGGTATTGCTCTCATGCAGTGTATCCATGGCCTTCCGAGCAAGGCGTTGTATCTCATGTCTCCTTTGATGACATGGAATTTGGCATTTTGGATTGTGCCGACCATGTTGACTGGGTGGGTGATTTCCCCTTTCGTTTTTTCACTCGCCATGTTGAATCCATTGAGGACTTGAGAGGCTGGCACGATTTGTTCAAGCAGTCCGAGCTACTTTACCACCCTTGACCTGATAATGTTGGCCGAGCTACCTGGATCCACAAGTACACGTTTAATTTGAAATGTATTTACGAGGAAAGAGATTACCAGTGTGTTGTTGTGAGGATGAGACAAGGTATCGGTGTCCTCGTTGCTGAATGTGAGAGCATCCTCGGGTATGTAACCCTGAGTTCGCTTTTCTCTGGTGATGGATATTTTTGTTCTTCTAATCATGGGTTCTTGTGGAGCATCGATGCCTCCCAAGATCATGCGGATGACATTTTGTGGCTAATTTGTTTCGTTCTTCTTGGTCGCCTCTCTTTCCCGAAACTGATTTTTGGCCCGGTCGCTGAGGAATTCTTGGAGGTGACCTTTGCTGAGTAGTTGGGCTACCTCTTCCCGGAGCTGGTGGCAATCTTCGGTCCTGTGACCGTGTGTGTTGTGAAATTCACACACTAAGTTATGGTTCCTTTGTGAAGGATCTGATTGTACAAGCCTTGGCCACCTGGTGTCTCTGATTTTACTGATGGCGAATACGATATCTGAAATATCGACATTGATGTTGTATTCTAACAAGCGGGATGCCTCCGTCGGCCCTGTGTGCCTATCAAACCCAGCTTTGTTGATGAATCCCCGAGGATTCCGTCCTCAGTCCGTTCTTCGATTATTTCAGAGTATGTTACGCCTCGGGGCGTTTCTCCTGTCTTCGGTTTATGGCTGGTACCTTTCTTTGTTCGGTTTTGTCTCCTTCGCTAGAAGCCTTCTTGGGTATACCAAGCCCGAGGGGGCTCCTAATTGGTCGTCCTCGACCCTGATCTTCGATTGATATCGGTTATGAACATCCGACCAAGTCACGGCGAGGTATTTAACCAAATTCTGCTTCAGCTGTTTTGAATCCACCGAGCTTCGTTTGTTCAAGCCTTGAGTGAAGGCCTGCACTACCTAGTCGTCGGAGACTGGTGGTAGTTCCATTCATTCCATTTCAAAACGAGACACGAACTCTTGTAGCATTTCGTTCTCCATTTGCTTGATCTTGAAGATGTCGGATTTCCTTGTAGCTACTTTGATGTCACCAGCATGTGCATTTATGAAAGAGTCTGCCAGCATGGAAAACAAATCTATTGAGTTTGGGGCCAGGTTGTGATACCACATCATTGCCCCCTTCGAAAGTGTTTCTCCGAACTTTTTCAGTAGGACAGACTCGATCTCATCTTCCTTTAGGTCGTTTCCCTTCACTGCACAAGTGTAAGCAGTGACGTGCTCATTGGGATCTGATATCCCATTGTACTTTGGAAGGTCTGGCATTCTAAACTTCTTTGGAATGGGTTTTGGAGCCACTTCCTGTAGGAACAGCTTTTGCACAAATTTCTTTGAATCTACACCTTTCAGAATCGGGGGTGCGCTCGGAATTCGATCGACCCTGGAATTGTAGGTCTCTACCTTCTTGTCGTTGGCTTGTATCTTCTTCTCGCCTGACTCGATCCTCTTTGTGAGGTCCTTGAGCATTTTTACGATGGTGGGGTCGGCTGCCGATCCATTGTTGCTTGATCTCTCTAGTACCTGCTCGGCTGGGGGAGCCGTCCCTGGTGCTACCGTGTTGGGAGTTTTCTGGTGACTTTGTAGTTGAGCAATCGCCAACTGTTGTGCCTGCAACATTTCAAAAATAACATGAAGGCTAACCTCATGTTCCTCCCGAGCTGGGGTTTTTGGACTTCTTGTTGATCTCTTTGATGTACGCTCCTGTTAGTGTAGGAGCTTATATCGACGTGTTGAGTGTCGCGTGAAACCGCGTCTACGGGAATTGGTTCAGGTGTATTCTCAGGGTTTCGTGGCGGTACACCAACACTTGGAACATCCACACCATTCTCTCCATGGTCCTCAAAATTGTTGTTTACTGAGTTAGACATTTTGACTTGAAATCAAAGATCTTGACAAGAAAAAAAATGTGAAGGGTAACTTGCGTTATGTAGTTAAACCAACAAGAAAATAATAACTATTATTTTTATCCCCACGGTGGGCGCCAAACTGTTTACCGTGAAAATGGTAATAACAATTAAATTTGATTTTGTGGTTCTAAAAATACGTGATCTATTTTTATGCTAGTTGTTAGGCAATGAATGCTAAGTAAAAGATTAAAGAACAAGATTATAGCATAGAGACGATGTGATATTCAAACCGAACGGCTGGAGGTCGGGGCCTCGAGCTGCCGTATAAGAGTCCTCGAGGTCGAGTCTGGAGGTCGGGTTAGGGCAATCGAGGGGGGACTAACAATTATGAAAGCTAAAATAATGGTTGTTTATGATCAATGATAAGCAATAAACGAATAACAATAAATAGAACACAATGAATATAAGCAATAAATGGAAGTAATGAGATCAAGAGAATATGTTAGAGAGAAAAGAGAATGTTCTTGCGTATTAATGTTGAGTATTAGATGCCTTACAAAATGACAAGGATCTCATTTATATATGAGGGGGAATCCCAACATAGTACAAATACATTATTACCAAAATATGGAGATGGTACAACTAGTTAATGCCATGATGCGGGCTTAGACTAGCGTGACAGACTCTGTCGGCTCTAGCTACTTGCCTTGGGAACTTCCCACTTTTTCACCATAACCGCTGATCTATACCTCCCCGAGGTCGGGCGTCGATAGCCCCTCGGGAGTGAATCTCGACCATAGCCTCAAGCCTTTGAAAACGTGCTGATGAGGCATCGCAATGACAGAAAATTGGACCTTCCGATTTTACTATATACAATATATATATTTTTTAAAAGTATGAGGGAAATATTGGGTATCAACATCCGGTATTAATTTGATGCCGAGAACTCAGCCCATCTTTATTCCACCATATCGCATGGCACTAGTAGAGTTACAGGATCATTTACAGGAGTTGATTGATAAGGGTTTCATCAGGTCTAGCGTGTCAACCTAGGGTGCATCGTTGCTATTTGTGAAGAAGAAAGATGATTCTATGAGGATGTGCATTAACTACATGTGTAATAACCCCACCGGCCGTTTTACTTCCTAGATCCTTGTTCCCCTAATTAAGACTCCCCTTGTGTGCTTTTGACTATTTTATGACCTTCGGGATGGTTGGTTCGGGTTTGGAAGGGTTCGGGTAGAAATCAGAACACTTAGTTCCTTAATAGTAGCCTATAATGGTTAAGTTTGACTTGAGTCAGCATTTTGAGTAAATTACTAGGAACCAGGATTTGACAGTCCCAATAGATTCGTATGATAATTTTGGACTTGGGCGTGTGTTCGGATCGAGTTTCGGATGACCCGAGAGTGTTTCGGTGCTTAATATTGAACGTTGGTGCATTGAAGGTTTTCCAAGTCTTTAAGTTTGGTTTGGAGTAGACTTTGGTGTTATCGAAGTCCGTTTGGGATTTCGAGCCAAGAAATAGTTCTGTATGGTGATTTATGACTTGCATGCAAAATTTGGCATCATTCCGAGTTGATTTGATAGGAATCAGATGTGCGGAAGTGTTTTTATTAGTTTTTAAGTTACACAATTTGATTCATGCATTTTGGCATCTGATTCGTGCTTCTAGATGTTATTTTGGTATTTTGATAGCGCGAGCGAGTCCATATTATGTTGTTGGATGTGTGAGTGTAGTTGGACAGGGTCCCGGGTGCCACAGATGCAAAACAGATTGAAATCGGACTTGGAATTTGGCATGGGGGACTGCTGGTGCTTTAGTTCTGGTGCGTTTGCACCTGCGAGGATTTGGCCGCAAGTTCTACCTCGTATAAGCGGCCCATCGATCGTAGAAGCGATTTGGAGCACGCTATCCAGTGGACGCAGAAGCGGAGGGTTAACTACACCTACGAGCTCGTAGGTGCGAGGAAGTTGGTCGTAGGTACAGGCTAGGCCAAGGAGGCTTGGAGGTCGCAGGAGCGGTAATTTCTATGCAAGCGTGAATGCACAGATGCAGACCAGCTCCGCATAAGCAGATGAACAGGTGCGCATGCTTCTCCGCAGAAGCGGACTTGGCCAAGCTGGGTGAAGACCGCACCTGTGATGGATTTTCCGCAGGTGCAGCGTCGCAGGTGCGACCCAAGGTCCGTAGAAGCGAAAATCGCTGGGCAGTGAGGCCTTTTAATCCGAGACTTACACTATTTTTCCTAACATATCATTTGGTCGTGGGCAATTCTGAGAGCATATTTGAGAGGGATTCTCATCAATATCCTAAGGTAAGTAACTCCCACCCATTTTCAAGTTAATTATATGGGTTTTAGGTAGATTAAACATGGAAAGATTGTGAAAACTTGTGGAAATTGTGAAAAACCTAAGGTTTTGCTAAAAATGATATTTGATACATTTGAGTTCGTGAGGCTATAGGTAATATTTATCTTCGAGAATTTTCGGAATCCAGGCACGTGGGCCTGGGGGCGAATTTTAAGAATCTTCCAATTTGGGTTGGGTAATTACTTTAATAGCTAAATTAAGGACTTTTGAGCACATATTGATTAAATTATATAATATTTGACTAGTTTCAGATTATTTGGCATTGACTTGGGGCTTTTAGAGCGGATTAGTGGACATGAAGTGAGCTTGGAAACAAGGTAAGTCTCTCGCCTAACCTTATAAGAGGGAACTCATCCCCTTAGGTGTATCTTATTGTGTATTACTGGTGTGGGGAGCTACATATGCACTAGGTGATGAGAGTCTGTGCATAGATATATTCCATGATATGTCCGGGTAGCCTTAGATCCACATCATGCCTTTAATGGTATTCTTGTGTTTATCATGCGTATTAACTGCCTTGCATAGAGCTGAGACTAGGGATTTAAAGTTGCAATTATCGACTTAGGCTTCTTATTTTGGAAAATTTAGGAATACTTAATAACTATGAAAAATCCATGTCCTCTCGCGTCGCAAGCACTTCCACGAGCGAGGTAAACTTCTCTACTCTAATGGGATCGAGCTGTTTGCCTCGGTAGTGTAGTAACACCACTCTTATGGGATCGGGCCGTTCGCCTCGGCAGTATGGTAACACCACTTTTATGGGATAGGGTCGTTCGCCTCAGCAGTATGATGGTAACACTATTCTTATAGGATCGGGCCTTTCGCCTCGGCAGTATTGAGTACCCCTATTCTTATGGGATCGGGCCATTCACCTTGGCAACTTCGTGCTATATGATTGAAACGGGTTCCAGTTTGGATATAATTGAGTTAGGGTCTTCACCACCAGTTATGAGATTGTGCTGATGTGTTACGGATTCCTGTTATATTTATTGTAGTTTCTGTTACTTGTCTCATTGATACCTATTGTACGTTGACCATGTCTACTTTATGCACTTCCATTATTATTTTTGACCTCTAGTAAGTGTCAAGTCGACCCCTCGTTACTACTTCTTCGAGGTTAGACTAGATACTTACTAGGTACGCGTTGTTCTTTGTACTCACGCTACACTTCTGCACTATGCAGGTACTGAGACAGGTTCTACCAGTGGTCACGCGGGCACGTAGCCGGTCATTACGGAGACTTAGGGTGAGTTGCTTGCCTTTCTATGGTCTACAGTACCGGAGTCTCCATCCACCTTATTTACTATTCCTATCTATAACTTTCGGGCGATAGTTTTAGTAGTTTTGTATATTCTTTAGATTGCTCATTTACTTGGGATGCCGGGTTTTGGAGGAATTGTAGAACTTGTGTACTGTTGCACATGTCATTATTATCACCGCAGACTATATACTTATGATGTTGATATTTTGTTTAAAAAGACTTGTCACAGTTGTATGTAATTTAGTGTAATTAAAAATATGTAAAAAAAAGGGATAGATAAGTAGTAGTATCACTTGTTGGCTTGCCTAACGGAAGCGTTATGTGCAGTCTTAACCTAGTACGGAATTGGGTTGTGATAGCTTGATATCAGAGCTTTAGGTTCACAAAGGTCTCACGAGTTTTGGGCAGACCTAGTAGAGTCTTACGGATCGGTGCAGAGATGTCCGTACTTATCTTCGAGAGGCTGTAGGATGTTAGGAAACTTCTCTTTCTTCATCTCTTATCGTGTAGTTTTTATTATACTAAGTGTCTTTTTATTGATCTCTCACACATGGTGAGAACGTGCACTGCTAGTGGCTGGGGGAGGGATCCAGCTCTAGTTAGAGGACGGGGGTGCCCTGGGGTTACTCCTATTGCACCACCAGTGGATCCAATGGAGGATACTGTTATTAACGAGCAGGATGAGACGCCTCCTGTTGTGCCAGCCCCAGCAGATTTCATGAGTGTGCTAGGATTCCAGGAGGTCATGGTCTGTATGTTGCGATTCATGGACTCTATGACGCATGCTGGTTTATTTCCAGTGGACCCTACCACATCTCAGGCGGGAGAGGGAGCACAGACCCCTACCGCTTTGGCTTCCGGGCATGCCGCTACCATTTATCAGACCTCAGGTACACAACCTACGACTGTAGCCCAGCATGTTGCAGCGGCTATGCCAGAGGCTGTATCAGTTGCGACCGATGATCAGTAGAAGCGACTGGATAGGTAGACTAGGCTTTGCTCCCCTGCCTTTGGGCGGTGAGCGGTCAGAGAATGCCTATGACTTCATTGACTGGTGCAAGGATAGGCTTCGAAACATAGGGATATTGGAGTCCAACGGGGTGGACTTTGCTGCTTTTCAGCCTGAGGAAACAACCCGTAGATGGTGGTAGGCCAGCAAGTTCACCTCTCTTGACTTGGAATCAGCTCACAAATCCGTTCTTGGAGAATTATATACCTTCATCAGAGAGATAGGATCTTCGGGGTCAGTTTAGGCGACTCCGTCAGGGTCTCATGTCTATCACCGACTATGAGGTGAGGTTCACTAACTTGTCTTGCTATGCAGCTATTATACTCCCTACAGATGCAGAGAGAGTGCGGAGGTTCATTGCAGGTCTGCACCTTGAGATTCAGGTATCTATGGTCTGTGAGGCAGAGATGGGGACTTTTTTTCTTCAGGTTGTGGATATAGCTCAGAGGATCGAGCGTATTCGCAACCGCAGTAGAAAGTGTGTGTGTTGGACAAGTGGCCCCGACAGTTTGGAGGATTCAGTGGCACCCTACCTGGGGTAGAGGTCAGTTCATGAGGGATCAGCTTAACAGGCCTATGTAGTCAGCACCATCGCCTGCTCAGGGTGCTCCAGCACGACTGTATTTTAGTGTCATTCCAGAGAGTACTTACCGCCCCCAGCTATTCAGGGTTCCTCTAGTGGGTATTCAGGCCATCAGGCAGTCCATCGTTCTGAGATTTGTTTCAAGTGCGGGGATCTTGTCCATGTGAAGAAGTTTTATCCCAGACATCGGGGCAAGGCGGAGTAGTAGGACTATCGGCCCATGATTACCGCACCAACCATCGGCCACCCAAAGGTAGAGGGCAAGTGGGTAGGGGTCATCCTAGAGGTGGAGGCCAGTCAAGTGGCGCTCCAGCTAGGTTCTTTGCCTTTCCAGCCAGACCACATGCAGTAGCCTCAGATGTCATGGTCATAGGTATTATTTCTGTCTGTAGTATGGATTTGATCCACAGTCTACATATTCATATGTTTCATCTCTGTTTACTCATTTTCTGGGTGTTTCTCGCGAGTCCTTGGGTACTCTTTTATATTTATCCATGCTAGTAGGCGATTCTGTTGTTGTGGACTAGACGTATTGGTCATGTATCGTGACTTTATATGGTTATAAGACTAGAGCGGATCTTCTATTACTTGATTGACCGACTTTGAGGTCATCTTGGACATGGACTGGTTGTCTCCATATTATGTCGTCCTTGATTGCCATACCAAAACTGTTACCTTGGCGATACCAGAGTTTCCTAGATTGGAGTGAAAGGGTTCATCTGTAAGTGCATCTAGTCAGGTTATCTCTTTCCTGAAGGCTCGACACATGGTCGGGAAGGGTCGTTTAGCTTATCTAGCTTACGTTCGTGATACTGCTGTAGAGACTCCAATGATTAATTTAGTGCCCGTGGTGCGGGAGTTCTCCGATGTGTTTCCTTCTGATCTCCCAGGCATGCTTCCAGATCGTGATATCTATTTATGTATTGATTTGGCTCCAGGTACCCAGCCTATCTCTATTTCAACGTACCACATGGCTCTGAAACAGTTGAAGGAGTTGAAGGAACAGCTTGAGGAGTTGCTAGCAAAGGGTTTGTCAGACTGAGTGTGTCGTCTTGGGTGCACCAATATTGTTCGCGGAGAATAAGGATGGGACTATGGGGATGTGCATTGATTACTGCTAGTTGAAAAACGTTACCATTAAGAACAAGTACTCGTTGCCGTGTATTGATGATTTGTTTGACCAATTATAGGGTGCCAGGGTGTTCTCTAAGATCAACTTAGATCTGGGTATCATCAGCTAAAGATTCGTGCTTTATATGCTCCAAAGATGGCCTTTGTATGGTCACTATGAGTTTTTGGTGATGTTCTTCGGCTTGACTAACGCCCCGACGACATTTATGGATTTGATGAACCGAGTGTTCAGGCTGTACTTTAATTCTTTTGTCATTGTCTTCATTGATGACATATTGATCTACTTGCGTAACATGGAGGAGCACGAGCAGCATTTGAGAGTTGTGCTTCAGACCATGCAGGAGTAGAAACTTTATGCTAAGTTCTCCAAGTGCGAGTTCTGGTTAGATTCTATGGCATTCTTGGGGCATGTTATATCAGGCGAGGGTATTAAGGTAGATCCCAGGAAGAGCGAGGCAATTTAGAGTTGGCCTTGTCCTACCACAACGACCAAGATCATGAGTTTCCTGGGGCTAGCAGGTTATTATCGTTGGTTTATGGAGGGATTCTCATCTATTGCAGCACCTTTGACTACATTGACCTAGAAGGGTGATCCGTTTCGGTGGTCCGATGATTGCGAGGTGAGATTTCAGAAGCTCAAGACAGCTCTGACTATTACACCAGTTTTAGTGTTGCCTTCCGGTTCGAAGATGTATAATGTATATTGCAACGTTTCACGCGTTGGCCTGGGTTGTGTATTGATGCAAGAGGGGCGATTTATTGCATATGCTTCACGTCAGTTGAAGCCCCATGAGAAGAATTACCCCTACATGATTTGGAGATTGTTGCGATAGTTCACGCTCTTAAGATCTGGAAGTATTATCTTTATGGAGTGTCCTATGAGTTTACACCGATCATCGCAACTTGCAGCATTTGTTCAAGCATAGGGATCTCAATTTGAGGCAGTGCAGGTGGCTTGAGTTACTAAAGGATTATGATATTACCATCCTTTATCATCCGGGCAACGCGAATGCAGTTTCAGATGCCTTAAGCAGGAAGGCTGAGAGTATAGGTAGTTTGGAATTTATTTCAGCAGAGGAAAGGCTATTGACTTTGGACATTTAGTCCTTAGCTAACAGACTTGTGAGGTTGGATATTTTTTAGCCTAGTCGATTTTTTGCGTGCTTAGTGGCTCAGTCTTCATTACTTGAGCGGATCAAGGCTCGTTAGTATGATGATCCTCACTTGTTGGTTTTCAGGGAGATGGTACTATAGGGTAGTATCAAGGAGGTTACTATTGGTGAGGATGGTGGTATGCAGCTCCAGCATCGCCTATGTGTTCCTAATGTTGATGCCTTGAGGGAGAAGATTCTAGAGGAGGCACACAGTTCTCGGTATTCTATTCATCCAGGTGCCACGAAGATGTATCACAACCTGAGGCAGCATTATTGGTGGCGGCGGATAAAGAAGGACATAGTTGAGCATGTAGCAAGGTGCCTAAATTGCTAGTAGGTTAAGTATGAGCACCAGAGGCCAGGTGGCCTACTTCAGTAGATGGTTCTACCTGAGTGGAAATGGGAGCGCATTATTATGGACTTCGTAGTTGGGTTGCCACGGACTTTGAGGAAGTCTAATGCATTTTGGGTCATTGTCAATAGGTAGACCAAGTCGGCACACTTTTTTCTGGTTGTGACTACGTATTCTTTAGAGAGGTTGGCCTATATTGATATTCAGGATATTGTTCGATTGCACGGTGTGCATATTTCCATCATTTCAGATAGAGGCCCTCAGTTCACTTTGCACTTCTGAAGAGCAATTCAGAGTGAGTTGGGTACCCGGTAAAGCTCAGCCTAGCTTTCATTTGCAAACCGATGAGCAGTCGGAGTGGACAGAATTCTGAAGGATATGCTCAAAGCATGTGTCATTGACTTCAGAGGTCAGTGGGATAGATTCTTGCCCTTGACCGAGTTTGTTTACAACAACAATTATCAGTCCAGCATTGAGATGACTCCATTTGAGGCTTTATATGGTCGACTATGTCGTTTGCCCATAGGATGGTTTGAGCCCATCGAGGGTAAGTTATATGGTATTAATTTAGTAAGAGGTGCCTTGGAAAAGGTAAAGTTTATTCAGGAGCGACTTCGTAGAGCACAGTCCAAACAGAAGAGCTACGCAGATCAAAAGGCGCGCCATCTATCATTTATGGTGGGTGAGAAGGTTCTCTTGAATGTTTTGCCGATGAAGGGGATCATGAGGTTCGGGAAGAAGGGAAAGCTGAGTCCAAGGTTTATTGGCCCATATGGGGTGTTGTGGCGAGTTTGGAAGGTTGCTTATGAGCTTTCTTTATCTCCCAGTCTGTCGGGAGTTCATCCGATCTTCCATGTGTCTATGCTCCGGAGGTATCATGCCGAGAGATCGCACGTGCTAGATTACAGCACGGTTCAGCTAGATGAGGGTTTGGGTTATGAAGAGGAGCTAGTTGCCACTATTGACAGGCAGGTTCGCCAGTTGAGGTCCAATAGATTTCTGCGATGAAGGTCCAATGGAGGGGTCAACCAGTCGAGGAAGCGACTTGGGAGGCTGAGGAGGACATGAGGAGCAGATATCCGCACATGTTCAGCACTCTAGGTATGATTCTAGACCCCTTCAAGGACGAACGTTTAATTAAGAGGTGGAGAATAGAACGACCTGACCGGTTGTTTTGCTTCCTAGATCCTCGTTTCTCTAATTAAGACTCCTTGTATGTGCTTTAACTATTTTATGACCTACGGGGAAGCTTGGTTAGAGTTTGGAAGGGTTCAGGTTGAAATCGGAACACTTAGTTCCTTAATAGTAGTCTAAATGGTTAAGTTTGACTTGAGTTAACGTTTTGAGTAAACGACCTCATAACCAGGATTTGACGATCACAATAGGTTCGTATGATGATTTTGGACTTGGTTGTATGTTCGGATCGGGTTTCGGATGACCCGGGAGCGTTTCGGCGATTAATATTAAAAGTTGGCACATTGAAGGTTTTCCAAGTCCTTTAAGTTTGGTTTGGAGTAAACTTTGGTGTTATCGAGGTTCGTTTAGGATCCCAGCCTGGGAATAGTTCCGTATGGTGATTTATGACTTGCATGCAAAATTTGGCGTCATTCCGAGTTGATTTGATATGAATCGGACGTGGTGAAGTGTTTGTAGAAGTTTTAGAGTTTCATAATTTGATTCATGCGTTTTGGCATCCGATTTGTACTTCTAGATGTTATTTTGGTGTTTCGATCGCACGAGCGGGTCCGTATTATGTTGTTGGGTGTGTGACTGTAATTGGACGGGGTCTCGGGTGCCCCAGATGCAAAATGGATTGGAATCGGATTCGGAATTTGGCTTGGGGGACTGCTGGTGTTTCAATTTTGGTGCGTTCCCACCTGCGAGGATTTGGCTGCTGGTGGGACCTCGCATAAGCGGGCTATTGACCTCAAAAGCAGTCTAGATCAGACTGCCCAGTGGTCGCAGAAGCGGAGGGTTAACCGCACATGCGAGCTCGCAGGTGCGAGGAAGGTGGTCGTAGGTGCGGGCTAGGCCAAGGAGGCTTGGGGGTCGCAGGAGCAGTCGTTTCTCCACAGGCGCGAGTGTGCAGATGCGGACCAGCTCCGCAGAAGCAGACCAGCACCACAGAAGCAGATGCGTAGGTACACATGCTTCTCAACAGAAGCGGACTTGGCCAAGCTGGATGAGGACTGCATCTGCGATGGATTTTCCGCAGGTGCGACCCAAGGTCTGCAGAAGCGGAAATCGCTGGGCAGTGAGGCCTTTTAATCCGAGACTTAGGCCATTTTTCCTCACATTTCATTTGGTCTTGGGCGATTTTGAGAGCACATTTGAGAAGGATTCTCATCAATATCCTAAGGTAAGTAACTTCTACCCATTTTCAAGTTAATTATGCGGGTTTTAGGTAGATTAAACATGGAAAGATAGTGAAAACTTGTGGAAATTGTGAAACACCTAGGGTTTTGGTAAAAATAAGATTTGATCACGAAATTGGTTATGGAATTAAATAAAAATTATATATTTGAGTTCGTAAGGCTATGGGTAATATTTATCTTCGAGAATTTTTAAAATTCGGGCACGTGGGCACGGGGGAAAATTTTAAGAATCTTCCAATTTGGGTTGGGTAATTACTCTAATAGCTGAATTAAGGACTTTTGAGCACATATTTATTAAATTATATAATATTTGACTAGTTTCGGATTATTCGACATCGACTTAGGGCTTTTAGAGCTAATTAGTGGACTGGAAGTGAGCTTGGAAACGAGATAAGTCTCTTGCCTAACCTTGTAAGAGGGAACTCATCCCCTTAGGTGTATTTTATTGTGTATTACTTGTGTGGGAAGCTACATGACGAGAGTCCATGCGTAGCTATATTCCATGATATGCCCGGGTAGCCTTAAATCCATATCATGCCTTTAATTGTACTATTGTGTTTATCATGCGTATTAACTGTCTTGAATAGAGCTGAGACTAGGGATTTTAAAGTTGCAATTATCAACTTAGCCTTCTTATTTTGGAAAATTGAGGAATACTTAATAACTATGAAAAATCCATGTCCTTTCGTGTTGCAAGTACTTCTGCGAGCGAGGTAAACTTCTCTACTCTAATGGGATCAGGTCGTTCGCCTCGCCAGTGTAATAACACCACTCTTATGGGATTGGGTCATTCACCCCGACAGTATGGTAGCACCACTCTTATGGGATCGGGTCGTTCGCCTTGACAATATTATGGTAACACTATTCTTATGGGATCGGACTGTTCGCCTCGGCAGTACTGAGTACCACTATTCTTATGGGATCAGCTCGTTCGCCTCAGCAACTTTGCGCTAAATATCGAAATGGGTTCCAGTTTTGATATAATTGAGTTAGGGTTTTCATGGCCAGTTATGAGATGTTGGTGATGTGTTACGAATTCCTGTTGTATTTAGTGTAGTTTCTTTTACTTGTCTCATTGATACCTATTGTATGTTCACCATGTCTACTTTTTACACTTCCATTACTACTATTGACCTCTACTAAGTGTCAAGTTGACCCCTCGTCACTTCTTTTTCGAGGTTAGACTAGATACTTACTGGGTACGTGTTGTTCTTATACTCACGCTACACTTCTGCACTGATGTGCAGGTACTGATACAAGTTTTACTAGTGGTCACGCGGGCGTGTAGCCAATCATTACAGAGACTTAGGAATGAGCTGCTTGCCTTGCTATGATCCGCAACACCGGAGTCTCCTTCCATCTTATTTATTATTCTTGTCTATTACTTTTGGATATTAGTTTTAGTAGTTTTGTATATTCTCTAGATTGATCATGTACTTGGGATGCCGGGTTTTGGGGGAATTGTAGCACTTGTGTACTGCTGTACATGTCGTTTTGATCATCGCATACCATGTACTTATTATGTTGATATTTTATTTAAAAAGACTTGTCACAGTTACATGAAATTCAGTGTAATTAAAAAGAAGTTAAAAAGGGATAGATAAGTAGCATTCTCGCTTGTGGGCTTCCTTAACGACGGTGTTAGGTGCAGTCTCGACCTAGTACGGAATTGGATCGTGACAGCTTGGTAGCTGAACAAGGTTATAATCAAGAACAAGAACCCACTACCGCGTATTGATGATTTATTTGATAAGCTTTAGGGTGTTAGAGCATTCTTGAAGATTGACTTAAGATCAGGGTACCATCAATTGAAGATCAGGGCTTCAGACATTCATAAAATGATTTTCAAGACCCGTTATGGCCACTGAGAGTTCTTGGTTATGTCTTTTGGGCTGACCAACGCCCCAACAGCTTTCACGCACCTGGTGAACATCGTATTTCAGCCCTATATTGATTCCTTCATTATAGTTTTCATTGATGATATATTAGTGTATTCTCACATCCAGGAGGAGCATGAGCAGCACTTGAGGATCGTTCTCCAGACTTTGAGGGAGAAAAAGCTATATGCTAAATTCTACAATTGTATTTTGGTTAGACACGATGGCATTCTTAGGTAACGTGGTGGTCAATGAGGGGATTAAGATGGACCAAAGAAGATTGAGGCAATTTAGAGTTGGCCCAGACCGTCTACTGTTACTTAGACCCGAAGTTTTCTTGGGTTGGCTTGGTATTATCACCGTTTTGTGGAGGGGTTTTCGTCCGTGCATCCCCATTGACTAGATTGACGCAGAAGGGTGCCCCATTTAGGTGGTCTAATGAGTGTGAAGAGAGATTTCAGAAGCTCAAAACTACCTTAACTACAGCTTCAGTTTTGGTTTTGCCTTTTGGGATCGAGTTCTTATGCAGTCTATTGTGATGCTTCACGAATTGGCATTGGATGCGTGCTGATGGAGGAGGGTTGAGTGATTGCTTATGCTTTGCGTCAATTGAAGCCCCATTAGAAGAACTACCCAGTACACAATTTGGAGTTGGCAGCCATTGTTGACGCACTCAAGATTTGGAGGTATTATCTTTATGGCGCGTCTTGTGAGGTGTTCACCGATCACAGGAGTCTCCAGCACTTATTCAAGCAAAAGGATCTAAACTTAAGGCAATGGAGGTGGTTAGAACTACTAAAGGACTATGATATCACCATTTTTATCATCCGTAGAAGGCCAATATGGTGGCTGATTCTTTGAGTAGGATGGCTGAGAGCATGGGAGTCTTGCTTATATCCTAGTTGGGGAGAGACCATTAGCATTGAATGTTCAGGCTTTGGCCAACAGGTTCGTGAGGTTGGATATTTCGGAGCCTAGAAGGTTCTAGCTTGTGTGGTGTCACGATCGTCCTTGTTTGAGCTCATCAAGGCACGTCAGTATGGTGATTCCGACTTGCTTGTCCTAAGGGACACAGTGTAACATGATAATGCTAAGTATGTAACTATTGGAGATGATGAGATATTGAGGCTTTAGGGCAGGATCTGTATTCCAGATGTGGATGAGTTGCGAGAGTTGATTCTGTAAGAGGCTCGTAGTTTGCGGTATTCCATTCATCCAGGTGCCGCAAAGCCGCAAAGATGTACCAGGATTTGAGGCGGCACATGATGAAGAGGGATATTTTTGAGTATGTTTCTCAATGTTTGAACTATCGGCATTTATGTATTTGCATGAAATAGAAAATGAAGAATAAATAAATCCATTTTATGATAGGAAATATCAAGTGTAATTTAAAACCCAACATTTTAATTATATTGGTGAAAAACAAAAATACTTTTCTCTATTACTCTATTTGCACAGTTTTTATAATAATTAACTTACTACTCACTTTCTGATTCTCTCAAATAGTAATTAGAACATGAGTCACATGTAGAATAGATAAATCTATCTTTGTGGATTGACATCTTTCTATATTATTATTTGATAGAGCTTAAAATTTACATACGCTAGTAACTCGTCAATATACAAGTTGCAAATATTCTCTCGATCTAACAAAAGATTAAGCGGATTGAAAAGTATTAGCCAAAAATCATTCTATTTCAACCCATAGAAACAAAAATAAGTCAAACATGTTGTGACTATCATACAACTTGCTATCTTATATCTAGTAGTTTAGGCCAACTGCCAAAACAGTAAATAAAAACCACTTTGTAATGACCGTAAGAATTCAGTGACCCCACGAGCCAAAGTGAACTGTTAGAAGCAAAAGAGACACAGTAAGAAAAATAAACAGAGGACCAAAGCAAATTGACGTAACCCTAAGCCAAGTAAGCAGCAAACTTAGCAGTGAAAATTCAGATTCATGATTCTAACATAATGCCAGGACTGTAGAATCCCCTAACCCAGTAAATAAACCTCTGGACATTTAGTTCTCAGCCCCTAGCCCTTTATTTCTCTCTCAACATCCTCAAATCTGCCAGAAAATTGCTCCTTTCCATCCAAATCTACCAACAAAAGTAGAAGAAGCGTCTAAGCGATTTACCAAAACATGTTAGCAATCTCAATGATAAGTAAAATAAAAGGCACGTAGATGCTGTGAACATGACACAAACCAGTACAATATGCTCTCACATTTTATACATTAGCTTTGAAGTCGTGATTTGAGCTCGTCAACCACCGCATCAATGAACTCTTCTGTGCTTAGGTAATGATCTCTAGAGAGCCTATAAGTTTTTTGAAGAGCAAAATATGAGAATAGCAACTCCTAGATAAAAGCTTAAAGAAAGAAATATAAACAAAAGACAAGAGGTAGACTTGGATCCGTGGATGATAAGTGCTAGATCTTTCGTCATCTTTCCAGATTCCACTGCACCAACACATGCCGCTTCTAGTTTCTCAGTGAAATCTAAGAGCTTTTCATTATTGTCCAACTTTCCCCTGATAACAAGATATTATTTTTGTTCAATGTTCAATAACCAATCAAGTGGACTCGAACAAGCCAACAAATGAACAGGTCCAAGTATCAAGTTCAGCAAGTCAAAAATCACAATCTCCTACCTGTGTGCAAGTCCACGCGTCCAAGGCAAGATTGAGGCAATGCTGTTTGTGCTGGTTTCGCCTCCTTTCTGATGAACCCTATAGTGGCGTGTAACAGTTCCATGGGCTGCTTCAGCCTCTATGGTCTTTCCATCAGGACATATCTGACTCAAATAAACGAACCTTTTCACAATCCAAACTAAGTTATCATATCTCCAGTAAAATTTAAATTGATCTAAAGAGCCTGATAAAGTATAGCAATACTTTTGGCCTGACAACCTACCAGAACAGATGTCATCAACCCAAGGGATCCAAACCCTGTTCCAAGAAAAAAGGAGGAACAGTTATAAGCTTAGGAGCAGAAATGTAGGGAGAGAAACAGGAATATTTTGTTCAGCACCCTTTTGTATTCAGTTTTTCATATTATTACTTCAATGCTACATTTACGCAGATCTTTTGAACAACAAAATCAGTATTATCTTTAATGGAAAGGAAGTAAATGGGAACTTGCTGACCTACTCTATCAGGTGAAGTATTCTTTCCCTCAAGCATTTGACACAACCAAGAAGGAATTTAAAAAAACCTTGCAGTTCCCATCTTTTAGGGAGATTGGAAACAATTGATGCGGAAGGGCACTATCCTTCCACTTTTACATCCCCTTCTCCATCACTTATTTATGACAGGAACAATACTACACTCCCCTCTTGTTTACTACCCTAAAACGACTCCTCTTCAAATGTGCCAACATACCTTGCGCTAGAAAATCACTCTGTACATGACCATCATAGTTCTTGCAAGCCCATACATAACCACCTTCACTTTTTAAAGCATAAGCAACCATATCATCTATAAGACGGTGTTCATACCTACAAACTCGAAGCATTAAACTGTCAATGTTTTGTGCAGGAAATAATACGAACAGTTTCACAAATTCAAAACTGAATGCTAACCAGATTCCTGCTTCCTCAAACTTTGACTTCCAATTTGCTTCATAAACCTCTTGAAATATGTCCTTGAACCTTCAGAAGAGTAGAGAACAAGCAGATGTCAAAAGAAACATAAAAAACGGAATAAGGTGCCATCCTAGTCCATAAATGATACGCAATGATAAAAGAAAATGAAAGTGGACCAACACCCGGGCTGCGTACCTCTCATCATACTTCTTAAGGATGGTATTCTTTGTACTAAGATAGAGAGGCCATTTCTTTTGTAATGCCATGTTCATTGAAGCTTCAGCAAATGAGTGAATGGACTGCATGACATCAACAAAGTGATATCAAAATGATGCATATAAGTCTATGAATTTATATGTCAATTTTGATAACAAATCAAACACTTTTAAAAACAAACCTCGTCTGTGTTATACATGGATAGAGCTACTCCACCAGCACCCGTAACGTTATAAACTTCTAACTCGGTCTTCTCATCCTTCCCTTCCGGTACTGCAGAAAGGGAATACGTCTGAGCATACATTTTCTAAATAGGTTATAAAAACTTCTAACATTTAGCATTAAGATCAAATAGGTAAAGAATAATTAAAGGAATAACTTTACCGAAAACTAGTTTGAGTTTTCCAGCTCCTTGAATAACTGTATCAGTTGCTCGATATTGATCTCCAAAAGCATGTCTACCAATGCATATCGGTTTAGACCAACCTTATAGAAAAGATGGATAAAACCAGCCAGATTGTTTAATGTCTTATGTTCAAATGAACTCAAAAAGGATTGAAAGCAGTAAGTATAAGAAACTAAAGATACCAGGGACAAGTCGGGGTATATTTTTGCAGAGAATTGGCTCTCTAAAGACCGTGCCTGCAGTAAATGCCAATCTCCATATGATATTTTCAAGTAACTCATATGTTTGGAGATACCATGTGCAAGAAAATAATAAATAAAGAAATCCACAATCACCATTTAGAATGTTCCTAATTGTTCCATTTGGGCTCCTCCACATATATTTCAAGTCGAACTCCTTCATGCGTGCTTCATCTGCAAAGCAGCAGTACATGAAGCGATATTCTAGTTATAGTTTTTAAAAATAGCTGATTGGCGTCAATATTATGAGTGAAGTAGAAAGAATGAAAAGCATCCAATTGGACGCTATAATAAGCACCTGGAGTAATGGTTGCACATTTAATTGCAACATTGTACCTGCAATTAAACCATATAATAATCAGACACTAAGATACTTGAAGAAGGCAGAAAATAGTGAGTGGTGAACCTACTTCAACTAAAATGGGAAGGCATATAGAATGAGAATCGGTGGTCAGTAATAAATAATGATGAATAACAAAACATACTTCAAAGTAGCTTCAGCACTTTCAATTGTAACCTTATCATCTGTGGCATCACGGTGGGGAAGGCCAAGGTCAAAGTACTTTATATCCAGCTCCAGAAAGGGTAAGATAAGCTAAAGCGCACAAAGAGAGTTTATCTATGAGCATCCTTTCAATTTTATTAGGAGTATAAAAATAAGAAATGATACTGTGTAGAAACAAGCCAAATATACTCCTCTTAGACCCTCACCGCAGACCGCATAAAAGGGGTTGCGGCCGCGGAACTCCACCGCGGACTGCAAGAAATCGAGCACGGCCGCGAAGGCTTGGCCTTGCTCACCGCGGACCGCATAAATCCCACCGCAGTCGCGAAGTCCCCACCGCGGCCGCGAAGGTTCCACCGCGGACCGCGAGACCTGGCTTCAGAGACCTGCAACTTCTCTGAACCTGCAACTTTTTCCTAAGTGTAAAAACATCCCAAAACCTTTCCGAAATTCTCTCGAGCCCTCGGGGCTCCATACCAAATATGCATACTAACTCAAAAATATCATATGGGCTTACTTGTGTGATCAAATCGCCAAATTAACACCTTTAACAACGAATTTAGCATCAAAATCAAAGAATAACCTCATGAACTCTTAAGTTCCATTTTTTAACAACCGAGGGTCCGATTCAGATCATTTCAAGTCCGTTTCTTACCAAATTTTACAGGCTCAGCTTAAATACCATAAAAGACCTATACCGGGCTCCAGAACCAAAAATACGGGCCCGATACCATCAAAATTTTACACATTCGAATTTCCAAAAACTCTTAAAATTTCAGTTAAACAATTTTTTTCAAAAAAATTCATTTCTCGGGCTTGGGACCTCGGAATTTGATTCCGGGCATACTCCCAAGTCTCATATTTTCCTATGGACCCTCCGGGACCGTCAAATTATGGGTCCGTGTCTATTTACCCAAAATATTTACTGAAGTCAACTTTATTCAATTTTATAAGCAAAACCTATCATTTTTCACAGATTGTTTTCACATAATAGCTTTTGGGGTTCACGCCCGAACTGCGCGCGCATATCGCGATAAGATAAAAGGGAGGTTTTAAGGCCTCGGGACACAGAATTTATTTCCAACCCAAGTGATGACCCAAAGGGTCAGCACATTCTCCACCTCTAAAACAATCGTTCGTCCTCGAACGGACATAAGAAGGAAGTACCTGAGTCGGAGAAAAGATGGGGATATCGGCTCCACATATCGGACTCGGACTCTCAGGTCGCTGCCTCAACAGGCTGACCTCTCTAGTGAACACGAACAAAAGTGAAACTCTTCGATCTCAACTGACGAACCTGCCGATCTAGAATAGCTACCAGCTCCTTCTCATAGGACAAGTTCTTGTCCAACTGGACAGTGCTGAAGTCTAACACGTGGGATGGATCGTCGTGATATTTCCGAATCATGGACACATGAAACACTGGGCGCACGGCTGATAAACTTGGCGGCAACGCAAGTCTGTAAGCCACCTTTCCCACTCGATCAAGAATCTCAAAAGGACCAATGAACCTATGACTAAGATTGCCCCTCTTCCCAAATCTCATCACACCCTTCATAGGCAACACTCGAAGCAACACCCGCTCGCCGACCATGAATGTCACATCACGAACCTTATGGTCGACATAACTCTTTTGCCTAGATTGAGTTGTACAAATCCTATCCTGAATGATCTTGACCTTGTCCAAGGCCTCCTGTACTAGATCTATACCCAACAACCGAGCCTCTCCCGGCTCAAACCATCCAACCGGCGACCGACATCGCCTACCATATAAAGCTTCATAAGGAGCCATCTGGATGCTCGACTGGTAGTTGTTGTTGTAGGCAAACTCTGGTAAAGGAAAGAACTGATCCCATGAACCTCCAAAGTCCATAACATAAGCTCGGAGCATATCCTCCAAAATCTGAATAGTACGCTCGGACTGCCCGTCCGTCTGAGGATGAGATGTTGTGCTCAACTCGACCCGTGTGCCCAACTCTTGTTGAACTGCCCTCCAGAAACATGAGGTAAACTGTGTACCTCGGTCAGAAATGATAGACACGAGCACACCATGAAGTCGAACAATCTCCCGGATATAGATCTCCGCCAACCGCTCAGAAGAATAGAAGACTGCCACCGGAATGAAATGCGCTGACTTGGTCAGCTTATCAATAATAACCCACACTACGTCGAACTTCTTCCGAGTCTGTGGAAGCCCAACAACGAAATCCATAGTGATCCATTCCCACTTCCACTCAGGAATCTCGATCTTCTAAAACAAACCACCAGGTCTCTAAATCTCGTACTTTACCTGCTGACAATTCAAACATCGAGCCACATATGCAAATAATATCTTTCTTCATCCTCCTCTACCAATAATGATGCCACAAAACATCTTAGCGGGGCTCGGATGAATAGAGTACCGAGAGCTATGGGCCTCCTCTAGAATCATCTCTCAAATCTCATCCACATTAGGCACACAAACTCGACCCTGCAGCCTCAAAACTCCATTATCTCCAACTGTAACCTGCTTGGCACCTCCGTGCTGCACTGTGTCCCTAAGAATACACAAATAAGGATCATCATACTTCTGATCTCAGATACGCTCAAATAATGAAGAACGAGCGACTATGCAAGCTAACACACAGCTGGGCTCGGAAACATCCAACCTCACGAACTGATTGGCCAAAGCCTGAACATCTAAGGCAAGCGGTCTCTCACCAACCAGAATATACACAAGACTGCCCATGCTGGCTGACTTTCTACTCAAATCATCGGCCACCACATTGGCCTTTCCCAAATGATATAGGATGGTGATATCATAGTCTTTCAATAGTTCCAACCACCTCCTCTGCCTAAAATTTAGTTCCTTTTGCATGAACAAATATTGTAGACTCTTATGATCCGTGAATACCTCACATGACATGCCATACAAATAATGCCTCCAAATCTTCAACACGTGGACAATGGCTGCTAACTCCAAATCATGAACTGGATAATTCTTCTTATGAATCTTCAATTGACGTGAAGCATAAGCAATGACCTTGCCATCCTGCATCAACACCGCAGCAAGTCCAATATAAGATGCATCACAATAAACTGTATATGGCCCTGAACCTGTGGGCAAAACCAACACCGACGTCGTAGTCAAAGCTGTCTTGAGCTTCCGAAAGCTCACCTCACACTCGTCCGACCACCTGAATTGGGCAACCTTCTGGGTCAACCTAGTCATCAGAGCTGCAATAGATGAAAACCCCTCCACAAACCGACGATAATAGCTTGCCAAACCCAAGAAACTTCGGGTCTCGGTAGCTGATGTGGGTCTAGGCCAGTTCTTGATTGCCTCTATCTTCTTCGGATCTACCTAAATACCTTCTACTGATACAACGTGACCCAAGTAACTGAACTCAACCAAAACTCACACTTCAAAAACTTAGCACACAACTGACTATCTCTCAAAGTCTAAAGAACCACTCTCAGATGCTACTCATGCTCCTCCCGGCTGCGGGAGTAGATTAAAATATCATCAATGAAGAATATCACGAACGAATCCAAGTAAGGCTTGAACACTTGTTTCATCAAATCCATAAAAGTTGATGGGGCATTTGTCAACCCAAATAACATCACCAAGAACTCATAATGTTCGTACTGAGTGCGAAAAGCTATCTTAAGGACATCGGATGCCCTAATCCTCAACTGATGGTAGCCAGATCTCAAGTCAATCTTCGAAAATACCTTGGCACTCTGAAGCTGATCAAGCAAATCATCAATCCTCGGCAACGGATATTTATTCTTGATTGTAACCTTGTTCAACTGCCGGTAATCTATACACATCCTCATCGATCCGTCCTTCTTCTTAACAAACAACACCGGCGTACCCCAAGGCGAGACACTAGGTCTAATAAAGCCTTTATCAAGCAGTCTTGCAACTGCTCCTTCAATTCTTTTAACTCAGGCGGGGCCATACAATACCGTGGAATAGAAATGGGCTGAGTGCCAGAAGCCAAATCAATGTAGAAGTCAATATCCCTGTCGGATGGCATACCCGGCAGGTCTGAAGGAAATACCTCAGCAGACTCACGAACAACAGGCACAGAATCCATAGAAGAAACCTCAACACTAGAATCACGAACATATGCCAAATAAGCCAAACACCCCTTCTCGACCATACGCCGAACCTTCATATATGAGATAACCCTACGGGTATAATGACCAGGAGTGACTCTCCACTTTAAACGAGGCAACCCCGGCAAGGCTAAGGTCACAGTCTTGGCATAACAGTCCAGGATAGCATGGTAAGGTGATAACCAGTCCATCCCCAATATGACATCAAAATCAACCATGTCCAAAAGTAATAAGTATACTCGGGTCTCAAGACCCCCAATCACAACTATACATCAATGATGGACACGATCTACCACATAGAATCACCTACCTGTGTAGACACGTATATAGGAGCACTCAAAAAATCACTAGGCATGACTAGATACGGTGCAAAATAAGATGGCACATAAGAGTATGTAGATCCCGGATCAAATAAAACTGAAGCCTCTCTACTACAAACCAGAACAGTACCTGTGATAACTGCATCAGAAGCCTCAGCCTCAAGCCTGGCCAGAAGAGCATAATATCGGGGTTGGGCCCCACCACTCTGAACTACATCTCTAGGACGATCTGCAGTTGGATGGCCTCCATCTCTAATACCTCTACCTTCACCTC
This sequence comes from Nicotiana sylvestris, assembly GCF_000393655.2. Taxonomy (NCBI): domain Eukaryota; kingdom Viridiplantae; phylum Streptophyta; class Magnoliopsida; order Solanales; family Solanaceae; genus Nicotiana; species Nicotiana sylvestris. The sequence goes on from NC_091065.1 coordinate 22,888,749, forward strand.
TAGCACCTCTACCTCCACCTCTAGCTGGATGAGCGAGCTGTGGAACACTCGGTGCCTAAACTATGGCACGGAACCCTGATGCTGAGAGCTACTCGATGCTCAAGGGCAAAATCTAGCAATATGTCCCATATCGCCACAAGTATAACAAGCCCTCGGCTGCTAAGATTGCTGACCCTGACGACCTGAATGACCACCCCGAAAACTCTGGAGTGGCGGTGCACTAATAGGAGCCGATGGTGCACTGTAGGACTGCTTATCGGAATACTGCATATGAGAACCACGGCCACCTGAAGCACCATGAGAAACCTGAAGTGCTGATTGAAAAGGCATAGGAGGATGGCCTCTACCATACGGATCCCTACCTCCAGACGAGGTACCACTGAATCTGCCTGAATGACGAGGCCTCTTGTTAGATCCCTGACCACCCCCCTATGATAGAACCATCTCAACCCTCCAGGCCACATTGGCCGCATCTTGAAAGGAAATCTCACTCCTCGTCTCCTTAGCCATCTGAAGTCGAATAGGTTGAATGAGTTCCTCAATGAACCTCCTCACTCTCTCTCTCTCAGTGGGAAGTATAAGAAGAGCATGACGGGCCAAATCAATAAACCTGGCCTCGTACTGAGTAACAGTCATGGAACCCTGTTGGAAACGCTCAAACTGCCTCCGATAGTTCTCCCTCTGAGTGATAGGAAGAAACTTTTCCAGAAATAGCTGAGAAAACTGATCCCAAGTCAATGTTAGTGACCCAACTGGTCTAGCCAAACAATAATCTCTCCACCAAGTCTTGGCAGATCCAGATAAGCAAAAAATAGCAAAGTCAACCCCATTGGTCTCCACTATCCCCATGTTCCTGAGAACCTCATGATAGCTATCTAAATAATCCTGGTGATCCACAGAAGATGCACCACTGAAAGTGGTAGTGAAGAGCTTGGTAAACCTGTCCAATCTCCACAAGGCATGAGCAGACATAGCTGCTCCATCACCGGTCTGAGCTACCACACCCGGCTGAACTACTCCAACTGGCTGAGCTGCTAGGGTCTGAAATTGGGGAGCCATCTACTCCGGAGTATGGGTAGCAGGAGTCTGTGCTCCTCCCCCGGCCTGAGAGATGGTTGGTACTACCGAAAGTAAGCCTACTCGGGTGACACGCTCCATAAGTCCCACCAGACAGACCAGAGCATCCTGGAGTACTGGGGTAACAATGAACCCCTCTAGGACCTGAGTTGGGCCCACCGGAACTGCCTGGTCCGGAACCTCATCATCAAACTCAACCTGAGGCTCCGCCGCTGGTGCTACTGCTCTGGGTTGAGCTCTGCCCCTGCCTCGGCCTTGCCCTCTGCCCCTTGTAGGAGCTGCTGCTAGGGGCTCGGGCTGCTGATTAGTGGATGAGGAAGCGTGTGTTCTCGTCATCTGCGAAAGAACAGAGTTGAAATTCAATTAGCATTGAGAACCCAAACCGCACGACAGGAAAGAATAGATGTAAAGCTTTTCCTAACTCTGTACCCTCTGGGGATAAATACAGACGCCTCCGTACCGATCCCTCAGACTCTACTAAGCTTATCTGTGAATTGTGAGACCTAAGTAACCTAGAGCTCTGATACAAACTTGTCACGACCCGGATTTCCCACCCTCGGGAGTCATGATGGCGCTTACTAGTGAAAGCTAGGCAAGCCAACTATTTATTATTTACTTTTTCCCCATTTTAATCCTTTAACAATTAAGAACCAACATTATGTAAACAGCGAAATTTAATAAGCGGAAGAACAGAATATAACCATTTAAATATTACCAATACAAATCCTTAAGCATAAACTACCCAGAACTGGTGTCACAATTTCACATACGGTCTAGGAATACTACAAATAAAGGTCCAAAAAATAAATACAACACTTTCTCTAAAATACATAAATGAAACAGGATGAAAGGATAGAAGGAGATGCCAGGGCCTGTGGACTCCTGCAGGACTACCTTGGATCTCCGAATGGACTGACAGCAACAACCCAAAGCTAAGGTCCGTAAGCTCCAGTACCTGGATCTCCACACAGTGCAGAGTGTAGAATCAGCACAACCGACCCCATGTGTTGGTAAGTGCCTAGCCTAACCTCGGCGAGGTAGTGACGAGGCTAGGACCAGACTACCAAATAAACTTGTGCAGTTAAATCATATACAGTGGAAAATAAAAGCAGGAATGTACAGTTAAGGATGGGAGGGGGAAACATGCTGCGGGGAATAACAAATAATAATAGAAGAACAACAAATAAATATAAGGATCACCAAAGTTCAAATACCAACAAGAATCAGAAATAAAAGACAAGTGCACAGCATCACCCTTCGTGCTTTTACTCTCGTCCTCACCATAAGAATCGATATATTCTGCACGACATCACCCTTCGTGCCTTTACTCTCGCCCTCACTATAAAAATCAATATAATCGGCACGGAATGGTACATCGTGCAGCACGGCATCACCCTTCGTGCTTTTACCTCACAATATTGGCACAACATCACCCTTTGTGTATTAACACTCTTAAAATTATGCACGGCATCACCCTTTGTGCTTTACACTCTCTCACAAATATCATGTACGGAATCACCCTTCGTGTTTTAACACTCTTCCTTACCCAAACAACAATCACAAAGCAATAGGGGCAAGGGAATCAATAAGATTACAATGAAATCCTGGCAAGGTAACAATAGCACAACAATAATATTCCGGCAAGGGAAACAATATCATGAATAATAACGTCCCTGCAAGGGAGATAATATCAAAAGCAATAACATCCCGGCAAGGGAGATAATGTCATAAACCTCTACTCTTTTCCACATTTACCTCACAATTCAATTCTCAACTTGAGCCAACGCTCTACAATGTTCAATTACTGATAATACCTCCACAAATCATATTCCTCAATGGAAGTCATCATATACAGCAGGAATAATATGAAATGGAGTCACATTAATCATAGTATAAGACTCACGGGCATGCTTGACACCAACGTATAGATACTCGTCACCATGCCTATACGTCCTACTCAACAATTAACACATAGCAAATAAGACTCAACTCCTAATACCTCAATCTAAGGTTAGACCAAATACTTACCTCGATGCCACGAACACAATTCAAGCCTCAACTACCGCTTTACCTCTTGTTTCCAGCACCAACTCGCTTGTATCTAGCCACAATTTACTTAAGATAACAATAAATGCTAAATGAATCAGTTTTAATGCATGAAAATAGGTTTTTCAATGATTTTCCCAAAAAGTTAAAAATTGACCCCGGGCCCGCTTGGTCCAAACCCAAAATTCTGACCAAAACCTGAATACCCATTCACCCCCGAGCCTGGATATATAATTGATTTTGGAATCCAACCCCAATTAGAGGTCTAAATCCCCAAATTTCAATACTCTTAGGTTTTACCCAAAATTTCCAATTCCACCATGAAAACCCTATATTCTAGGATGAAATCTTGTTAAAAGAAGTTAAAGAGTGAAAGAAATAAGTTAAAAAATCACTTACTAGCATTTTAGGGAGAATAAAGAGCGTTTGGAAAATCGCCTCTTATGTTTTAGGGTTTTGAAATGTGAAAAATAACTGAAAAGTCCATTTAAATATACTCCTCTCAGACCCTCACCGTGGACCACATAAATCCCACCGCGGCCACGAAGTCCCCACCGAGACCGCGAAGGTTCCACCGCGGACCGCGAGACCTGGCTTCAGAGACCTGCTACTTCTCTGAACCTGCAACTTTTTCCTAAGTGTAAAAACATCCCAAAACTTATCCGAAAATCTCTCGAGCCCTCGGGGCTCCAAACCAAATATGCATACTAACTGAAAAACATCATATGGACTTACTCGTGCGATCAAATCGTCAAATTAACACCTTTAGCAACGAATTTAGCATCAAAATCAAAGAAAAACCTCATGAACTCTTAAGTTCCATTTTTTAACAACTGAGGGTCTGATTCACATCATTTCAAGTCCATTTCTACCAAATTTTACGGGCTCAGCTTAAATACCATATAAGACCTGTATCAGGCTCCGGAACCAAAAATACGGGCCCGATACCATCAAATTTCCACACATTCAAATTTCCAAAAACTCTTAAAATTTCAGTTAAATAATTTTCTTCAAAAAAATTCATTTCTCGGGCTTGGGGCCTCGGAATTCGATTCCGGGCATACTCCCAAGTCCCATATTTTTCTACGGACCCTACAAGACCGTCAAATCACGGGTCCGGGTCCGTTTACCCTAAATATTGACTGAAGTCAACTTTATTCAATTTTATAAGCAAAACTTTTCATTTTTCACATATTTTTTAACATAATAGCTTTTCGGATTCACGCCCGGATTGCGCACAAAAATTGAGGTGAGACAAAATGGAGGTTTTAAGGCCTCAGGACACGGAATTTATTTCCAACCCAAGTGGGTCATCACATAGAGACAGATAAAATTGATTTTACAAATTCAAACCTAACAAAAATTATTTTACTATATTATCATTGCTTTGGAACGAATATTGATTCAATTTTAAAGTCTGATCTTTGTCTGAGGTGGTACTCATTTTCTTGTATTACTCAAAAGGCGCATTTTGAGGGGCATGTTTGGCGTATGTCAATGCTAAAGTGGTCATGTGGTGAAGTCTGAACTCCGTGTTATCCTATATCACTCCTATATGACCAAGAAAATTCTGAAGATTTAGAGATTGAACTGGTAAGTTTTCATAAAAGGCAGGAAGATCAATAATATGACCTAAGAAATACCTATGGAAACATTGTCGAGAACATTCGGCCTTTTGCTTTGATAAGCAGAGCATATATTCCGTAACAGGGGATGTGGACCACAGCCAATCCAAGATACCTGAAACTAACTTCTCCCTTAAAAGGAAAAGGGTGTAACTTCATCCCTTGATTGAAGCCACAAATAATGGATTGGGAGCCTTTTAAGGTGGATTGTACATATTTTGAAAACAAAACTTGTTTATGTCGGGTAATTAACTAAACATGAACATTAAGGGTAATAAAGTCTCAAATAGTGTATAGGAATGAAAAAATCTCTATGATTTACTAGTCTGGCCAAATGTCCCAGACTAATAGGTTTCTAGATAAATTTGATGGGTATAGCTAGAGCCATCAAAATGGGCTTGGCCCGTGGGGCCAACCCAACCCAGTCCGCTACTTGGGTAGTGAGTTGGGATTTTTTAGCACATTTAAAACTGAGGCTAATAAGCTCGGCCCAAGTAAGCTCGTGGGCCCTTGAGGCTTGACCGAGGCTGAGCTTGGGCCGACCTGTGGGCCAAAAATTAATTAAATATTTAAATATTTAATATTTAAAAAAAGTAAAAACTAAAAACGCTATTAACTATAATCTCGTTCCCCAACCTTAGATTGCTCATTTACCCTTCCAAATCAACTAGAATTTAGATTTTTGATATGCAGTAGTATGACAAGATTAGTTTTTCTTTTGCTTAATTAATAACGAATTAGGAAAGTTTTAAGTGGCCAATAATAATTCTTATAAAAAAAATATTATTTTAAGTTGCTAATGATTAGTTGGTTACTTTAGTATATTATTAGTAATTAAACTGCTCTTTAGTATAGAAAAAGATCAAGTTTTAATAATCAAAAAAATTGACAACACTAGCAAATCTCATGAATTTTAAAAATTTTATGGACTATAATGATGAAATCAGCAAATGATATTAAGCATAAATTTAAAAAAAACTCAACATATAAACTTATTGAAACAATTCATGAACCTGCGGAAAGTGAAAGAAAAGTATTAAAAAATATTCATGTAATGTTAAAAAAGAAGAGCTAAAGATATAAAGAATTTGTATTTCAATTACGAGAGTACTTGTCAAATATCAAAATTTTTATACGCTCTAAACAAACAGAAGTCGTTCATATGATAAAGAGACTATGTAACGAAGAAATATTTAAAGATTTCAAGAAGAAGAAAAATTTTAAAAATTGAAGGGACGACCCGCCCTAGCCTGCAGCCCTCTTGGGGCTGGTCTGGGCTGGCCATTTTAAGTCCCGTTTAGATGGAGGGACGCCCCGCCCTAGCCTACCAAATTTAAAAACCCGTGAGGCTAGGGCCGAGCTGGCCCATTTTGACAGCTCTAGGTATAGCACATGCCCAACATGTGTTATATTTGCCTTTTTTCCAGTCAGTCTTATACGTAATAATTATCATGTCTTTTCAATCATATCCTTAAAATTGTTATCACCTACTTAAACTGGACTTGTAATCATGAAGAAATAACATTTCATTATTTCAATACAAAGTATCTTTGTGTTTCTGCTTCATCTATATTTTTTTGACGAAATACATAGATAGCCCATTTAAGCTATTCTCAAATATCAGGTAGACACATCAATTAAGTCCATTTTTCAGTTAGACACTTCAAGCCTTTTATAATGTAGGTCAACTAAGCAACTGACCGTGTTAGCCCACCTCGTGTGTGATACACATTCAAAGACAATTTTAAAAATCAAATTAGTATTTGATAGGTGTCTAAACAATAAGAACTAAAACTAATAAAAACAAAAATAAAAACTAGCAAATCAAATATTACCCCCCTCATCAATATCATCTTCTCTTTAAGCCACTACCTCCATATTCATTCCTTCACAATACAACCAAAAAGAAAAATACTAATCCACTTTCCATCCATCTTCAAGATTTTATCAGTTTCAAACCTCCTAAATTAAAACCGAATATATCACCCTTTGATCCTTAGAAAAGGGCGACAATATCGAGGCCAGCGGCAATGCCCCTCAAGAAAAAGAGAAATCTAGTAGTTTCGTCTCTTAATGATCAAGAAAAATATCTTTTGGCATCCTAAAAGCAGCATAGATACACACAATAGTAAGGCCAGCCATCAAAGTGAAATAAGAACTCATCCAACACTGGTCAAAAACCATACAAGAACATGAAAAATAGAGACTTCCATCAATTGAATTAAACAAAGAAAAATTAGATCTATCAAGATAATTAAAAAAGAAAAAGGGGGGCGGTGGTGAAGAAAGGGAAGGCAAGAGTGGGAGAACTAAAAAAAATACATGGGGATGGAGTGGGGAAAGAATGGAAAGGGGATGGGAGAGAGATAATTCCTTTTCGTCTTTTTTTAAATGTGCGTCTCCAAGAGCGTATTTCACACGAGGTGTAATGACAAGGTCGGGATATTATTTGATCTACATTATTAAAGGCTTGAAGTGTGTAACTGAAAATGGACTCAGTTGAGGTATCTCTCTGGTTATTGCGGACAACTTAAAGGGGACATTAATACATTTTGCTTGTTATCTTTCAACAGTGACGCATGAGCGACGAATTAGGGTTATATTATATTGGGCCGGTGAGATTGTATTGGAAAATAACTCGATTGTTCTCCTGCAACTAGTATTAAGTTGCCATTTCCGATGGAGTATCACATATTGATGTCTTTTTTATGTAAAAAATTAGGTCTTAATTGGCATTTGGTAAAACTTAAGATAACTGGAAGATGTTTAATTTGAGGTTTAGGAATTTTCTTAAGTTTGACCGTAGGTTGACTTGTTGGCTATTGGGATCAGATTTTGGTTTTGGGACTTGGAATAGGTCCATTTTGCTATTTGAAACTTATTTGCAAATTTAGTGTAATTTGGAGTTGGTTTGATAGGAATCGGACGCTTGGTTGCAATTCTAGTGAATCTTGAGTTTCCTTTTGAATTTCATGTGTTTTGATATCTGATTCGTGGTTCCGGATGTTATTTTAGTATTTTGATTGTGCGATCAAGTTCGTATGATATTTTTAAACTTATATGGGTGTTTGGTATCACAACTCCAATCTCCCACTGTAGGATGTCGTGATGGCACCTAGTCTCTAAGACGAGGTAAGCCTAACATATATGAAGAAATAACGAAAATAATAATAGAATATCAAATTCAAATCAACCAGCTATCATAAAAGAACCCAACAATACAGCTGACTATAACTCCCAAAATCTGGTGAGACTGAATCATAAGCTCTACACGAGTATACTGAAACATCTATAATACATCACTATCAAAATAAAGAGTATGCAATAGAAAAAATGTGATGACCCGAAAGGTCATCTTGTGTTTTAGAACTCAAATCTGTGCTTTTAAGCCTTAAAACTCTCATTTTTACCCTCCTCGATTTGTGTGTGCAGTTCGGACATGTTTCCGGAAATCTTTTATGTTAAAAGTTGATGAAAATAAGAAGTTTTGCCTAAAAACTTCATTTGAGTTGACTTTGATCAATATTTTGGTAAGCGGACCTAGATTTGTGATTTGACGGCCCTTGTGGGTCCGTATCATGATTTGGGACTTGGGCGTATGCCCGAAATCGAAATCAAAAGTCCTTAGCCTGAGATATCGGACTTTGTCGAAATTTGAAAGTTAAAGACTTAATGAAATGGAGATATTTGATCAAGGTTTGACCTTTTGGATATCGGGTCCATATTTTTGTTTCGGAACCCGGTATAGGTCCATTATGACTTGTCTGTGAAATTTTGTCAGAAACAGAGTTAATTTGACGTGAATCGTCCGGATGATAAATTAGAAGTTTCAAAGTTTTTTTGACAATTTCATTTGATTTGGTGCTAAATTCGTAGTTCTAGGTGTTATTTTGGCCATTTTATCGCGAGAGCAAGTTCGTATGATATTTTTAGACTTGTGTACATATTTGGTTTGGAGTCCCGAGGGCTCGGGTGAGCTTTGGATAGGCTACAGAGTGATTTGAACTTGAAAAAAATTTGCTGGTGTAATTGATCTTGTTGCAAGCCTTTGATCTCGTATTTGCGAGATCAGGCACCACAATTGAGATCTCCGAGAGATTCACATTTGCGAGATTCTCATCACAAATGTAAAGAGGAGCTGGGCCACACAGTTTTCACAATTGTGAAACAAACTTCGCATTTGCGAAGTTGGTCTGGGGAGGGTAGCCTTCGTATTTGCGACGATTGTGTCACATTTGCGGTCATCCAGTGTTTGTATATGCGAACATTTCCTCGCATTTGCGAACTATGCAGAAATGAGAAGGGGTTCGCATTTGCGAGGCTTCCTTCGCATTTGTGAGCTTCGCATTTGCGAAGCCCAGGTTGCAAATGCGACATCTGTAGCTGATGAAAAGAGACTTAGACGGGATTTTTCTCCCATTCTTCAAATTTTCAAAACCTAAAACACAAGAGGCAATTTCTAAAGACCTTTTCTTCCCCAAATCATAGGTAAGTGATTCTAAACTAGTTTCTTTCAATCTTTCACTTTATTTTACAATATTTCAACCTAAAATCTAAGGTTTTCATGGTGGAATTGGGGATTTTGAGGTAGAAATTAGGGATTTGATAAATTGGGATTTAGACCTCAAATTGAGGTCAGATTCCAAAACTAATTATATATCCAGGCTCGGGGGGGGGGAGGGGGAGGTGTAAATGGGTAATCGAGTTTTGGCCCAAATTTCGAATTTGGATCAAGTGAGCACGGGTGTTGACTTTTATTGACTTTTTCAAAAATGACTTAAATTAGATCTTTTGCTATCGTGGGTAGCTCCTAAGGCTTAAGTTAAATCGTTTGGTTGGTAATTTGCTAGATTCTATTGGTCCGGAGTGATAGGTTACAAGTACTTTGGTCATAAGTACTTTACTTTATGTTTTGATGATCTAACAAACTTACTATCCAAAATTAGATAAGGAACTTGTTACACATTTACAAGACCTTAAGATCACAAGGTTCCAGGTTGGGATCCAGCATTGGATATGATTCAACTCTTTAGAGTGAAAGGAACATCTGAGGAAATAGGTCCCTATCGGTTCCTAAGGAGATTGTACAAAGTCAACTCTCCAGTTGGAAAGTTGCTGCCTGCACACGCTACTGTACAGGAACAGTGCAGCAGTCAACTTTCTATGGAAGGATTTTTACCTACCTTGCTTACATCATTGTATGTGAGGTCATAAATTTATTATTAACATCAAGGGAGGTAAAACACATTTTCACTTGAACACTTAGAGATTTTACTCAAGCTCACTCACGTGACTATCCAGCAAGAAAGTTTCAAGTGCTTCAAGAACAAAGAACAAAGCAACTACGGACCAGTTCCCATATCAAGTCACTTTTTGCCCTTAGTTGAGTTGTAATTTTGTAATAGTTCTTCACTTGTATTTCCTACTTATCTTGTTTAGAAGCATTCTATAGGAACCCCTTTGCAAACCTTAAACCTGTGTGTTCGAGTCTTGGCTAAAGTTAGTCATCTTGTAAAGTCATTATAATAGAGTTATTACAAGGTGGCTTGTAATAGATGTGTTACAAGTTAGTGAGGGATTAAGAGGTAAATTCCTAGGTTGCATAGGTTGTAATCTAAAGGTGCTCAGTAGTGAAATTAAAATCTTACAAGGGTAAGTCATGGCTTTTAATCCCGTTAGCTGGAAATTTTCCACGTAAAATTCCTCTTGTCATTTATTTGCTGCTGTGTATGTGTGTACTATTGAACCTGATAGAGAACTTGGTTCTCTATAGAGTTTGGTGGACCCTTATATTCTATAAATTGGTATCAGAGCGGGTTCTTTCTATTAGGTTGACACCTAGAAAGGATCCTCATGGCTGCTCCTCCAAACTTCGAAGAAGGCTAGTCTACTTACAGACCTCCAGTGTTCAACGGTCAATATTATGGATAGTGGAAAACTAGGATGCACGACTTCATTATGACTGAAGATTTTAAGTTATGGGATATCATATGTGATGGACCCTTTGTCCCTACAAAGAACCTTGGTGACCCAGCTGTAGCCATTCCCAAGACGAGGAAGGAATTAAATGACGATGATAGAAAGGCCATAGAAAAGAATTTTCGTGCAAAGAAAATTCTTGTGTGTGGCATTGGTCCTGATGAATATAGCAGAATATCAGCATGTCAATCAGCAAAAGAGATCTGGGAGGCTCTTCAAACAGCTCACGAGGGAACAACACAGGTGAAGCAATCAAAGATTGATATGCTCACAACAGAATATGAGCTCTTTAGAATGAAAGATGATGAATCCTTCCAAGATATGCATACTCGAATCACCTCCATCATCAATGAGATTCACTCTCTCGGTGAAAGTATTCCAAGAAACAAGCTTGTCAGAAAAATCCTTAGTGTACTGCCTAGTTCTTGGGAAAGCAAAGTTAACGCCATTACAGAGGCTAAGGACTTGCAGACACTGACATGGATGAACTTGTTGGAAACTTGAAAACCTATGATGATGAAGAAGAAGGACAATGAAAGAAAAGAGCCCAAGAGGGAGAAGAACCTCTTCCTCAAGATGGATATCAATGATTCAAGTGGTGAAGACGGGGACATGGCCTACTTGACAAGAAGATTCCAGAAGATGGTTCACAGGAATGGAGGCATCCAAAAAGGGGAAGTTCTAGCAAGCCAAGAAATTATGACCTTTGTCATAAATGTGGAAAGCCAGGACACTTCATCAAGGATTACCCTCTCCTAAAGCAAGATCAGTACAATAACAACTTTGACAAAGCAGTCAAGAGGAACTAGGTTCCTGACAAATGCTTCAAGAGAAAGAATGATACTGATAATGTTGTAAAGCAAGCTCTTGATGCATGGGGAGACTCCTCCAGAAAATCTGAAGAAGAAAACGACCATGGTGGTAGTTCAATTATGGTAGCGGAAAATGAAACAACTGAGTATGATTCAATCTTTGCTTTGATGACTCAATCTGATAACAATGACGATGAGGTAAATTTTCTGGATGTTCACAGAAATCTAAAATCTTACTCTCCTAAAAATCTCATGTCATTAGCAAATGTACTAATTGATGCGTACCATAATCTTATCAATGATAAAGATGCATTAACTATGAAACTAGGGGAAGCTGAACAAACTAGAGATGACTTAGTAGTCGTTGTAGTTGATTTGAAAGAAAAAATAGAGAACCTGAAAAAAGAAAAGAATGCCTTAGAAGAGAAAATTGCTAGTATAGAACATGAAAGAGATGATCTAATGGTTGTTGTGGTGGACTTAAAGAAGCCATTGAGTGTATAAGTAAAGAAAAAGAAACCTTGACTAAGAGAGTCGCTATCATTGAGCAAGAGAGAGATGACCTAGTAGTGGTGGTAGTAGACTTGAAAAAGAAAATTGAGGAATTAAAAATGGTAAATAGGCATGGAAACTCTAAAAAGGGAAAGGAAGCTGCAAGTCAGGCATACATTAAGCTTGAAAATGAGTTAAATTTGGTAAAGACTAGTCTGTGTGCTAAGCTTGAGAAAAACAAATAGCTTCAGGAAGAACTAGGGATGTAAAGAATGTTCTTGAAAAATCGCTTAAGTGGACCTGATCCTCTGATGCTATCACTACCATGTATACCAACAGCGGGGGAAACAAGCATGGGACTGGGTTTAAAAGGGAAATAATTTCCTACAACCCTCATAGCAAGTACGTTACTGTAACCGACAATTGGCTATGTACCCACTATGGTAACAATGGGTACCTCAAGGAAAACTGCATGGCCAGGGTTCAGTCTCATCAGAAAAATAAAGTCTCTGCTGAGAGAGTAACTATTGCTAAAGGACCTGGTCTGTCAAATAGGAAACATATAATGCCTGCTTGGACTAAAAGAACACTCATTCATCCCTTCTCTCATAACAAGGGACCTAAACTTATTTGGGTTCCTAAATCTAACCCTTGATTTCCTCGTGCAGGGAGCAGTGAAGAGGAGCAGCCAACAACGATACATGAACAGCGGCTGCTCAAAGCATATGACTGAAAGTACGATCAATTTTCCTCCACTAAAAGCCCTACAAAGAGAGAGTGTACCCTTTTGGAAATAGCTAAAAGGGGTACACTTTAGGAGTTGGAAGATATATGATAAGGGAAATAAAATGGACTTCTTGTCTAGGATATGCACAATCTCAAATCTTGTGATTGGTGAGGTGATGTTGTAGCCAAAAGATACAAGAATACTTATGGTGTTGTGCTTGAGCCTTTGTAGAAGTGGTGATACAAGTTGGCTGAGAGCTATTGAAAATGATGCTGAACTATGGGGCGGAAGGCTGGGATATGCAATTTTTTCATCACTAAATCAACAGGCCATGTAGGACCTTGTTCGTGGTCTTACCAAGTTGAGTATCAAGGAACACAAAGTGTGCAATAGGAAAGTATGTCAGATCTCCATTCAAGCCCAAAAAGGGGCAATCAGCACCTCAAGGCCACTTGATATTCTTCATATGGATCTATGTGGAGCAGTGAGAGAGCCAAACAAAAAAGAAAGAAGATATATCTGTTGACAGTGAATGACTACTCCAAGTCAACTTGGACTCTGTTCCTCAGAACCAAGGATGAGATCTCTCAAGTAATTGTGGCTTTTGTCAAGAAGATCCAAGTATAGATAAAAACAAATGTGGCTTGTATCAGATCAAATCATAGAACATGTTTGGATAATGCCAGAGTGGATGAATGCTGCATTCAAAGAAGAATTACTCAACTTCTTAGCTCCAAGAACACCACAACAAATGGAGTTATGGAAAAGAAGAACATGACTCTTGAAGATTTGGCATGGTCAATATTATTTGATAGAGGGATTGCAATCATCTTGACCAAAGTTGCTGACTCATTTGAGGATATATGGGTGCAATTGTTATGTTCTCAACAATGGGAAGGATCAACTTTGAAAATTTTATGCTTAAAAGAGATGGAGGAATCCTCCTGATGTACTCGTCTCAAGAGGGAACAAAAATAGTGATCAAGGTGGAAAACGTTCATTGATTCCAGCAAGGAACCTAGTCCCATGACTATAACACAGAAGCTGAAAATCGAGTTGTCAGAAAGGGTTTGACATAGAAGCATCACAAGTCATCAACACTCCCATTGACACAGCTACACGCTTAGAAATGGATGAACCCGGTTCTTCTCTAAATCAAACCATGCATAGAGATATCACTGGATCACTCCTGCATCTCACTGCAAGTAGACCAGACATTGTGTTCAGAGTTGGGTTCTGTGCAAGGTTTCAGTCAAACCCAAAAGAGTCTCATCTGAAGGCTGTTGTAAGAATTTTGAGATATCTTAGAGGAACACAAGACCTGGTTCTCTACTATCCTTCAAGTATTGGATAGGAAAAGCACGTCTGAAATGGGACATTCTCTAGGTTCCTGTCTTGCTTCATGAGGCTCAAGGAAGCAAAATTCAATGGCACTCTCAACAGTTAAAGAAAAATATGTACCATCCACCTCTTATTATGCTCTAATGTTGTGGATCAAGCAGTAAATTGGAAGACCTTGATTCCAACTCAAGAGGGTCAAATACATTGATTGCTGAAGATCAAGTTGCTGACATCTTCACTAAAGCCCTGAGAAGAAAACATTCCGAGAAAAATCGCCTTGCACTGGGGATGATAAAACCCAACTGAGGACCTGGTTCCTTATGATTGGTTATAAAAGTCATACTCAGGTAAAAGTTAGCTAAAGTGTTTTCTGGCTAAGTCTAATTCACCTCTATACTGTTACAGGTAGAAACACATGATGACTATAGAAGCAGATGCTGCAGTGCATGCTGAAAAAGGGGTTAAAGTCACTTGCCAGACCTATCATGGAATCTGGTTTTCTTGATACAGGTTAGTAGCTGCTTTGTTCTTTTATACACAATTTAAAATGGACAAAGACAATGCCACATCATCAGCGTGGCAGTCACTTTAAGTTGTGTCTTTTTATCCAAAGTGTCACACCTTTTTCGAATGATACAACTCCCCAAGCAAATGGTTGCCGCCATTTCAGAACTGGTCCCTCATCATAAATAAATCAACATTACAACCGTTCACTTCAAAATTCAAAACCTCATTTTTGCCTTCACTCTTCTCAATCCACAACCCTTCGAGTACAATCTCACCATGTCTGAAAATCAAGCAACCTCTAGTATACTCGACAATACTGTAATTGAGTCCATACCAGTCAACATTCCAGCGGTAAACTCCTCCCCCGACACAATCACTAGTCCAAACCCTAAAGTAGAGTCTCCTCCATACTCCACTCCCTCTCCTACCCACTCCAATTCTATTCCTTATCTGAGCAAGTTTGAGAATGTTTGTCCTCCTCTAGTCTCACCGATCAAACATAGTAAACAGGGTGAACATGGTAAACAAGGGAACCTTGTTCAGAAAACATCAACTCTCTCCATGGTTGGGCACTCAAGTGAAAATCCAGTGATTAGTCATGAAAAGACTGAGACAACCATGTCAAGCTTGGATTCTACAGGTATCACTCCTCTTTTTGTTGAAATTTCCATGAAACCACAAGAAAATAAGGGAATAGAAAATATTCTCTCCATTGCTTCAGAAGAGGTTGTTGTAGAGGAAGGTGGAGGAGGGTCTGAGTCTCAGGGGGGAAGAGCCTCAGTCCATAAAAGACTAGGGAGCACTTGTTCCATTTGAACAAAAAATTCAAGATGACACTACTGGGGTCCCAAGTGATGAACCGGATACCTCCGCGAAGGATTTAGGTCAGGGGTCATCTCCCCAGGTCATTGTTGATCCTGCTCCTTCTCCCCACTTCTATGCTAAGCCTCTGAATATGGTGGTTCTTGAGATGAATTCTGACCGCGAGGAAGACATAGATGATATGGCATATGCTAGTTTTATCATGGCTAGGAGTAAGCCAGTTACAGCTCCAGATTCAATCCCTAAGCGACCCATTACTCGGTTGCAGCAAAAGAAGGCTCTAGAGTTTACTCTCAAGAAGAGTCAAAGGAGCAAAAAAAAGAGAAGGCTGGTAAAGGATGGAAAAGTTGTGCATGAAAAGGTCGTCCATGTGGTAAATGTTGATGAGGAAGCAGAAGAGAAACCTAGCTCCTTCACCCACAAGTCCTCGAAGCAGAACCACTCTCACTCTCAATCTATAAGGCAGACTTCTACAAATGCTGAAAGTATTTTCAAGAGTGCTAATGCTGCTTCCAGTGAAAAGTTGGTGAAACGTTCTAGTGACAAGACAGTAAAAGAGAGTGGTGACAAGTCTGATGATGAAGAAGTGGAAAAATCTGGGGAACATATGCAAAAAAAGTCAGTGGAGAAGGGAAAGTGTGGTCGCAAGTCAGTAAAAAGAAAAACGAATGATGATGAGGAACCTGGTTCCATTAAGAAAGCAAAAGTTAGTGAGTCTCTGAATTCTGAGAAAAGGAAGTAGAGAAATAAGAAAGTATTGTGGGGCCGCACATTTGCCTCTAACATTCTAGAACTTGCTGGGATGAGACAATTGGTGGCAATTTGTGATTCTCAACAATGGACAAATTTTTTTACAAATGAGGTTCCCGAAGTGTATGAGGAAGAGGTACGGAGTTTCTGTACCGACCTCTTCATAGTAGAAGGTGATCAAATTTATGTGTTGATAAATGGGGTGGACATAGTGATGGACTCTGCCTTATTGGGGTTAATTCTGGGTGTTCCTGCCGAAGGACTGTTGTCTGTTCAAGGTGCATGCACATCAAACTTTAGAAATGCCATTGTCAATGACAACTCATACAACATGGGGAACAGGTGCATAAGAAGGCACTCCTTCCAATATATCAGTTGCTTTTTGAGATGGTTAACAAAGTGTTGCTTCCCTGAGAGAAGATCTGTTGCATCCAAAGCTGACATGTTCCTTATGGAAACCTTGGATAATTTTACCACCATCAATTTGTCTGGCATAATGATTGAGCATATGCAGAAGGTGGCAAACCTTAAAGATGGGAATCCTGGACTACCTTATGGTTTTCTTCTCACAAAGGTCTTTGAGTTCTTCAAAGTACCTCTGGGACAGGCCAAAGTGGGCACTAAAAAGCAATCCTTTTCAAAAACTACTCTTGAGGAGTGTGAGTGTATTGACAAAGTCGGAGGAGTTGGAAGCACTTCCACTATCTCTCAACTGATAAATGCTCAGAATAGTGCCACAGAGGAGATCCGGAAGTTGAAGGCTAGGAACACAATTCTTGAGAGTCAGCTTAGTCAATTATAACAGGTACCTGGTTCTAGTAGTTCTTACAGCTCAGAAGTTGCACGCCTAACAAAGAAGAATGTTGAGCTCCGAAAACAGGTGGAGGACCTGAAAGAAAGACTGCTCAATGAGCAAATGTCCGCGAATGCTCGCATGGATTTTGTCTTCCATACCCTTGCTTCCTCTTAAATGTCCGCGAATGCTCACATGGATTTTGTCTTCCATACCCTTGCTTCCTCTTCCAAGCCCCCTTCCTCCAGTGTCCCCTAAAGAATGTCCCCTCAGTGTCAAGTTTCCAGTGTCTATCTTCCTAGTTGTTTTTGGTGATGTTTTTTTTGTTCCTGGTAATTGTTTTTGTTTGTTTTAAACTATGGATGATGACAATGATTCAGCTCCCGCTTGTAGAAGTCCAAAATTGGTTAATGCAAGTCGTTTCCTTTTTGTTGTTTGCTGCTGCTCTTTTGTCTCTGTTTTCTATCATGTTTTGTGCACGCAAGTGTCATGAGTTAACCACGCTAGACTTCTTTATGCTACTTACTTGTTCTGTGCTTTTTATGATGCCAAAAGGGAAAAAATTTAATTGAATAATAAAGAGCATAAATGAATAATAATCTGAAGGGGAGAAATACAGATTCAGGGGGAATTCACAGAGATTCAGGTATTGATTAAGGGGGAATGCAAAGTTCCAGGGGGAAACTTAAGGTCTTTTTGGTTCGCAGTCTGGTTCTCTGTGGCTCTTTCTGGGATTTTCAATTATGAGTTTGTCATCATCAAAAAGAGGGAAATTGATAGGTTACAAGTACTTTGGTCATAATTACTTTTACTTTATATTTTGATGATCTAACAAACTTACTATCCATAACCAAATAAGGAACCTGTTACACATTTACAAGACCTTAAGATCACAAGGTTCCAGGTTGGCTCCAGCGTGGGATATAATTCAACTCTTCAGAGTGGAAGGAACATCTGAGGGAACAAGTCCCTACCAGTTCTCGAGGAGACTGTACGAAGTCAACTCTCCACCTAGAAAGTTGGTGCCTGCACATGCTATTGTACAGGAACAGTGCAGCAGTCAACTTTCTGTGGAAGGCTTTTTACCTACCTTGCTTACATCATTGTATGTGAGGTCATACATGTATTATTAACATCAAAGGAGGTAAAACACATTTTCACTTGAACACTTAGAGATTTTACTCAAATTCCCTCACGTGACTATCCAGCAAGAAAGTTTCAAGTGCTTTAAGAACAAAGAAAAAAGCAACTACGGACCAGTTCCCATATCAAGTCACTTTATGTCCTTAGTTGAGTTGTAACTTTGTATTATTTCTTCACTTGTATTTCCTACTTAGCTTGTTTAGAAACACTATGTAGGAACCCCTTTGTAAACCTTAGACCTGTGTGTTTGAGTTTAGGCTAGAGTTAGTCATGTTGTAAAGTCTTTGTAATAGAGTTATTATAAAGTGGCTTGTAACAGGTGTGTTAAAATTTAGTGAGGAATTAAAAGGTTAATTCCTAGGTTGCATAGGTTGTAATCTAAAAGTTTCTCAGTAGTAAAGTTGAAATCCTATAAGGGTAGGTCGTGGTTTTTAATCCCGTTGAGCTAGGAATTTTCCACATAAAATTCCTCTTGTTATTTATTTATTGTTGTGTGTGTGTACTGTTGAACCTGATAGAGAACCTGGTTCTCTACAGAGTTTGGTGGACCTTTATATTCTATCACGGAGGCTTATTTGAGGGGAAAAGCTGTGGTTGAGCTTTCAGTTTGGCCGTTGGAGCGAGGTAAGTGTCGTGGTTAACCTTGGTTTGAGGGATTAGGTCTTATTTGCCTATTTACTATGTGTTTGAATGTTGAGTACAACATATAGGTGAGGTGACGAGTACCATGCGTTGTTGTCGAGTTATAGCATGCCAGTGAGTCCTATTCATGAAATTATAGCTTTCCATGATCATATTACACATGCTTGATTAGTTTATCGTTATGTTGATCATTCTTATCATATGTACGGATTTTGGTATTGATTGAGTATTGATTCAAAGTTTAGGTTGGTATTGTGGAACTAATTGTTGAAGTAAGACTTGTTCTTGACATTTCTATCTCCCTGTTGTTATTGTTCATTGTCTTGGTAAGGGAGAGTGTTAATGCACGAAGGGTGATGTCGTGCCATGTTTTGTGAGTATTAATACACGAAGGGTGATGCAATGCCATATTGTGAGTGTTAATGCACGAAGGGTGATGTCGTGCCATGTTATGAGAGAGTTAATGCACGAAGGGTGATTTCGTGTCGTTCCTATTTGATTCATATTGTGAGGATGAGAGTAAAAGAATGAAGGGTGATGTTGTGTACTTTCTTTTGCTGTGATTACTTGTCCTTATATGTTCTAATTATATCGGTTGATCAAAGTTCTAGATTCTGCTGTGATCCTTTATCTTCTGATTCCCTCAGCATGTCCCCCTCCCAATATTACCTGTCTTGTTTCTTTTATCGTTGTTATTGGCATATATATTGTTACACTGTACAAATTTATTTTATGGTGTCTTATCCTAGCCTCATCACTACTTCATCGAGGTTAGGCTTGGTACTTACCAGTACATGCGGTCGATCGTACTGATACTACACTATACTTCTATGCAGATTTTGGTATCGACCCTAGCTGATCGTGAGGTTAGCAGCTGGACCTGATCGTCAGGAGACCAAGGTAGATCTGTTGACGTCCGCAGACCCCGGAGTCTCTTCCTACTCTTGTTATTTACTGTTTCTTTTCCTTCAGAATAGTGTATTATCTTTCAGACTATGTTCTTAGTAAATCACAGTAGCTCGTGAGTTGTGACTGCAGATACTAAATGTTTCAAATAATTTGGGTTTTATAATATTCCGCAAACTGTGTTTAGCTTAATTAATTATGTTATTAA
This sequence comes from Nicotiana sylvestris, assembly GCF_000393655.2. NCBI lineage: Eukaryota > Viridiplantae > Streptophyta > Magnoliopsida > Solanales > Solanaceae > Nicotiana > Nicotiana sylvestris. The sequence continues at coordinate 22,908,619 of NC_091065.1, forward strand.
AAATTGGCTGAAGTTGATTTTTTGAATTCTCTAATGTTGGCTTGCCTAGCAAGTGAAATGTTACGCGCCATCACGGTCTCGAAGGTGGGAATTCCGGGTCGTGACAAAAAATAGTATAGAGGTGACTCCGAGGCCCGTGAATGCCGGCAGTTATACCTTGAAGTCTTCGATCTGAAAGCTCTAATCACTAGAGCCTATCCTGGTATGAGATATCTGCATCTGCATAAAAGATGTGCAGAAGCATAGTATGAGTATACCATAACGATACCCAGTAGCAAGCCTAACCTCGGTATAGTAGCGATGAGGTCAGGTCAAAATACCTACTAGGATTAAGTAAAAGAAATTGAACAAGTATAATATTGTCTAAGAATGTAAACGAAGAAAATGAGGCAATAAAGAAATATAACAAGATAGACCATAACTGAATTTAAAGAAATAAATGCAACTAGGAAGGGACAAATAATAAGAACATCAAGAAAAAATGCAGACAAATACAAGTGAGGTAAATAAGAGATAACAATAAGAATCACAATCAAGGTACCGCCTCGTAATCTCATTTTATAATCATAATCTTTCATTATATCATCGCGAGAGCCTTATATTTAGTTTTGAAAATTATTTTTTCCAAAATAACTACCTCCGTTTTAGCCCACCTTATTACACTGTGCGGCTTCAGGTAGTTTCCCTATTAGCAACACGCGTATCAAGCCCACCTTATCTCACCGTATGTGTATTAACCCCTAGCCTTATACCATCACATGCGTATAAATATCACAAATTGCACCTCAAGTGCTCAAATGCCATAACTTGCCAAAAGAATCAACAATATTAATGTTTCCACAACAAAAAGCCTATGGCTCAACCACAATGTGTACAAGAGTCTCAATAATCGTAAACTGAAATTGAATAGCTCAACAAGAATGGTATTTCAACAATTAACAACTTTTCCTCAATGTGATCACGAATTTTACAACTTCAACACTAATAACTCAACAAGAATTTATTCTGTGAAAACAACAACTTCAAGTAACCAATTCAACAGTTAAAGAAGTAACGAACAATAAAGAAAACAATAACTTCAACTAAATCATGTAAGAGCAATTAACAAGTAAAAGGTGGAACAAGTGTTAAAATTGTCAAATAAGGTATGTGAGGGTAGATTAATACATGTAAGGATAGACTAACAATGAAATTATAACATGTTATGACAATTCACTTAAAGCCATGAAAAAGGTTCAACTAGCCTAAACTAGTCAATACCACATATAGCCCGTGTACCCACTCATCACCTTACATGCATGACTTTCACACATCACAAATAGCACAATCAACCCAAATTCTAAGGGGTAATTCCCCCACATAAAGTTAGGCAAGACACTTACCTCAAACAAGTCAACTCAATTCACTAATCAGCCTTTTTCGCGAATATCCTACTCCGAACGGTTCGAATCTAGCCAAAATACCTTTATACCATAAATACAAACCATATAAAGCTATTCCGGATAACAAAGTTGCAAGCTTTAAAGAAAATAAAAAAAGTCAACTCAAAAGGTCAACCCCGGGCTCGCCTCTTGGAACCCGGCCAAACACACAAAATCTGTACACCCATTCAATAATGAGTCCAACCATTAGAGGTGTTCATGGTTCAGTTTGGGTCAGTTTTTTCCTAACAAGAAACCAAACCAAGTGTCATGACCCAAACTTTCCTCTGAGACATGCCGTGATGGCACCTAGTCTCTACAACTAGGTAAGCCCAACAAATTGCGGAAAATATCAACAATGGAAACAAACTAAACTGCTAACTGCATTAGATACTGAACAACCAATAATAAAGTTGCTCGGCATGTACAATAACCAATACTGGACGTACAGAGTTCTCCCAAAATCTGAAATATCATGAGTCACAAACTACAGAAAGAAAAATAGTATCTATATACTCCAGAGCCTAACAAAAGAAAAATACAAAAAGTGCTTGACATGGAGAAGAATAGAAAGGGACTCTGAGGCCAGTGGACGCAACAAATATACCTTGAAGTCTCCAAAGCTGTCTCGGCTCAATAAGAATGAGGCTAGTAGGAGGTACCTGAATTTGCACACGAAAAATATGTGCAGGGAAGGGCATGAGCACACCACAATAGTACCTAGTAAGTGCCAAGCCTAACATCGGTCGAGTAGTGACAAGATCGGGTCAGGGTCCTACTGGTATATATATATAATAGAACAAGATAGAATGAAATACTGCAGTAAAATAAAGAGTGAAATTTAACAAGAATGAAATCATAGAAGATAACAGCTCAGTACACAGAGAATACAACAGGGGATCTCCCGAAATACCGTCTCGTAGTCCCAAACGTAAATGTGCAGGGGATCTCCCGGAATACCGTTCCATAGTACCAAAGTAAATATGCAAGACATGGGGGATCTCCCGGAATACAGTTCCGTAGTCCCAAAGTAAATATGCAGGGGGATCTCTCGGAATATCGTTCCGTAGTCCCAAAAGCAAATACACAGCCCAAACAATAGAAATACAACTACAACACGGAATCCTACAGTTTAGACTAATTACAAGTCAAGGAAGAAGCGGGAAATTTCAGTAAGCATGCTGCACAGAGTTCAGATAAGCAATTAAGACACGTAGACATGTTGTTCTAAACTAAATAGGATAATTACATATGCTAGTATAGCTCAATTAAAGGGAAATAGGTTATCACTTAATGAAAATGGAGTTTTACAAAAAATATCCCGTGTACGCACTCGTCACCTATGTACACGACACTCATGTATCAAATACAGTACCAAATCCTAAGGGAAGTTTCCCCCACACAAGGTTAGGCAAGCCACTTACCTCGAACCAAGCTCAAATCAATCTGTAAAAACGCTCTTTCCACGAATATCTGACTCTGAATGGCCCAAATCTAGCCAAAATCAATTTCATAACATAATATAACTACAAGAAACTAAACTAGCTAATGAAATCAAAGCTAAAGCAAGAAATTGGAAAATCGCCCAAAAAGTTTCCCCGAGCCCACGTCTCGGAATCGGTTAAAAGTACTAAAATATGAACACCCATTCACTCACGAGATCACTCGTACCAAAATTACTCAAATCCGATATCAAAATCTCGATCAAAATCCCAAAATTTGTCCTAAGAACTTTTCTCAAAATTTCCCCAATGTTTCACCCCAAATCATAATCTAATGATGAAATTAAAGACATAATCAAGGGAATTAACTAAAACTAGGTAAGAATCACTTACCCCAAACACCCACGTGAAAATCTCTCCAAAAATAGCCTAATTCCGAGCTCTCAAGTCCAAATGGTGAAAAATGACATAAACCCTCTATCTTAGCCTTTACTGCCCAGCGATCATCACATCTGGGAGAAATCTACCGCTTCTACGATTCCGCACCTACGGAAAAACAATCGCACAGATGGACTAAAGTTAAATCCTCAAGGCGCGCTTCTTCGATAAGGTGGCCGCACCTGCGTGTGCACACCTGCGGACACTGGTCCGCTCCTGCGATTCACCTCCGCACCTGTGGTTCGTTGAGCGCATCTGCGGGCATCGCAGATACGGCCCTTTCCTCTCACCTACGACCCCTGATTGTCATACCTCCTTTTTGCGCGCCCCGCCCCGAAGGGTATAAATGCGCGAGGGAGTTTTTCCAATTTAAGTGACAATATTCGAAATGGGATTATTTATTAAATTCAGAGTCGCCACTTGGGAAAGGTTTTGGCTTTTGGTGTCCCAAGTCACCGGTTTATCTTGAATCCCAAATCAAGGAAAATTTTCGACTTTTCCAAATGAAGTTTGCGAACCAGAAATTCTAAGTAAGGAATTCTGTTGACCCGAGGGAAGGTGTTAGGCACCCTCGGATCCCGTGGTTCTAGCACGGTCGCTTAAATTGTTAGAATGGCTAAATATCTGATTTAAATACATGCTGTAACTTAGTGCTTTTATCAAGTTTAAACCGCTTTTATTATTATCATTTATTTTTATAGAGTTACAACGTTGTGAAAATGTATCTCAAACCACGTCGCAATCAATGCACCCGTGATCGTCGACACATTTTGACTCTGTTGAGATTTGGATTCGGGTCACATCAATTTGCACCCGAGTTTAAGAATGTAATTTAATTAAGCCGCGCCTAAAGAGCCTAACGCGTTATTATCTTTGGGGAAGGAGTGAACTTTTCTAGACAGTCCATCCCAAAACTTATGTGTTTATTATGATCAATTGTTGAGGGCCCCGCGATGTGTATCTTTATTTGACGAGGCTCGTCTCATTACCTTTAAAAAGGATATCCTAAAGTGACTATATTTCTATTACATTTGTCTCTAAAAAATAAAAGAGAAAGATACCAAACTTACTTGTTTAAGCAACTACATACTAAATCTTTACTATGTTTGACGAATCCGAATTTTGTTTGATTACCTGATTGGTTGTTTATGAGGTGAGAATTACCTCATTCCTTGTCTTCAAGGAGTGAATACGCTTGTTAATTTGCTAAGGGAGATTGCAAGCAAACTAATAACATATACTAAATTTACATTAAACCACCTTCAAGTTTGAATTTTAAAACTAGCTTATTTGGGCTTGATAAATGAAATCGGCTGTCTATTAGGAAAACTACTACTAATTGAACTCAAAAATGCCTATTAGTTTTCCTCAAAAGTCATCGCATTATTTCGAAACAGTGAATCTATATCGAAACCCATATCGAACCTATATAGGAACAAGTAATCTAACAAGAGGGTTGGCATACATGGCCACCCTGTTAACGTAACACCACATGAGAATTAGCTTGATGTACATTTACCTTGAAATCAAATGGGACCAAATATAACAGATTTGACAGTTCAGAGGTCTAGACAAAAATACATACAGATGCTTGCCATGATTCTATGTTATACTGTCATAACTAAATCGAAACCTAATGGTTATACACATTGAAAATACGTCTGATCTAACAAACAATACTATCTAATATGTCAATCAGGATGTGTTTAATTCATACAGAGCAATTGCAATTGGAACTAACTTAAACAAATACAGGCCAGCTACCATTCAACCTATTTTGAACACAAGTATTGTGAAGTAAACAAACGTTCATTTCTTTATTTCTGCTTCAAACTTCAAACTTTCAACAAACATGGTTTCGAAAGTGTGTACCTAGAAGTGCTTACAGAAGAAGAAGAAGATAAGTCAGTAGAGTAACAATGGCAGTAGAAACAGCAGCAGTAACAACTGGTAACAGCAGAACAAGCTTGAATGCAAGAATGGCAACTACAGCCGATAGGAAAGGTAGCCAAATGACAGCAGCCCACAATGAAGTAGAATCAGAACTCCAGGCAGACCAAAACCAATAATAAACCAATGAAAACACTCAACCAATAGACTCAATTGGAACTTCAAAGAATCAGAATTGATTGAAAAGGCTGAAAACAAATGAAGCCCAAACAACAATAGGAAGAAACAGTTTATGATTTTTCTGTCTGTTTTTCTCTCTTGTGTGTGTCTGTATATATCTGACAATCAAATCTCCAAAAATCTGAGTTCAGTCTAAAATCTGTCTGCCTTTTTCTTTTTCAAAATTCAGTCCTCAAAATCAATCTCCGTCCCCCCACTAATGGAAGTTCTTTTTCCTTTTTATAGCCTAACATCAGGCTATCTACAGCCTGTTAAAACACATCAGAAACCTTCTCTTTCTTGCTGTTTTTCCATTCAATATTTTAAAATATGAAACATTCCCATGAGATTCCTGACAGCCCTTTTAATTGGCTTATTAAACTAAAAGCAGACATGGGCAGCAGGAATATAACCTGACAGCACATGCTGTCAAGTTATTCTTCATCTTAACAAAGGCATTTATGCACATGTTGTGCACAAGTACACATGCCCCCCAATTCAGACTGCAGTTATAGACCAAGACCCTTAAATTTCTGATTCAAGTACAACAACTATAAGTAGTTAAACTCAATTCCTAATTTGATTTAAGTAGGATTTCAACAGAAAACCCAATCAAATTATTATCATTCAAAGCTTTGAACTTATTGACGATGTGTATCGACTCGACTATACTAATTACAACATATACAATCGAAAGCCATGATCAGAACTCTAACAGTATCAACCTACAATTCAAATTGTACTGACTAAGCAAAAGTTGTACTGGTGAAATCAATTAATCAGTCAATTTCAAAGTTCAATTGATTGCACAGCTCATACACATATACACATTATCAGTGAATAGAAGACAGACTCGATCAAACACAGAGGTGGACAACAACAGTTGATAAAATTTAAAAGACACAAATTAAACAAAACATTTGGCCATACGAACAGACCTTTAACAACACATGTACTGAATCGAGGAAAGAAAAACACACCTACCTTAAAGTCCTTGAAAAAAAATCAGAAAACCAGCTCGTGTTTGAAATGAACCTTCTTGGGGTTGAACGGACTTTAATCGAAGTGTTCTCAACTGAGAACACTTCGATTAAGGTCCATTAGACCCTAATCACTTTAGCTCAAACGGACACAGACCAGGCTTGGGGTTTCTGGGGTTCATAGATGGTAGATTTGGGATTTGGGTTTCCATGGTTAGATTCGGACCAAACCAAGCATGGTTTGGTCACGAGGGAGGTTCGGGGACTGTCTGGTGTGAAGCTGGGGTACATCGGTGTAAGTCGAGGTTCTGCTCGAATCTTCAAATGAAGATTCGAGATGATGGGGAAAGGTTCGAGATCAATGGTTTGCAGATCTATGTTTAGGGTGTCAAGGTGGTCCTAGGGTGTTAAGGTGGGGGTCACCGGCGTCCATGCCGCCGGGTTTTTGGTGAGGGGAAAGGGGGCGGCTCTAGGGTTCCGGGGTTGGGTCTGTTGGAAGGGATGAGGACGAAGGAGGGGTATTTGGATATGGGGTGGGGTACGGGTGGAAAGCTTATATATGGGGTGGATGGCCTGATCTCAGCCGTTAGATCAATCGAGATCAACAGCCTGGATCTGGAGGTTTAAGTGAAACGATGTCGTTTGCTTTCATACTGGGGTGGATCAGGCTGGGTTTCATTGGGTCGGGTCTGATAATGGGTAAAGGGGATGGAACGAGGGCTGTTAGATCAGCCCGGCTTGAACGGCTGAGATTAGACGGCCTTATACGACGTCGTTTGGGTAAAGGATTGGTCTGATCTGGGCCGTTCCCCTGAATCAATCAACGGCTCAAAAGGATGACGCCCATACGGCGTCGTTTGGGGCATCTCGCAGAAAGCCTGGTTGGACTGGGTCATTTGTATGAGTTTGGGCCTGATTTCATTTGAAATTATGGCCCAAATCCAATGTTTTCCTTCTTACAACTTAAAAAAAATTCCTAATAAAATTATACCAATATTAATTAATACTCAAAACAACAATTATCACTCACATTGACATTTAATTAAAATAAAATCACTTAATGACAACAAAAAATAGAATAAAAGACGCATAGTTTTTACGATTTTCCTTTTAAAACCAATTACGGTTCAACTACACACGACACATTTTTTTTGTATTTTGTTTTAATAAAAATAAAATGGGCAAAAATCATAAATAATTAACAACATACCACGTAAAAATCCAAAAATTGTACAGCAAGACCGATTGCTATTATTTTTGTTTCTTTTGGAGTGATTGTCGCGTAAAACAAAAATCACGTGCTCACACTGACCATTTCTTCCAAATCCGCTTCTGCGCTAGACCTCCCGCATATGTGATTCTGCACCTGCGGCCTCCTCACCACAGGTGCGAAACACCAGAAACCAAAAAAGCTTCAGCGCTTTGCATAAGTCCAATTTCAATCCGTTAAGCATCAGAAACACACCTGAGGCTCCCGGAACCTCAACCAAACATACCAACAAGTCCTAAAATACCATATGAACTTAGTCGATCCCTCAAACCACATCAAACAATGCTAAAAGTATGAATAACCCTCCAATTCAAACTTAAAGAACTTGAAACTTTAAATTTCTACAACCGACGCCGAAACCTATCAAACCACGTCTGAATGACCTCAAATTTTGCACACAAGTCATATTCAACATAACAGACCTACTCCAACTTCCAAAATCAGAATCCAACCCCGATATCAAACATTTCACTACCGATCCAAATCTCCAAAAATTCGACTTTCGCCATTTCAAGCCTAAATAAATTACGGACCTCCAAAACACAATCCAGACGTGCCCCCAAGCTAAAAATCACCCAACGAAGCTAACAGAATCGATGGAACTCCATTTCAGAGTCATCTTCGCACAATTCTAATCACGGTCCAAATTCTAAGACTTAAGCCTCCGTTTAGGGACTAAGTGTCCCAAAACACTCTAAAAACCAAAATGAAACCTCCAGGCAAGTCACAATAGCAGAAATACATATGGGGGAAATAGTTAATAGGGGATCGGGGCTTTAACTCTCAAAACAACCGGCTAGGTCATTACATACTCCCCCTCTTAAAATAACCATTCGTCCTCGAACGAGCATAGAGACATACCTGAAGTAGTGAAAAGACGAGGATAATGGTTGTGAATATCCTCCTCGGTCTCCCAAGTTGCCTCCTCGACCGACTGACCCCTCCACTGAACTATTACTGATGCAATGTTCTTTGACCTCAGCTTTTGAACCTACCTGTCCAAAATAGCCACCATCTCCTCAACATAGGATAGATCCTTGTCCAATTGGACTGAGTTGAAATCTAACACATGAGACGGATCGTCGTGATACATCCGGAGCATCGAAATATGAAATACCGGATGAACTCCTGCTAGGCTGGGAGGTAAGGCAAGCTCATAAGCAACCTCCCAACTCGCCACAACACCTCAAAGGGACCAATAAACCTTGGGCTCAGCATGCCCTTATTTCCGAACCTCATAACGCCCTTCATAGGCAAAACCCAGAGCAAGACCCGCTCTCCAACCATGAATGCAATATAGCAAACTTTCCAATCCGCATAACTCTTCTGTCTAGACTGGGCTGTGCAAAGTCTATTCTGAATCACCTTTACCTTCTCCAAGGCATCCTGAACCAAGTGTGTGCCTAATAATCTAGCCTCGACCGGCTCGAACCAACCCACTGGGGACCGACACCGCCTACCATATAGAGCCTCATACGGTGCCATCTAAATGTTGGACTGATAACTGTTGTTATAGGCAAACAACACAAGGGGCAAGAACGGATCCCAAGAACCTCCAAACTCCATCACACATGCACAGAACATATCCTCAAGAATCTAAATAGTGCTCGGACTGCCCGTCCGTCTAAGGGTGAAATGTTTTGCTCAACTCCACCCGAGTACCTAACTCCTGCTGTATGACCCTCTAGAAATGTGATGTAAACTGTGTACCCCGGTCAGAGATGATAGATACCGACACTCCATGAAGCTTGAAAATCGCGCGGATATAAACTCGAGCCAGCTGCTCAAAAGAATAGGTAGTCATCACAGGACTGAAATGAGTTGACTTGTTTAGTCTATCCATAATTACCCAAATTGCATCAAACTTTTGCTGAGTCCGTGGGAGTCCAACACTTAAATCCATAGTGATCCACTCCCATTTCCGTTCCGGAATCTCTAACTTCTTAAGCAAACCACCCGGCCACTGATGCTCATACTTCACTTGCTGGCAATTTAGACACCGAGCTACATATTCCAGTATGTCCTTCTTAATTCTACACGACCAATAATGCTACCTCAAGTCCTGATATATCTTCATGGCACCCGGATGAATGGAGTACCGTGAGCTATGAGCCTCCTAAAGAATCAACTCACACAATCAGTCTAGGCACACATAGCCTGCCTTGCATCCTCAAGCACCATCATCCCCAATAGAAACCTCCTTAGCATCACTGTGCTGAACCATGTCCTTAAGGACGAGCAGATGGGGGTCATCATACTGACGCTCCCTAATATGATCATAAAGAGAAGACTGGGAGACCACACAAGCCAAAACTCGACTCGGCTCAGAAATATCCATTCTAACAAACTGGTTGGCTAAGGCCTGAACATCCAGCGCTAATGGCCTCTCTACTTCTGCCAAATATGCTAAGCTCACCAAACTCCCCGCCCTGCGACTCAAGGCATCGGCCACCATATTGGCCTTCCCGGGATGGTACAAAATGGTGATATTATAATCCATAAGCAGTTCTAACCACCTCCGCTGACCGCAAGTTGAGATCCTTATGCTTGAACAAATGCTGCAAACTCCAGTGGTTAGTGTAGATCTCACAAGGGACACCATACAAATAATGTCTCCAAATCTTCAAGGCATGAACAATAGCATCTAACTCAAGGTCGTGCACATGATAGTTCTTTTAATACACCTTCAACTATCTGGATGCATAGGCAATCACCCTATGGTCCTACATCAACACCGGGTAAAGACCAATCTGCAACGGATCACAATAAATAGTATAAGCCCCGGAACCTGTAGGTAATACCAATACTGGGGATGTAGTCAAAGTTGTCTTGAGCTTTTGAAAGATCTCATCACACTCCTCTGTCCACCTGAATGGAGCACCCTTCTAGGTAAGCCTAGTCATAGGCGCTGCGATAGATGAGAATCCCTCAACAAATCGACGATAATACCTAGCCAAACCAAGAAAGCTTTGAATCTCTGTAGTTGAGGGTGGTCTGGGCCAACTCTACAGTGCTTCCACTTTCTTTGGATCTACCTTGATCCCTTCACTCGACACTACGTGACCCAAATATGCCACAGAATCTAACCAGAACTCACATTTTGAGGACTTTGCATATAATTTCTTTTCTCTCAAGGTTTGAAGCACTGTCCTCAGGTACTGATCATGATCCTACCGACTCTGGGAGTACACCAAATGTCGTCAATAAAGACAATGACAAATGAGTCAAGATAAGGCCAAAATACACTATGCATAAAATGCATAAATGTTGCTGGGATGTTAGTCAGCCCAAATGACATCACAAGGAACTCGTAATGACCATACCGAGTCCTGAAAGCAGTTTTCGGGATATCTGGCTCCCAAATCTTCAACTGATTAAAACCTGAATGCAAGTCAATCTTCGAAAACACTCTGGCACCCTGTAACTGATCAAATAGGTCATCAATACAAGGCAAAGGATATTTGTTCTTTACTGTGACTTTGTTCAACTGGCGATAATCGATGCACATACGCATAGAACCATCCTTTTTCTTCACAAACAAGACAGGAGCACCCCAAGGTGACACACTGGGCCGAATGAAGCCCTTATCAAGAAATTCATATAATTGTTCCTTCAACTCCTTCAACTAAGGAGGGGACATACGATAAGGATGAATAGAGATGGGCTGAGTGCCCGACAACAAATGAATGCCAAAATCAACATCTCTGTCGGACGGCATGCACAGAAGATCAGCTAGAAACACATCAGGGAAATCCCTCACTACTAGGACTGACTCAACTATAGGGGTACCAATAATGAAATCTCTCACATAACCTAGATACGTGTCACACCCCTTCTTAACCATTCGTTGAGCTTTAAGAAATGATATAACTCTGCTGGAAGTGTAATCTAAGGTACCCCTCCACTCTGATCATGGTAAACCTAGCATAGCTAGTGTCACGGTCTTGGCGTAAAAATCAAGAATAACATAATGGGGCGACAACCAATCCATGCCCAAGATAATATCAAAATCTACCATGTTGAGCAATAATAAATTGGCTCTGGTCTCAAAACCACTAAGCGTAATCAAACATGAAAGATAGACGTGGTCCACAACAAGAGAATCTCCCACAGGAGTAGACACATAAATAGGGGAACTCATAGAATCCTGAGATACGCCCAAATGCGGGGAAAAATAAGATGACACATAGGAATAAGTGTAGCCTGGATTGAATGGAACCGATGCATCTCTATGACAGACCAGGACAATACCTGTAATGACAGAGTCAGAAGAAACGACATCTATACGAGCAGGAAGGGCATAGTATATGGCTTGGCCTCCCCCTCTAGGGAAACCTCTACCTCCCCGACCTCCACCTCAAGCTGGCTGAGAAGGTGGAGTGGCAGCTGGTGCTATAATCATAGCCTGGGAACCTTGTGGAGCATGTTGTGGCTGAGAAGTCTGTGGAGGTGCAACCCTCCTAAATTTGGGGCAATCCCTCACCATATGGCGAGTGTCGCCACACTCAAAACAAGCTCTAGGAGGGCGTGGCGGTTGTGGCTGTCTCGGGCCAGGTCTGTTGGACTGACAGCTAAAAGTACCCCGTGCAGGAGGCACACTAGATACTGGAGGTGCATAGTAAGGCTCCTGAGGCCTAGAAGAGGATGAAACACCACTGGCAGCTGGAAGAGATGAATGAACGGGATGACTCACATAACCCGTACCATGTCAAACTATAGTTGGGGCACGAGCACCAGAATAATGGCCAGACTCTCGAGACCTCTTGGCCTCTCTCTCTCTCTCTCTCCCGAGCAAGCATGCCCTTCATTCTCCTAGCAATACTCACAACCTATCGATATGAGATATCCGTCTCTAACTCTTGGGCCATGCTAGTCCTGATGCTGGGATGGAGTCTCTCAATAAACAGACGGACCCTCTCTCGAACTATAGCCTAGGCCGATGCATGGCGAGCCAAATCACTGAAATGGACTGCATACTCTAAAATAGTCATAGCACCCTGGCGCAACTGCTCAAACTTTACGCGCCATCCGTCCCTCAGGCTCTAAGGGACATACTCTCTCAAAAACATGTTCGAGAACTGAGCCCATATAAGGGAAACTGCCTCAGCCACTATCCAACTCATAAGCATGCCACCACTGATAGGTTGCTCCTCTAAGCAGAAACGCAGTGAAAGAAACCCCACTCGACTCTACTATGCCCATAGTATGGAGGATATGGCGGCACTCTTCCAGATATCCCAAAGCATCCTCTGACACTAGGCCACTAAATGTAGGAGGGTTGTACTTCTTATACCTTTCAAACCTACACTGCTCCTCCTCTGAAACTACTGCCCTACCCTCGGGCTAAACTGGGGCTACAGGTAGCACCGGTATAACCTCTGGAATCTGATCAACCTAAAACTGCTGCTCTGGGATCTGGGCGGTGGGAGTCCGTGCTCCTCCCCCAGCCTGAGAGGTGGCATGAGCAAGAGGAATCAACCCTACCTGAGCCAGAGTACCGAACATGCTCAAGAACTGTGCAAGGGTCTCCAAAAGAGCTAGTGTAGTAGTAGTAGGTGTCTTAGGTGTCTGTGCTCCGAATGGAGCTACTGGTGGCTCCTCTATAGCAGCTCGCTCGGGGCACAGGCTGCACCTCGTGGCCGTCCTCGCCTCTAAAAGGTGGAACAAGTGTTAATATTGTCAAATAAGGCATGTGAGGGTAGATTAATACATGTAAGGGTAGACTAACAATGAAATTATAACTTGTTATGACAATTCAATTAAAGTCATGAAAAGAGTCCAACTAGCCTAAACCAGTCAATACCACATATAGCCCGTGTACCGTCTTTCACATATCACAAATAGCACAATCAACCCAAATTCTAAGGGGTAATTCCCCCACACAAAGTTAGGCAAGAGACTTACCTCAAACAAGTCAACTCAATCCACTAATCAGCCTTTTTCGCGAATATCCAGCTCCGAACGGTTCGAATCTAGCCAAAATACTTTTATACCATAAATACAAACCATGTAAAGTTATTCTGGATAACAAAGTTGCAATCTTTAAAAAAATAAAAAAGTCAACTCAGAAAGTCAACCCCGGGCTCACGTCTTGGAACCCGGCCAAACACACAAAATCCGAACACCCATTCAATAACGAGTCCAACCATTAGGGGTGTTCATGGTTCGGTTTGGGTCAGTTTTTCCCTAACAAGAAACCAAACCAAGTGTCATGACCCAAACGTCCCTCCGTAGTCCCAAAGTAAATATGCAGGGGGATCTCCCGGAATATAGTTCCGTAGTCCCAAAAGTAAATACAAAGCTCAAACAATAGAAATACAACTACAACACGGAATCCTACAAATTAGACTAACTACGAGTCAAGGAAGAAGCAGGAAATTCACTAAGCATGCTACACGAGTTCAGATAAGCAATTAAAACACGTAGACATGTTGTTCTAAACTAAACAAGATAATTACATATGCTAGTGTAGCTCAATTAAAGGGAAACAGGTTATTACTTAATGAAAACGGAGTTATACAACAAATAGCCCATGTACGCACTTGTCACCTCACGTACACGCGTTCATATATCAAATAAAGTTCCAAATCCTAAGGGGAGTTTTCCCCACACAAGGTTAGAGAAGCAATTTATCTCGAACCAAGCTCAAATCAATCTGTAACAATTCTCTTTCCATGAATATCCGACTACGAATGGGCCAAATCTAGCCAAACTCAATTGCATAACATAATATAACTACAAGAAACTAATCTAGCTAATGAAATCAAAGCTAAATCAAGAAATTGAAAAATCACCCAAAAAGTCTCCCCGGGCCCACATCTCGGAATCGATTAAAAGTCCCAGAATATGAACATTCATTCATTTAATAGATCGATCGTACCAAAATTACTCAAATCCGATATCAAAATCTCGATCAAAATCCCAAATTTCGGCCTAAGAACCTTTCTCAAATTTTACCCAACTTTTCACCCCAAATCACTAATCAAATGATGAAATTAAAGATATAATCATGGGAATTAACCAAAACTAGGTAAGAATCACTTACCCTAAACACCCACGTGAAAATCCCTCCAAAAATTGCCTAATTCCGAGCTCTCAAGTCTAAATGGTGAAAAATGACATAAACACTCGATCTTAGGCTTTTCTGCCCAGCGATAATCGCATCCGCGAGCAATCCACTACTTTTGCAGTTCCGCACCTGCGGAAAAATAATCGCACGTACGGACTTAACTTAAATCCTCAAGTCCATCTTCTGTGATAAGGTGGTCGTACCTGCGTGTGCACACCAGCAGATACTGATCCGCTCCTGCGATCCTCCTCCGCAATTGTAGTTTGCCGAGCGCATCTGCGGACATCGCAGATGCGGCCCTTTCCTCGCACCTGCGACCCCTGAGTATTTCTTCCAAATCCACTTCTGCGCTATACCTCCCACATGTGCGATTCCCCACCTACAGCCTCCCCACCGCAGGTGCAATACACCAGAAAACTGAAAAGCTTCAGCACTTTGTATAAGTCCAATTTCAATCCGTTAAGCATCAGAAATACACCCGAGTCCCCCGGGACCTCAACCAAACATACCAACAAGTCCTGAAATACCATAAGAACTTAATCGAGCCCTCAAACCACATCAAACAACGCTAAAAACACGAATCACCCTCCAATTCAAACTTAAAGAACTTGAAACTTTAAATTTCTTCATCGATGCCGAAACCTATCAAACCACGTCTGAATGATCTCAAATTTTGCACATAAGTCATACTCAATATTGCGGACCTACTGCAACTTTCGAAATCAAAATCCAACCCCGATATCAAAAATTTCACTACCAATCCAAATCTCTAATAATTCGACTTTTGTTATTTCAAGCCTAAATAAGTTACAGACCTCCAAAACATAATCCGGACACGCCTCTGAAACTGCTGCCCTACCCTCGGGCTAAACTGGGGCTACAGGTGGCACCGATATAACCTCTGAAATTTGATCAACCTTAACCCACTTCTTTGGGGTCCGAGCGGTAGGAGGTTGTGCTCCTCCCCCGGCCTGAGAGGTGGCATGAGCAAGAGGAATCAACCCTGTCTAAGCTAGAGTACCGAACATGCTCAGGAATTGTGCAAGGGTCTCCTGAAGAGCTGGTGTAGTAGTAGGCATCTCAAGTGTCTGTGCTCCGAATGGAGCTACTGGTGGCTCCTCTGTAGTAGCTTGCTCGGAGCACTGGCTGCACCCCGTAGCCATCCTCGCCTCTAAAAGGTGGAACAAGTGATAACATTGTCAAATAAGGCATGTGAGGGTAGATTAATACATGTAAGGGTAGACAAACAATGAAATTATAACATGTTATGACAATTCAATTAAAGTTATGAAAAAAGTCCAACTAGCCTAAACCAATCAACACCACATATAGCCCGTGTACCCACTCGTCACCTTGCGTGTACGACTTTCACATATCACAAATAGCACAATCAACTCAAATTCTAAAGGGTAATTCTCCCACACAAAGTTAGACAAGATACTTACCTCAAACAAGTTAACTCAATCCACTAATCAACCTTTTTCGCGAATATCCAACTCCGAACGGTTCGAATCCATCCAAAATACCTTTATACCATAAATAAAAACCATAGAAAGCTATTCCGGATAACAAAGTTGCAATCTTTAAAGAAAATTAAAAAGTCAACTCAAAAAGTCAACCCCAGGCTCGCGTCTTGGAACCCGGCCAAACACACAAAATCTGAACACCCATCCGATCACGAGTCCAACCATTAGGGGTGTTCATGGTTCGGTTTGGGTAAGTTTTTACCTAACAAGAAACCAAACCAAGTGTCATGACCCAAACTTCCCTCCGTTGTCCCAAAGTAAATATGCAGGAGGATCTCCCGGAATACCGTTCCATAGTCCCACAAGTAAATACAAAGCTCAAATAATAGAAATACAACTACAACACGGAATCCTAAAATTAAGACTAAGTACAAGTCAAGGAAGAAGAAGGAAATTCACTAAGCATGTTGCATAGAGTTCAGATAAGCAAGTAAAACACGTAGACATGCTATTCTAAACTAAACAGGATAATTACATATGTTGGTGTAGCTCAGTTAAAGGGAAACATGTTATTACTTAATAAAAATGGAGTTATACAACAAATAGCCCATGTACGCACTCGTCACCTCACGTATATGCGCTCATATATCAAATACAGTACCAATTCTAAGGGGAGTTTCCCCCACACAAGGTTAGGGAAGCCACTTATCTCTAACCAAGCTCAAATCAATCTGTAACAATGATCTTTCCACGAATATCCGACTATGAATGGCCCAAATCTAGCCAAAATCAATTATATAACACAATATAACTACAAGAAACTAATCTAGCTAATGAAATCAAAGCAAAAGAAAGAAATCGGAAAATCACCCAAAAAGTCTCCCCGAGCCCACATCTCGGAATCGGTTAAAATTCCCAAAATATGAACACTCATTCACTCAATAGATCACTCATACCAAAAATTACTCAAATCCGATATCAAAATCTCGATCAAAATCCCAAAATTCAGCCTAAGAACTTTTCTCAAATTTCCCCCAATTGTTCACCCCAAATCACTAATCTAATGATAAAATTAAAGACATAATCATGGGAATTGACCAAAAATAGGTAAGAATCACTTACCCCAAACACCCACATGAAAATCCCTCCAAAAATTGCCTAATTCCAAGCTCTCAAGTCCAAATGGTGAAAAATGACATAAACACTCAATCTTAGCCTTTTCTGCCCACCGATCATCGCATCCGCAAGAAATCCACCGCTTCTACAGTTCCGCACCTACGGAAAAATAATCGCACGTGCGGACTTAACTTAAATCATCAAGACCCGCTTATGCGATAAGGTGGCCGCACCTGCGTGTACGCACCTGCAGACACTGATCCACTCCTGTGATCCTCCTCTGCACTTGTGATTCGTCGAGCGCATCTGTGGGCATCACAGATGCGGCCCTTTCCTCGCACGTGCAACCCTTGACCATTTCTTCCAAATCAGCTTCTGCGCTAGACCTCCCGCATGTGCGATTCCGCACCTATGGCCTCCCCACCGCAGGTGCGAAACACCAGAAACTAGAAAAGCTTCAGCACTTTGTATAAGTCCAATTCCAATCTGTTAAGCATCAGAAACACACCCGAGGCCCCAGGGACCTCAACCAAACATACCAACAAGTCCTGAAGCACCATACGAACTTATTCGAGCCCTCAAACCACATCAAACAACGCTAAAAACACAAATCACCCTCCAATTCAAGCTTAAAGAACTTGAAACTTTAAATTTCTAAATCAACGTCGAAACCTATCAAACCACATCTGAATGACCTCAAATTTTGCACATAAGTCATATTCAATATTATGGACCTACTCCAACTTTTGGAATCGGAATCCAACCCCGATATCAAAAATTCCACTACCGGTCCAAATCTCTAAAAATCCGACTTTTGCCATTTCAAGCCTAAATAAGTTACGGACCTCCAAAACATAATCCGAACACGCCTCTAAACCCAAAATCACCCAACAGAGCTAACGGAATTGACGGAACTCCATTCCGGAGTCATCTTCACACAGTTCAGGCTACGGTCCAAATTCTAAGATTTAGGCCTTAGGGACTAAGTGTTCAGAACACTCCAAAAACTAAAACGAAACCTCCCGGTAAGTCGCTATAACAGAAATAGATAAGGGGGAAACAGTTAATAGGGGGTCAGGGCTATAAGTCTCAAAACAATTGGCCGAGTCGTTACACCAACTAAGTCAGTTTTTCCAATATTGGTACCAAACCAAACCGATTAAGTGAATTTTTATCGATTCGGTTTTTATTGATTTTTTTCAGTTTTTCGATTTTTTCGGATATTTATCGGTTTTTTTTTAATGTGAGACATACACTACCAAACGCATATTTCGCTGACTATATTTTCAATGTAACTCTATCAGACCAATTGCTCTTTGAGAAATCAATCATTTACCAAGATATATTATTGGTAATTCAATCACATAGTCATGAATAATCTAAGTACTCAATTAAAAATTAATTATTTTTAACATGAAATAAATTCTTGTACTTAGTAAATGAATCAAAATAGAATGTAAAGGCAAAGAATTAGATTATTATAATAGCAAAGAACTATACTAATAATACAAACGACTATTAGGTACCATAAAATTTTAGAAACTTTATATAAAAATATACATATATATAGGTGTAATAATAAATTTAAATAGCCACTTTTATAGTCGGTTTGGTTCAGTTTTTTTATTAAAATCAAAACCAAACCAAATTTGATCGGTTTTTTAAATTCAAAGCCAAAACCAAACCAAACCTTAAGTATCGGTTTTTTGGGTCGGTTTGGTTCGATTTTTCGGGTTTTTATGAATACCCCTACAAACCATACTAAAATTATTCAATTCCGACCTCAAATCGACCTTCAAATCCTCAAATATAGCTTAGGAAGTTTTCACAAAGTTTCTCAATTTTTTTCAACTCAAAACACCAATTAAATGGTAAAAAACAAGGCAGAATAGTTAAATACCCCCCCCCCCGAACTTGACCCTTTTTAATGAGCGTACACCTTAGCTATAAGTGTATTTAATTACACCCCTATGCTTAATTTTTCGGATGTTATTACCCCCTAGCCTGCCATATGGCACTGAAAGTTGTTTCAAATGACTAAGTGCGCGTGGGAGTGTATTCATTTTTGGCCACATCTATTTAATATTTCCCTTTCCCAATCCGTTCTCATCCGCTAACAGTAATAAATTAATTTTTTCCCAAAAATTAAGACCCCAGCGGTAACAACCTCCATTCTCACCCCTATTTATTCTCTTCTTTCTAATTCTTCACCATTTTTTCTTCTCACTTTCTTCCTTTGTCATTCCAATTCCGTAAAAGCCATTTTGGGCTCTTATTTTTGCCCAAATAACAACCATTTTTTACTTGGAAGAAACAATCTGAATGTTTTTTGTAGATATGGCAAGTCGGCTCCTTTAAAAGTTGTATGAAGTACTGCAAATCCTGGATGATGTCTTTATCCAGCAGCAAATTTTTGCCCATTTTTTAGTGGTATGAACCTGTTGATACCCAATATTTCCTTCATATATTTAAAATGCATATATACTTTCAAAATATTGCATGAGCATCAACCAGTATTTTTCTATAATTTTTTGTAATTTTAAAAGGATTTTAATTAATTTATTCTAGCATTTTATTATCCAAATAATTACTAATTGCATCACAAATAATTTTATGATGATTTATTACTTGATTTTTTTATCATTTTTATTTATATTAAGCTTTAATCATTTTATGCATAATTATATTTGTATCTTTAAGCTATAATTGCAAGAACTTTGCAATAATAGCCCGTATATGCATAATTACATTATTTACACGAAAAATGACATTTTATATTTTATAATATTATGTAATTATTTTATGCATAAAAATTATTTTTATCATTTATTAACTATTTTTTACAAATTATTTTATCAATTAATTGTGTATTTAACAAATAGCCTCTTGTAATTTGGTTTAATTTCAGACTTGGCCCAAAATACCACCCTAGCCCAATTAAATAACCCTGATCCATAACCCATAGCCCAACTTACTATTGACCTGCTCAACCCCAGATCAAATCATGGTCGTTCATCTCAGAGATCAACGGTCCAGGATGTTATTTGCTTTTTAATTAACCTCTAACCCTACTCACTTCCCATAACTCGCCGCCCCTATTTCCCTTCCCTTCTCTCTTCTCTCTCAAACTCTCCCCTAACCCTAGCCTCCGTCACCTGACCCCTTCAATCCATGGGATTTCCCATCGATCTTAGGCCTCATTCGGCCTCCTACCTCTACTGGTTGTTCGATTTCTTTGTTGTTTGATGGAATCTCAAGGAGATTCGAACAAGAGTCGATCCAAACCTTTCATTTTCTCGATGAACCTACCTGTGTTCATCTCTAAATTTGTGAGTACTGTTATCTTCATGTGTATGGCTTAAACCTTTGGTTCCAAACCAGATTTTTGCTCACCTCTGTCATTTTTTAAAACCCTAGTCACTTTCTACTCAAGATGATTTTGAGTTTATCTGATATTTCTGTTTAAAAATCTTCTGTTATTCTTGTTATTAACCGATTTTAGTTTTTCTCTAAAGCTAGGGTTTCATCTTTACATTTCTGCAAATTTTTCTAAAGAGTTTGAGTGTTTTAACTCTGACTCTCTTCGTTTGCTCGACTGGTTTTCATATCTATGTTCTAATCCCTAGGGTTTCTAATTATTTCACTCTTTATTCTGATATTTGCCTGTTACTCTTTAGCCCTGTTAATTAACAGAGATTAACTGATTTTATTTGCCTAATTAGGGTTCGAAATTATATTTTCTGTTGAAATTGGTATTTCTCTGCGATTTTACTTATTTTTCCTTATTTGTGACTCATAATTGGTACTACTTGCCTTAATTAGGTTACTAGCCTGATTTTTGGGATTTGATTATTTTAACCGGCCTATAAATGGTCTTTGATTTATTTGGTTACCTTATTAAACCTCAAACTTGGCTGTTAATTGATTCTCCCTAATTTAAGGGGTCTTTCCTGGATCCTGCTGTGTTAATTGATTGGGTCTAGCCCTAACTAGTTAATTTATTTGCATGCCTTATTTGTGAATTCTTAACTTTCTTTGCCTTATTTGTTTTACTTTGCTGAATGTTATATAAACCTCCCCATTCTGATTTTTTAGAACACGAAAAATACACAAAAAGATATAGAAAGAAACACATACATACACATAAACTCTTACTCACATACTCACAATTGTAGTTTTTTCTGTTACTTCTATTTGCTATTTTGTCTAGCCGGCTGAAAGCCAAGGCTAGATTCTTGGATTCCACTTGCCTTCACCTTCCTGTTTGCTACCTCTTAACTGGTATGCCTCAATTTCTGTTATCATGCTCCTCTATATGCTATGTAGTTAGTTCATTATGAATTTCAACATGCTTCTGTTTGCTATATGTTCCTGTTTATTGCTCTCTTAACTAGTATACCTTAATTCCTGTTAACTTATCATGTTCTACATGTTAGTATGGTTAGTTTACCTTAGCATGTTTTTGTATAGTCCATGACACTTGTTACTTGTTTTTGAAAATAGCATGTTTAAATCTTATTACCCCACCCTGTTCTATATGGCTGTTTGGCTAGTCATATTAATTTCAGCATTTTTTCCTCTGCTTAATACCTGCCTGCATGATTCCACTTAGTGATAATAATTAAATCGAGTTAACTCCAGCAATGTGAACTTTGTTTTGATTACCTGGTCCCTATTCATAAGTTGTTTAGGGATTATGAATGTGTGTGGTCAGTTCTATCTATGATTCAAGTGTTCTTGTTGTGTTGTGATTGTTTAATTATTTGTATCTATATCTGAACCAATCTGCTGGAATATGGTTCTGTTCTGTTTCTGTTCACTTTTGAAAAATCAAACTGCTTTCTTTTTGAAACTGTCCCCTACCCTTATACACTATTTTCAAATTTTTATTCTTAGTTATCTAGGGTCCTACCACCCCTAGTGTGAGCACTGCCTAGGGTCTATGAGACTCCTCCGAACTCTAACACACTAGGCTGGCCTTCTAAACTCTTTACAAAACTATTACTTTGAAAAGGTTCTGGTGTGAGTATTGTCTGGGGTCCCTGAGGCCCTTGGGAACTTTGACATACCAGAAGCCCATTTGTGTGTTATGAACTACCTGTAGACATCAGACTTGCTTGAAGGCCTGACTTCCAGGTTGACATTGGGCCTGCCAAGGCTCCCTATAGTATAATATTTTTTTCATTGTGTAATTTATTCATAATGGTCTGTAATAATGTAATAATCCTTGTTAAAATAGATATAGGATTATTAGTAAAAGTTGGGGAGGGATTTTATAAATCTTTATTGGATTCGGGTAAAAATCATGCCTATAGGTTGTTGTGGTGATTCTTTATGCCATTAGAAACCATACCTATAGGACTTATCTCGTTATTTGTAATCCTGAATTTTCACTTTGCATCATAGAAATCCTGCTTCTGGTTAGTTTTATCAATTCTGCATCAAGAACCATATTTTTCAAACTCCATGTGTGCATTAGAGATCATGTCTCTAGGATCTTCTTTATTGAACTTGCTTGGCAACTGGTTAACGCCTTTACCCACTTAGATATCATGCCTATAGGGAATAAGCGTAAAAACAATTTCAACACTTAGATATCATGCCTATAGGAAATAGATATAAAATCAGTCTTGACACTTAGACATCATGCCTATAGGAAGTAAGTGTAAAAAGTCAGTTTCAGTGTCTAGATATCATGTCTATAGGAAATTTTGCTTATAATCAGTTTCAACACTTAGAAAGCATACCTATAGGATCTAAAAAGATGAAATCTGCCTGTTAAAATCAATCATTGGTTTATAAACTGTATTCATTAATTAACAGTTTTAGGATTTTGCTCTGGTCCTCACTTAGGCAATCCTGTAGGGTAATTAAGAATTCTGGGTCTATAAAAAACTGTGATTTCTTGCTGCTTGAAACACGCCCAGATTTAGAATATTAACAAAAAATTAGTAGGCAAACTGATTGATACTGCTGCTCGCTTTAATCAAACTATTGTATATCCTGTCCATGCTCATCTAGATATCCTATCTATAGAATCCTAAACTAAAACTTTGTTTGTTTGAATTGCGTGCATTGGTTGGCTATTTGTGGAGGTTAACATGAGCCCCCTTATTTTCTCCTTACATGATAGTCATATCTGAATTTTGTTTGTCGCTTAATTTTCTCATTTTTAAGCAATGTAGGTGAGTCTAGATCCATCCTAAATAGAAGTCCTAAACACCTCCAGGACTATAGGTAAGGGAAAGGTAGTACATGCATAAGGTACGCATTAGAAGCTATTAGAACGCTTAGGTAACAACAGAAAGATAGTAACGGGGTAGTAAAGGAGATGATGGCATGTGCGCTAATGCTATGGGTAACACCCCAATTTGGGGAAAGTTACCAAGTATTGCATGGAAATAATCCTATAAGCTAAAAAACGTAGGACCCCTTTAAATCTTATTTTAAAGTAATTGTCTATTTATTTTAAATTGTTTAACTTTCCTTTAAAGACTAATTCGCTTAATTGAGTTTGGTCGGGACCCGCCGTTGTGGATCTCGAGGGGTGCCTAACACCTTCCCCTCGAGGTAATTTCGAGCCCTTACCCAATCTCTGGTAATGTAAACTGGTTTCATGAGTTAATTATTCTAGGTGCCCTAACGCATCTTAATCCGTTAGGTGGCGACTCTTCAAATCTCTTACCCAATTCCAAAAGGAAAGGAGTTGTCCCAAAATGTCGAAACCCAGACTCCACAAGGAAAAGGGGGGCGCAACAGAACCTCCATTTCCGAAGCAAGCAAATATTGTTATTCTCAACACCTTAAACTATTTTCAGAATATATTCAAACCCTAGTCACAAATCAAAGAAAAAATTTGACTATACATCATACTAACAGAAAGAGATACACATACCTTCAAATGTGAAGTGAAGAGTAGAAATTCTTGTCGACTTTTTTAGTGGTATGAAACTCCATAACCAGAGCAAGGAAATATTGTTATTATTCTCACAACCCTAAACTATTTTGAATATATTCAAATCTTAGTCACAAATCAAAGGAAAAATTTGACTATACATCATACTAACAGAAAGAAACACACACACCTTCAAATATGGAGTGAAGAGTAGAAATTTTGGCAAGAAAATCAAAGAAACCCAGTAGGTTTTAGCTCCTCCATAGTCAACTCTAATTTACCCTATAGCAAGATGATCTAGAACTTAGCAGCACCTTAATGGAGAACCCAATCTACTCCCAAAATCAAGCTCAAGCACTCACAATTGTTTATGGGAGTGAAGTGGTGAGAAACCCTAGATTTTCTCTTTGTTATCGACCAAATGAAACTAATGGTCGATTAGGGAGATGGGTTAAATTTGAGGGGTTAATTGTAAAGGCGGGTCGGGTATTTTAACAGGGTACCCGAATTATTTCTATCGTGTACATCCACATCATCAAACATTTCAATGTATCCCGCGCGTGTATTCACGATACAAAGGTTCACTAGGTTGGGGGTAATAACATCTGAAAAATTAAGCGTAGGGGGTAATTAAAATTACGTTTATTTAAGGTGTACACTCATTAAAAATGGTCAAGTTCCGGGGGTCTTTAACTATTTTGCCTAAAAACAATGATGGATTCATGTATAATAATTAATTAATTGCGAGTCGAAATCACTTACCCCGATCAACTCCTTATAAATCTCTTCCAAAATCACCCAAAACCGGGGTCTCTAACTCAAAAGATAAAAAATGGAACAAAACCCTCGATTTAGAATAAGATATTTTCTGCCCAGTTATTGTGAATCACGATCGCGGAACATCCTCGCGATCACGAAGAATAAAATGTCCACTGCCCTTAAACACCCTACGGGATCGTGAAACCAGAGCCGCGAACGTGATGTTTACTAGACCAGCCCCTACGCGAACGTGATCATGATCGCGTAGGCGTGACACCTGAGACCCCCAACTGACCTCTCCTCTATGCAAATGCGTGGGAACTCTTGTGTCCGCAAAGAACTGAGACCCACAAGCTATGCAAACACACTCCAATAATCGCAAACACGATGCACAAAATTTCACCAGTCCTAAAAGACCCTTCGCGATCGCGGACCATTCCTCGCGTTCACGTATAAGGAAACCAGAACCAGATACATCAGCAGTGTTACAAGTCCAAAAATGAGCCGAACATGATCTGAATCACACCCGTGGCCCCTGGAACCCCATTCAAACATACAAACAAGTCCTATAACATGATATGAACTTAGTTGGAGCCTCAAATTACATAAAACAATATTGAAATCATGAATCGTACCACAATTCAAGCCTAATAAACTTATGAACTTTTAACTTCTAAAACTAATGTCGAATCATACAAACCAACTCTGATTGACCTCAAATTTTGCACACGAGTTATAAATGACACAACGGACCTATTCTAACTCCCGGAACCAAAATTCGAACCCGATATCGATAAAGTCAACTCTCGGTCAAACTTCTCAATCTTCCAAACCTAACTTTTCAATTTTTGTCAATTCAAGCCAAAACGATATACGGGCCTCCAAATCAATATTCAGACAAACACCTAAGTCCAAAATCACCATACAAAGCTATTAGAACTATCAAAACTCCATTCTGGAGTTATCTACAAAAAGTGAAACTTTGGTCAACTCTTTCAACTTAAACTTCCAACTTTGGGACTAAGTGTCCCATTTCACTCCACACCTCACCCGAAACCAAACCAACCACCCTGGCAAGTCACATAACCAAAATATAACATAAAGGAGGCAACAAATAGGGGAACGAGGCTATAATACTCAAAATGATCGACCGGGTTGTTACATCCTCCTCCTCTTAAAATAAATATTCGTCCTCGAACGAGTATTGAGACATACCTGAAGTGATGAAAAGATGAGGATAACAACTACGCATATCATGTTTGGTCTCCCAAGTCACCTCCTTGACTGGTTGACCCCTCCACTAAACCTTCACTGAAGCAATGTTCTTTGACCTCAACTTTCGAACCTGCACGTCCAAGAAGGTCACATGCTCATCAACATAAGACAAATCCTTGTCCAATTGGACTGAGCTAAAATCTAAAAGGGATGGATTATCGTGATACTTTCGGAGCATGAAAACATGGAAAATCGGATGTATTGCAGATAGAGAAGGTGGCAATGCAAGCTTATAGGCCATCTCTCCCACTCTTTCAAGGATCTCAAAAGGGCCGATATACCTAGCGCTCAACTTGCCTTTCTTTTCGAAACCTCATCACACCCTTCATAGGTGAAACTCAGAGCAAAACCCTCTCTACAATCATAAATGCTACACCACAAACCTTCCGATCGGCATAACTCTTCTACCTAGACTGTGTTGTACAAATTCGATCCTGAATCAACTTTACCTTCTCCAAGGAATCTCGAACCAACTCTGTGCGCAACAATCTAGCCTCACCCGGCTCAAACCACCCAATTGGAGAATAACATCGCCTCCTATATAGGACCTCATAAGGAGTCATCTGAATGCTCGATCGGTAGTTGTTGTTGTAGAAAAACTCTACAAGCAGCAAGAACTGATCCCAAGAATCCCCGAAATCCATAACACAGGCACAAACCATATCCTCTAAGATCTGAATGGTGCACTTGGACTGTCCGTCCATATGGGGGTGGAATGTTGTACTCAAATCAACTTGTGTGCCTAACTAATGTTGTACGGCTCTCCAAAAGTGCGATGTAAACTACATTCCCCACTCAGAGATGATGGATACTTACATGCAATAATGTTAGACAATCTCGCAAATATGGATCTGAGCCAGCTAATCTGAAGAAGAGATAGTCACCATCAAAATGAAATGAGCCTTCTTGATCAACCTCGCTCTGTCATGAAAGTAGTCTCCAATTAGAATCCAAAGTGTTTGATGACTATCTATATTTTATCTTTATATTAATATTATGTTTACTTTTTATAGGGGTACCTGTCCGACATATATTTTTCAAATGAAGCATTTAGAAATTATGAACAAACATATAATGTTAGGACTTTCCCGAGTTTTGGAGGGATGGATCGTACTGGTATATCTACGAGCCAACAACAAGGGCAAAGTACGATGCCACGTACAAATTATGAATGGTAGGTTTAAATTGTGAATCAAATTAGTTATATTTTACAGTTTTAAAATATTTATTATGTGATTGTTTATGTAGGGGAAATGATCAACAAGACGATAATGTTTAACATGATTCAAAAAAACATCCAAATAAAATATTACAGATGCACAGAGTGAAGAAGATGGGATTGACTACGATAAAAACGCTGATGAGTCATGCGTTGAATTACACTTTATGGATGATGAATATTATGATCATAATGGGGAACAAGTATTGATAAAGGAGCGTGATGCCACCACCGAGCAGGCTACAATTGCGTAGCCTACTTTGACCATACAGCTAGCCGTGTACACGGCGCATGCACAGTATTGTTCCAAGGAAATTCACTTCCTTGATCACCTCCAAGATCACCCGGATGTCAATGCTTTCTCAAGGAATATGAATGAAATTTGTACAGTAATGTCGTATGAAGAAAGACCAATGGATCTTCGAAAAGGTATGCTTTTCAACAGCAAGCATAGCATGCAAAGAGCGACCAAAATCTTTAGCATAAAACTTTATTGAGAATTTGAGGTTGTTCAGCCTACAAAAAATTAGAATGTGGTTTGTCGTCAAATCCGATCAAGATTGTAAGTGGATGGTTCATGCAAGGGAGTGTAAAAGCAATATATGGGTGATTAGCAAATACATTGGTAGACATACATGTAATATATATGAAACATAAATCATTTTAACTTGGATACTGATATGATTGCACATGTAATTATTCTACACATTGAAGAGTTTATACAATACAAGATAAAGAAATGTATAACATTACTAGTGCAGATTTATGGCAATACCATTAACAAAAGAAAGGCATTTCTTATGCATAAACGCGTGTTCGAGATAGTATTTGATAATTGGGACACGTCCTTTGCGTCTTTACCGAGGTACGTGAGTGCTATACAATACAAAATCTTGGCATAATTGTTGAATACATGCACAATCATCGTCCTGAAATTTAACAAAACATCTTTAGATATATATTTGCTACACCCCACTTTGTCATACGTAAGAGTACATTGTAAGCCAATTGATGTAAGCTTCGGATTAAAATCCTCTTTAAAAGTATATGAAATAAGTTAATTGTATTACCTTGGAGGTCACAAATATTAAGGATCATGGATAACAAGTACTAATAGGGTTGGAAGGCTTAGAAACTAAACGAATTAAAGAAAATAAATTTCGTCGAAAGTCGACAAGTTGGAAATGTTATAACGTGTACTTTTAGGTGAGACTAGGGTGCTTAACATGATAAGGAGATTATTTTATGAGTTATTGTAGTCGTATGATAGTCATGTATTATGTTTTGAAGTCAAGCGAGTTGTGGAATAAAAGTTGGCAAAGGTCATCACAAGTTACATTCATAAATGTGCTGAAAATTAGGTCAAATGTAGCTGAGCTTTTCTCCCTATGTACATCGAATTATGGGGTGATCTACCTAACCAAATTGAAGATCTATGAGTCTTGTTTATAAATCATTAAACCATTTGTCAATACAGCCTCTTAGTAGAGATATATTCACATTTTGGCGAGACTGCGCAGAAAAAAACCCTATGAGACCCACTTGGTCGATAGCTAACATTCACTTGTTTTTATCTCGTTTTTGGGATGAGCTTTGCTCATTTTTCAACCTCCTTCCATACTCACACTCTCCAAACCCTTCCAAACAGTTACTTAAATGCTCCAAACAACTTCCAAAGAAATACACCATAATCCGACATCAAAGTTAGCCAAAGATAAAGAATAACCCTTCTATGGTGTTGTGATGTGAATAAGGATGATGGTGAGCTAAGTTAAGTTTGGGGTTCGAAAATTTATCTACTGCCTAAGGTATGTTTAACATCCTTTTGATTGTATTTAAGGTTAACTACATGTTGGTTGTGGTGTTGGAGTGAAAGATTATAAGGTAGCACTTGAAAGGGGAAGAGATGTTGTTATATATATATATATATATATATATATATATATATATGAGAGAGAGAGAGAGATGTTTTTATGGATGGAAACTGGGGGAAATAACTTGATTATAATATGGTTTTTGTTGTTATGCATTTCTATATGTTTATCAAGTGAATTGGTGAAAGAAACATATAAAACATAAGTTTGGAAATGAAGATTAGCTTAAGCCACTTCTATGGTATTATTATGCCATTAAGAAATGTTGTAAGCTAAATACAACTTTTATTTCAACTTGAAACTACTGTAGGAGGTACGTATACTGTGTTCTTTCATGTGCTTAAGGGTATCTTGATGTTGATTAAGTTAAATGGATGGACTAGACATGAACTAGTGAATAAAGTTGCTAATTGAGGATAGTTGGATTTGTGGATTGTTTCCTTTATTATAAATATATGGTATAAGGCCGGAAGTATTAATGAATGACTTTATTATCATGGCAATAATACTGTTAAGTTAAAGTTAGAAGTCTATAAGGGGAGATATAGGGTATACGAGTTCCAATCAGAGCTTGCCGCTCATCGTGAGGTAGTTGTGACTTGTTTTTGTTATATGGTGTCTTGTTGTCACGACCCCGATTCGCCCTCCGTGAACCATCATGAAGGCACCTAGTCTCTACGACTAGGTAAGCCTAACAATTTGCGGAAAAAGGAAATAACAGATAAAAACCAATAGAAACTATAGATAAACATAATGAAAACGTTTAAGATGCCGCTGGGCATATACAAATACACGCTCTCAACTGAAAAGATCTCCCAAAACCCAGA
Organism: Nicotiana sylvestris; assembly: GCF_000393655.2. Lineage (NCBI taxonomy): Eukaryota > Viridiplantae > Streptophyta > Magnoliopsida > Solanales > Solanaceae > Nicotiana > Nicotiana sylvestris. Next base: position 22,938,779 of record NC_091065.1, read on the forward strand.
ATCTCATGAAATCACAAGCTATGGATACTACATAGTGCTCTAACTCCAGAATGTCTAAATCAAATTAAATACAGAAGGGCTATAACTACAAGGGGGAATGGAGAGGGACTCCTCGGTCTGCGGACGCGGCAGATATACCTCAAAGTCTCTGAAGAATTGCATCACCTCAAGGATGGTAGGGCTGAGCCGAAGAACCTGGATCTGCACATGAAAAACATGTGCAGGAAGGGCATGAGTACACCACAGTGGTACTTAGTAAGTGTCAAGCCTAACCTCGGTCGTGTAGTGACGAGGAAAGTCAGGGCCCTAATAATTATAGATGAAAAACAAGGTAAAACAGTATAGAATAAGACAATATAATTAAAATACTAATAGTCTATAATGAATAAAAACACAGGAAGAATCTAACCCAGTACACAGAAATAGCAACAGGGGATCTATCGGGATACCGTCCCGTAGTCCCAAACGTAAATGTGCAAGGGAAACTCCCAGAATACCAAATCTGTAATCCCAAAGTAAATATCTAGTACGAGGAATCTACCGGGTGTTTTCCCGTAATCCCAATCATAAATATGCAGGGGGATCTACCGGAATACCGATTCGTAGTCTCAAAGTAAATAAGCAGGGGGATCTCCCGGGATGCTGTCCCGTAGACCCAAAAATACACAACCATCTCAGAAAACGTATACAGTTCTATTCAAGAATTAAACAGGAATTTCTACTCTAATAGGCTGCACAGAGTACAAGTAGACATTTAAAGCAGTAAGGGCATTTAAGCCACGTAGTATGCTTTCCTAATCTAAACAGGAGGCTTAAAGTATAAGTATTTGCTAAACTACAAGAAAATATGGTATTAGCTTAATGAAAACGGGATTTTCAACAATTAGCATGTGTACGCACTCGTCACCTCACGTACACGGCACTCATATAACAACACTACCAAATCCTAAGGGGAGTTCTCCCATACAAGGTTAGGCAAGTCACTTACCTCGAACCAGCTCAATCAACTCAAAATCACGTTCTGCCACGAGTACCCGACTCCAAATGGCACAAATCTATTCAAATAAATTGCATAATGTAAATATAACTTCAATCAACTAATTCCACTAATTAATTTGAAGCTAACACGCAAAATTAAAAAAAATACCCAAAAAATCCCTCGGGCCCACATCTCAGAATCGGGTAAAAGTTACGAATTATGAACCCTCATTCATTCACGAGTTCACTCGTACCAAAATTACTCCAATCCGATACCAAAATCTTAATCAAAACCCCAAAAATAGGCTTAAGAAAATTTCCAAATTTTACCCCAATTTCTCACCCCAAATCCGAAATTAGATGTTGAATTCATGTTTAGATTAATGGGTTATAAGCAAAAAGGAGTTAAGAATCATTACCCGCAAACTCCCTCAGAAAATCCTTCAAAAATTCGTCTCCTACCGAGCTCCCAATTCAATTTTGTGATATAAACTCAAAACCCTCGATTTTGAACTTTATGTTCTGCCCAGACGCGACCTTAGCAATCGCGGAAGCTCCCACGCGATAGCGAAGAGCAACTTCACTAGCTCCCAGATTTACCCTACGCAAACGCGATACTTGCACTGCTCAGCTCTACGCGATTGCGGTTGAACTCACGCAATTGCGAAGAGCAACTCCCACTCCATAGCTGCCTCACTTCTTCCTCTTCGCGGATGCGGCGTAGCCCACGCGTTCGCGATTCAACTTCCACCAATAATATGCATTCGTGTTCCTTTTCCCGCGATCGCATAAAACAAAATTCCCTCTGCCTCATTTAAGCCTTCATGATCGCGAGCCTCCTCACGCAATCCCGATGAAGGAAAGTCTGCAACAGAAAACCAAAAAAATCTGATCCTTCTCCAAGTCCAAAAATGGTCCGTTGAGCATCCGAAACACACCCGAGGCCCTTGGGACCTCAACCAAACACGCCAACCAATCCTAAAATATCATAAGAACTTAGTCCAACCCCCAAATCACATCAAATAACAATAAAACCACGAATCGCTCTCCAATCCAAGTCTAAGGATTCCCAAAACTTCCAAATTCCTTTTTCGATCAAAAAGTCTATCAAACATCATCCGAATGAGCTGAAATTTTGTACGCACGTCAAATTCAACACTATGGAGCTAATCCAACTTCCGAAATTCCATTCCGGCCCAGATGTAAAAATCTCTCTATCAAACTGGAAACTTCAAAAATTCAACTTTAGGCATTTCAAACCTAATAAGCTACGGACCTCCAAAACACAATCCGAACATGACCCTAAGCCCGAAATCACCCAATGGAGCTAACAGAACCGACAAATTTTCATTCTGAGTCCGTCTTCATACTACTCTTACTAAGGTCCAAATTCTAAAGCTTAAACTCTCTTTTAGGGACTAAGTGTCCGAAAACACTCTGAAACTCAAAACAAATCATCCCGACAAATAAAAATAGTAGAAACAAACACGGGGAAAGCAGTTATTAGGGGATCGGGGCATTAATTCTTAAAATGACCGACTGGGTCGTTACATCCTCCCCCTCTTAAAATATTCGTTCATCCTCGAACAAGCATAGAGACATACATAAAGTGGTGAAAAGATGAGATTAACTGTTGCGCATATCTTGTTCGGTCTCCCAGGTCACCTCCTCGATCGGTTGACCCCACCACTGAACCTTCACTGATGCAATGTTCTTTGACCTCATCTTCCAAACCTACTTGTCCAATATTGCCACTGGCTCCTCAACATAGGATATATCTTTGTCTAACTGGACTGAACTGAAATATAACACGTGCAACGGATCACCGTGATACTTCCGGAACATCGAAACATTAAATACCGAATGAACTCCTGCCAAGCTGGGGGGTAAGGCAAGCTCATAAGCAACTTCCCCAACACGTCTCAATATCTCAAAAGGACAAATAAACCTTGCACTCAACTTCCCTTTCTTCCCAAAGCTCATAACGCCCTTCAAAGGCAAAACCCAAAGCAAGACCCGCTCTCCACCCATATACGAAACATCACGAACCTTCCGGTCCGCGTAACTCTTCTGTCTGGACTGAGCTGTACGGAGTCTATCCTGAATCACCTTAACCTTCTCCAAAGCATCATGAACCAAGTCTGTGCCCAATAATCTGGCCCCACCCAGCTCAAACCAACCCACCGGGGATCTACAACACATACCATATAAAGCCTCACACGGTGCCATCTAAATGTTGGACTGATAACTGTTGTTGTAGGCAAACTTCATCAGTGGCAAGAACTGATCCCAAGAACCTCCAAACTCCATCACACACGCACGGAGCATATCCTCAGGAATTTGAATAGTGCGCTCGGACTATCCGTCCCTCTGGGGTGAATGATGTGCTCAACTCCACCCGAGTACCTAACTCATGTTGTACAGCCCTCTAGAATCGTGATGTGAACTAAGTACCTCTATCTGAAATGATGGAAATTGGAATACCATGCAGGCGAACAATCTCCCGGATATAAATCTTCGTCAACCGCTCCGAAGAATAGGTAGTACACACATAAATGAAGTGCGCAGACTTGGTCAGCCGATCCACAATCACCCAAATGGCATCAAACTTTCTCAAAGTCCGTGGGAGCCCAACTATGAAGTCAATGCTGATCCGCTCCCACTTCCACTTCGGAATCTCTATCTGCTGAAGCAACCCACCCGGTCTCTGGTGCTCATACTTTACCTACTGACAATTGAGACACCGAGCTACAAACCCAACTATATCCTTATTCATCCTCCTCCACCAATAGTGCTGCCTCAAATCCTGGTATATCTTCGCGGCACCCGGATGGATGGAATTCTGCGAACTATGGGCCTCCTCTAGAATCAACTCCCGAAGCCCATCAACATTGGGTACACATACCTGACCCTGCATCCTTAATACCCCATTATCACCAATAGTTACATCTCTAGTATTACCGTGCAGGACCTTGTCCTTGAGGATGAACAAATGAACGTCATCATGCTGACGCTCCCTGATACAATCAAATAAGGAAGACCGAGAGACCATGTAAGCTAGAATCTGACTGGACTCCGAAAGATCCAATCTCACAAACTGGCTGGCTAAGGCCTTAACATCCTTCGCCATGGGCCTCTACGCTGCTGGTAAATAAGCCAAACTCCCGAAACTCTCTACCCGGTGAGTCAAAGCATCGGCCACCACATTGGCCTTGCCCGGGTGATACAAGATAGTAATATCATAGTCCTTCAGTAGCTCTAACCTTCTCCTTTGGCACAAGTTAAGGTCCTTCTGCTTGAACAGATGCTGCAAACTCTGGTGATCAGTATAGATCTCATAAGGAACACCGTACAGATAATGACGCCAGATCTTCGAGGCGTGAACAATAGCAGCTAATTCGAGATCATGGACACGATAATTCTTCTCATGTACCTTCAACTGTCTGGATGCGTAGGCAATTACCCTACCGTCCTGCATCAATACCGCTCTAAGGCCAATCCTCAAGGCATCACAATAGACAATATAAGACCCCGAACCTGTAGGCAATATCAAAACTGGGGTTGTAGTCAAAGTTGTCTTGAGCTTCTGGAAGCTCACCTCACACTCTTCCATCCACTGGAATGGAGCACCCTTCTGGGTCAGCCTAGTCATAGGTGCTGCAATAGATGAAAACCCCTCAACAAATCGCGGTAATAACCCCCCAAGCCAAGAAAACTTCGAATCTCTATAGCTGAGGATGGTCTGGGCCAACTCTGCACTGCTTCCACTTTCTTCGAATCCACCTGTATACCCTCACTCGATACCACGTGACCAAGAATGCCATAGAATCCAACAAAAACTCACATTTTGAGAACTTTGCATATAACTTATTTTCCCTCAAAGTCTGAAGCACTGTCCTCAGGTGCTGCTCATGATCCTCCCAACTCCGGGAGTATACCAGAATATCATCAATAAAGACAATGACGAACGAGTCAAGATATGGCCGGAACACACTGTGCATCAAATGCATGAAGGCTGCTGGGGCATTAGTCAGCCCAAATGACATAACAAGGAACTTGTAATGACCATACCGAGTTTTGAAAATAGTCTTCGGGATGTCTGGCTCCCAAATCTTCAACTGATGGTAACTTGAACGCAAGTCAATCTTAGAAAACACTTGTTCACCCTATAGCTAGTCAAACAAATCATCAATACGAGGCAAAGGATAACGGTTCTTCACTATAACTTTGTTCAACTAGCGATAATCAATGCACATACGTATAGAACCATCGTTTTTCTTCACAAACAAGACAGGAGTACCCCAAGGTGATACAATGGGCTGAATAAAACCCTTATCAAGCAGTTCTTGTAACTTCTCCTTTAACTCCTTCAACTAAGGAGGAACCATACAATATGGAGGAATAGAAATGGGTTGAGTGTCCGGCAATAGATCAATGCCAAAATCAATATCTCTGTCGGGTGGCATACCCTGAAGATCAGCTGGAAACATATCAGGGAAGTCTCGTACTACTGGGACCAAATCAACTATAAGGGTATTAACACTAACATCTCTCACATAGGCCAGATACACGTCAGACCCCTTCCCAATCATTCGTTGAGCTTTAAGGAAAGAAATAACTCTACTGGGAGTGTGATCTAAAGTACCCCTCCACTCTACTCGTGGTACACCTGGCATAGCCAGTGTCACAGTTTTGGCGTGACAATCAAGAATAGCATAATGGGGCAACAACCAGTCCATGCCCAAGATAATATTGAAATCTACCATGCTGAGTAATAATAAATTAGCTCTGGTCTTAAAACCACTAAGACCAACCAAACACGACCGATAAATGCGGTCCATAATAAGAGAATCCCCCACAGGAGTAGAAAAATAAATAGGGGAACTCAAGGAATCCCGAGATACACCCAAACGCGGGGAAAAATAAGAAGACACATAAGAATAAGTGGAGCTTGGATCGAATAGAACCGATGCATCTCTATGAAAAAATAGGATAATACCTGTGATGATAGAATCGGAGGCGACAGCCTCGATGTGGGTAGGAAGGGCATAATATCTGGCCTGGCCTCCCCCTCTAGGGCAACCTCTACATTCCTGACCTCTACCTCCCCAACCTCCACCTCTAGCTGGTTGAGCGGGTAGGGTAGCAACTGGTGTTGGAACCATAGTTTGGGAACTCTACGGGGCATGCTGCGGCTGAAGAGGCTGTGGAGGTGCACCCCTCCTAAGTCTGGGACAATCCCTCACTATATGGCATGTGTCGCCATACTCAAACAAGCTTTGGAAGGACGTGGTGGTTGTGACTAGCTCGGGCCAGGTCTACTAGACTGACCACTGAAAGCACCTCGTGCAAGAGGTGCACTAGATACTGAAGGTGCATAATAAGGCTCCTGAGGTCTAGGAGGAGCTGGAATACCACTGGTTGCTGGAAGAGCTAAATGAACGGGGCGACTCATATAACCCCTACCATGACGAACTGCAGCTGGACCACGAGCACCAGAATAATGGCCCAACTCTCGAGACCTCTTGGCCTCCCTCTCCTCTCTATCCCAAGCATTCATACCCTCTACTCTCCTAGCAATGCTCACCACCTGCTGATAAGAAATATCCATCTCCAACTCACGAGCCATGCTAGACCTGATGCTAGGGATGAGCCCCTCAATAAACTGGCAAACTCTCTCACGACTGTAGCAACCAAGGTTGGTGCATTCCTAGCCAAGTCAGTGAAACGGACAGTATACTCTGAAACAGTCATAGTGCCCTGGCGCAAATGCTCAAACTCTGCACCCCATGCATCCCTGAGGCTCTAAGGGACAAACTCTCTCAGGAACATATCTGAAAACTGAGTCCAAGTAAAGGATGATGCCTCAGTTGGACTGTCCAACTCAAAAGTACACCACCACTGGTAGGCGGCTCCTCGAAGCTGGAAGGAAGGGAAAAAACCCCACTTAGTCCTGATATACCCATAGTGCGGAGGATACAGTGACACTCCTCCAGAAATCCCAGGGCATCATCCAATGTTAAACCACTGAATACATGAGGCTTATACTTCTTGAACCTCTCAAGCCTCCACTACTCATCCTCTAAAACCGCTGCCCTATCATCGGGCTGATCTAGAACTGCAGGCGGTACCGGTATAACCTCTAGGACCTGATCAACCTGGACTCGCTGCTTAGGAGTGCGGGCGGCGGGAGTCTATGCTCCTCCCCCGGCTTGGGATGTAGCTGCAGCAAGGGGAATCAACCCTGCCTAAGCTAGAGTGGTGTACATGCTCACTAACTATGCAAGAGTCTCTTGAAGAACTAGAATAGTAGTAGTAGTAGGCATATTAGGTGCTTGGACTCCGACTGAAGCTGCTGGTGGATCCTCTGTGGCAGCTCGCGCGGCTGCTCTAGCTGCACCACAAGCGCGTCCTCGGCCTCTACCCTAGCCCCAACCTCTAACTGCTCTAGCAGGGGCGCTGGTGCCTAGTTAACTCCGGTATCACGTGTCCTCACCATCTGTGAGAGAATAGAAGACAGAGGTTTAGAATTGTGATATCAAAAATCTCGCACGACAAGGAAATCAATTGAACTGAAATTTTTCCTAACAGTTACATAGCCTTGCGTAGATAAGTACAGACGTCTCCATACCGATCCATGAGACTCTAATAAACCGGCTTGTGATTCATGACTCCTATGAACCTAGAGCTCTAATACCAACTATTCACGACCCCAGTATGCCCTCCATGAACTATCGTGACGGCACCTAGTCTCTACAACTAGGTAAGCCTAATAATTTGCGGAAAAAGGAAACAACAGATAAAAACTAATAGAAATTGCGGATAAACATAATAAAAACATTTAAGATGTCGCTCGGCATATACAAATACACATTCTCAACTGAAAATATTTCCGAAAACCCAGAATCTCATGAAATCACAAGTTATGGATACTACATAGTGCTCTAACTCTAGAATGTCTAAATCAAAGTAAATACAGAAGGGCTATAACTACAAGTGGGAATGGAGAGGGACTCGTCGGTCTGCGGATGCGGCAGATATACCTCGAAGTCTCTGAAGAATCGCCTTGCCTCAAGGATGGTAGGGCTGGGCCGAAAAACTTGGATCTGCACATGAAAAACATGTGCATGAAGGGTATGAGTACACCACAACGGTACTCAGTAAGGGCCAATCCTAACCTCGGTCGAGTAGTGACGAGGAAAGTCAGGGCCCTACTGATTATATATGAAAAAAGGTAAAATAGCATAGAATACGTCAATATAATTAAAGTACTGACAATCTATAATGAATAAAAACATAGAAAGAATCTAACTCAGTACACAGAAATAGCAACAGGGGATATCCCGGGATACTGTCCCGAAGTCCCAAACATAAATGTGCAAGGGAAACTCCTCAGTCTACAACATAACCGGAATAGGGCCCCGACATACCCATAATGTCTATAACAAAAATGCATACCAAGACCAAGGCAAGTCCGGAGAAGGGATCTCGCCAATCACCGTTGAACTGGACATCCTACTGTGGTGGGGGAGCTGCACCTGCCTGTCTATCAGGACCTGCAGCACGACATGCAGCGTCCACAAATAAAAGGACGTCAGTACGAATAAAGTACTGAGTATGTAAGGCAGGGAACCATAAATACGATCAGTAATGTAAGCAAGGATAGAGAATATACAACCTGTAACATCTTAGTACCTCTGAGGGCTACTTACATGAAATGCATGATACATATGTATAAATACATAAACCCTTAAAACATTCGCCTCTGTGGGCATCATCATCATCATATCGTACCCGGCCATAATAGGCTAGGTAAAAAAACGTACCCGGCCATCATAAGGCTCGGTAGAATCGTACCCGGCCACGTGGAGCTCGGTAAAACCCAACTGATCAGTGGTTGCACAATAGGTGCCGTACCCGGCCAACTATAGCGTGGCTCGGTAGAGTAAAATAGATACATATATATAATGCATGCTCGACTCATGGAATCACATTCTAAACCTTTCGGAGTGACGTAAGGTCGGTATCCTCTATACACGTTATTAGGACTAACTCTTCACTATGAACCTTATAAGAATCAGGAAGTACCAACAACATTGATAACATAAGAATAAGAGAAGCAACATTAACATCAATCGTTCCATAAGAGGTAAAACAATGTAAGTACTGCTAGCTTCTAAGAGTAGAGTATCTTGGAAGCTCGTTCATTACATTATGTACAATCGGAGTCGTGCAAAAGAAGGAAAGGGATAGACTCACATACCTTGTATATACTGCCCCAATCTCAAGCTATGCAATTGTCAAAACTCCTTAGTCTACAATAAGAGAAATGATACTATCGTTATCATTTAAGCGTCATAACTATTATGTATCGACCACAACCTATTTTACGATGAAACGGACAGCACCTCCCCTATATATATGACCTCACACTATTCAAAACAGTCACCAAACAGCCCAAACAACATCAATAATAAACATATTGAGCCTCCCAAAATAGTCCACACACAGCCTAATCACTCCATACATACGACGACCACCGTAGTCGTGTCAAACAACCTGGAAATGTTACGAATAACTATCAGCCCATAACCCTACATATATATGGTGTTTCTCCACACCCTTCCTCCTCCAAAACTCCACAAGATAGTAGTAAAATACGCAGCCCAACAACAACGCAAAACAGTCCACAAAACAATAACATTACTACCAAGCCTTTCGATATATATCTCACAAGTTCTAGCTTCAATGGCTTAGCCGCAACTTGGATAATCTTAAATACATATAGAGTAAGAGGTTCCTTACCTTTATACAGAAAGAACAACTCCAATTTGACCTTAAATTTCCATGAAATATCCCTCCAATGCTGCCACAACAACAAAAAAGCGAAACTAGCGATCAATTAGTGTTTTTCGGCACTAGAATCACTTTAGAAGGCTTGAAATCACCTAGGATTGATATTAAGAACATGAGGGAGTATTTACAGAACATAAACCCTTTAAAACAACCTCCCACACGAGTTGGAACGACACAAAAATGAGCAACAACAAGAAGAACAAGAGACTTACTAGCGCCACGGAATTCCCGACACTTGATTTGTGTTGTTTGCCCTTTTTTGGGTCTTGAATCTTGAGAGAACCTTGAGAGGATGTTCCTAGGGTTCTAAGGTCTGAAAATAGTGAGAATAAATGACTTAAAACGGGTTGGAGGCATCCTATATAGGTCCAAATATCTTAAACCGCCTTAGTGGGCCCCATAGAGAGGTGCTTGGCGCAGTCTCGCAAAAACGTGAATATTTTTCTACTCCGAGATCGTATCGATGAACGGTTTAATGAGTTGGAAACTAGACTCATAGATCTTTAATTTGGTTGGTAGATCACCCCGTAATTCTTTGTAAATTATGATAAAAGATTAGAAACATTTGACCTAATGTTTAAGTAAAATTATGAACCTAAGTTGCGACAACTTTTGTCGACTTTTGTTTCATAACTCGTTTGACTTCAAGACTTATGATACGGATATTATATGATTAAAATACCTTAATACATGACCTCTTGAGTGTATTAAGAACCGCTAGATTTACCTGAAAATACGAGTTACAACATCCTTGATTCATTTAACTTCTAATACTTGTTAATCACCCTTATACACTCTTGTATCACTTAAGACCAATAGGATTGACTTCTTATCATCTCAAAGATAATTCCTTCTTGGATTTATGTTAACTAATATATGGCATGAACTAACACATGTGGATATGGGTTGTAACACCCTCCCCCCTTAGGAACATTCGTCCTCGAATGTAAGGGTTCATGGGGAGTTTAAATCATTGTGGATTCCAATGGAAATTTCCCATCAATTTTCCCCTATAAAATGGTCACTAGAAAAACTTGCAAGCCATTAAGCCCAACATATGGCTTCACAAGGCTACACAAAGCATTATGCATATTTACATTATCTACATATCACCATTTTGTATTAAGGAGGAGTATTCTCAAATTATTGCTTACCTCATAGAGCCGTTTCACCTTCCAATGTATCCTGTCTTCCACCAGCATCCTTGTTATCTTCATTCTGGAATAAGTAAGGGTATTTAGACTTCATCTCCTCTTCTGCTTCCCATGTCATTTCTTCCATATTTTTGTTCCTCCACAATACTTTGACGGAAGCTACATCTTTTGTTCTCAGCTTGCGGACTTGCCGATCTAATATCGCCACTGGCACTTCTTCATATGATAGGTCCTCTGTAACTTGTACATCTTTGATAGGGACGACTCGAGAAGGGTCTCCAATACATTTTCTCAACATAGATACATGGAATACCGGGTGGACAAATTCCAATTCGGATGGCAATTCTAACTCATAAGCAACCTGTCCAATTCGTCGAAGAATTTTATACGGCCCGATATACCTTGGACTCAGCTTACCTTTCTTCCCAAAACGCATAATACCCTTCATTGGTGAGATCCTCAGGAAAACCCAATCACCAACCTCAAACTCTAGATCACGACGTCGGACATCAGAATAAGATTTTTGCCTGCTTTGTGCCGTCCTCAATCGCTCCTGTATCACTTTCACCTTCTCAATAGCTTGGTGAATCAAATCTGGCCCATATAATTCTGTTTCACCGACTTCGAACCATCCAACTGGTGATCTACATCTCCTCCCGTATAGTGCCTCGTATGGGGCCATTTTAATACTGGAATGGTAGCTATTGTTATAGGCGAATTCTATGAGTGGAAGATGATCATCCCAATTCCCCTTAAAATCTAGAACACATGCTCGTAGCATATCTTCCAGTGTCTGAATGGTACGTTCAGCCTGTCCGTCAGTCTGCGGATGAAATGTAGTGCTGAGATTTACCTGTGTGCCTAAACCCTTCTGGAAAGACCTCCAAAAGTTAGCCGTAAATTGAGCTCCTCGGTCTGATATAATAGATACGGGCACACCATGAAGCCTAACAATCTCCTTGATATACAACTTCGCATAATCTTCAGCCGTGTAAGTTGTCTTCACTGGCAGAAAATGGGCACATTTTGTAAGTCGATCAATTATCACCCAGATGGAGTCAAACTTATGATAAGAGCGAGGTAATCCAATAATGAAGTCCATATTAATCACCTCCCACTTCCAGGTCGGAATCTCTATATTTTGAAGCAATCCACCGGGTTTCTGATGTTCTATCTTTACTTGTTGACAATTGGGACACTGGGCTACAAATTCTGCAATAGACTTCTTCATATTATCCCACCAATACTGCTCCTTGACATCATGATACATCTTTGTCGAGCCGGGATGGATGGAATATCGGGATTGATGAATCTCATTCATAATCTTCTCTCGCAACCCTGCCACATTAGGCACACACAATCGGCTCTGGTATCTCAGTGCCCCGTCTTTTCCGATCCCAAAAGCCATACTTTTACACTGTTGAATGCTTTCTCTTAATCGTACTAAGATAGGATCTTCATATTGTCGTGCTTTTACCTCGGCTACCAAAGATGATTCTGATGTATTCTGTACAGTAACACCTCCGTCATCAGAGTCTAACAATCTGATTCTCATATTGGCTAGCTGATGAAGCTCTTTAATCAACCCCCATCTACCTGCCTCAATATGTACTAAGCTTCCCATTGATTTACGGCTGAGAGCGTCTGCCACAACATTGGCTTTACCGGGATGATACAATATCTCGACGTCGTAGTCTTTCAATAATTCAAGCCACCTACGCTGCCTCAAATTCAACTCTTTCTGCTTGAAGATGTATTGTAAACTCTTGTGATCTGTGTAGATGTCAACATGGACGCCGTATAAGTAGTGTCGCCATATCTTCAAAGCATATATTACTGCAGCCAATTCCAAATCATGGGTTGGATAATTCTTTTCATGCTTCTTCAATTGTCTTGATGCATAAGCAATCACATTCCCACGCTGCATCAATACGCACCCCAAACCTATACCTGAGGCATCACAATATACCACATAACCTTCTGTTCCTTCAGGAAGAGTGAGCACTGGTGCAGATGTCAATCGATTCTTCAGCTCCTGAAAACTACGTTCACAAGTGTCAGACCACTGGAATTTGGTAGCTTTTTGTGTTAACTTAGTCAATGGTGATGATATAGAGGAAAATCCTTCTACAAACCGCCTATAATATCCTGCTAGCCCTAGGAAGCTGCGGACTTCTGATGGTGTTGTAGGTCTCGGCCAATTCTTTACTGCATCGATCTTCTGAGTGTCGACACTAATACCCTCATCAGATATCACATGGCCAAGGAATGCTACTGAGTTCAGCCAGAATTCACATTTGGAGAGCTTAGCATATAACTTACGATCCTGAAGCGTCTGTAATACTATCCGCAAGTGGCCCGCATGTTCCGCCTCCGAACGAGAATACACTAGAATGTCATCAATGAATACAATCATGAACACATCAAGATAGGGCCTGAATATAGTATTCATGAGATCCATAAAAGCTGCTGGGGCATTTGTTAGCCCGAACGACATCACCAAGAACTCAAAGTGCCCATATCTTGTCCGGAAGGCCGTCTTTGGAATATCCTTCTCCCTAACCCTCACCTGATGATACCCTGAACGTAAATCAATCTTAGAGAAATACTTGGCACCCTGGAGTTGGTCAAACAGGTCATCAATTCTTGGAAGTGGATACTTGTTCTTTATAGTAGACTTATTCAACTGTCGATAGTCGATACACATCCGTAACGACCCGTCTTTCTTCCGCACGAATAGGACTGGTGCACCCCAAGGTGAAGTGCTAGGCCTAATAAAGCCCTTATCCAGCAAGTCCTTCAACTGCACCTTCAACTCTCGCAACTCTGCCGGGGCCATTCTGTATGGAGGAATAGAGATCGGTTGAGTGTCAGGCAACACATCAATGCTAAACTCAATCTCCCTTTCAGGAGGAAGGCCTGGGAGTTCATCTGGGAAAACATCTGGGAATTCGTTGACCACAGGGATTGATTGTAAAGTAGGCGGTTTCGCCTCCGCATCCCTAACGCGAACGAGATGATAAATGTAACCTTTTGAGATCATTTTCCTTGCCTTAAGATAGGAAATAAACCTACCTTTCGGTGTAGCAATGTTCCCTTTCCATTCAATGACGGGTTCACCCGGAAATTGGAACCTAACCATCTTCGTACGACAGTCAACATTTGCATAGCATGAGGCCAACCAGTCCATTCCCATTATCACATCAAAATCAACCATTTCTAACTCAAATAAATTTGCCGAGGTTTGACGACTACAAATCATCACAGTGCAACCTCTATATACCCTTCTAGCAATCACAGAATCTCCTATCGGAGTAGATACCGCAAGGGGTTTACTTATCAATTCAGGTTCAATGCCAAACTTATTAGCCACAAAGGGTGTAACATATGATAATGTAGATCCCGGATCAATCAGCGCATATACATCATAAGAAAATACAGATATAATACCTGTAACAACATCTGGAGACGACTCGAGATCCTGTCGACCTACTAGAGCATAGGTTCGATTTTGAGCACCACTCGAACTCGGCACTGCACCTCTACCCCTACCACGACCTGTCGACTGCTTAAAACCCCGTGCTGGAGGTCGAACTGATGAGGAAGAACCATACACAGATCCAGTCGGCTGAGCCATACCATCACCTCCTCTATTAGGACAATCCCGCATCATATGGCCAGGCTGTCCGCACGAATAGCATGCATCAGAACCTCGACGACACAGTCCAAAGTGGGCCTTGCCGCACTGATCACAATGTGGTGTTGTGGGTCTCATCTGACTAGTATCCCTGTGATATTGCGAGCCAGATGCCCGCGAACTCTAACCTGGACCAAGATAGGATCGATCATATCGATGCCTCTGAAACTGTGGAGGAGCACTAGCTACAGGTGGCACCAAACTCCTCGAAAACTGTGGCCTGATGCGGCCTCTGAAGTCATCAGAATACCCTGCAAATCTCGCCCTCTTATGCTGGCCCCTATCCTGCTCCCTAACTGCCCTCTGCTGGCGCTTACGATCCTCTAGGGTCTGGGCATAAGCTTGAATACGGGAAATATCCATGCCCTCCACCAAGGAGGCTGTCGTACACTCATTTATCAGATGTGGTCCCAACCCATTCACGAACATATGCACCCTATCACTCATCTCGGCCACCATATGGGGAGCATACCTTGCCAAAGAATCAAACTGCATATTGTACTCTCGCACACTCATATTACCTTGTCTAAGGTTCAAGAACTTATCAGCTCTAGCTCGTCGTATCTCAACTGGCAAGTAGTGACGAAGAAAGGCCTCAGAAAATTCCTTCCACACAGCTGGAGGAGGGTTCGGACCCCTGGATCTCTCCCAACTATCATACCAGAGAACCGCTAAATCCCGTAGCCGATAAGAAGCCAACTCTACTGCCTCTGTATCACTAACATGCATAACCCGAAGTGTACGATGAACCTGGTCAATAAAAGTCTGTGGGTCCTCCTTGGGGTCTGATCCGGTAAACACTGGAGGGTCTAAATTAATAAAATCACAAACTCTTGTACTAACTGGTTTCTCAGCAGCACCTGTATTCTGCCTCTGAGCCTGAGCAGCTACCAAGCTAGTCAATAACTGCAAAGCACTCCGCATATCCTGGTTTGGAGTGCCAGACGGAGGAACTAGAGGCGTTGGGTGCCTTCTAATATCCTCTGGAAGAGATGGAGTAGATGAGGTATGAGAGGGCATCTCACTCTGAGCCTCACTTTGTCCTGCTCTGACTTGGGGCACCTGACGGGTACCCTCTCCCGCTGCTGTATCAAGCCATCTACTAATCGTTTGCTTCCTAGTCGAAGGCATCACTGAAAAAAACAAGGTGAATATTAGAGACGAACACTTACGACTCAACTCTACGCACGATCTAGATTCAGGAAGAAGGTAACAACCCTAGATGTCATGTAGCCTCCTGATTATAAATGTGGCGCGCTACACATCCATAATCAAGACTCTACTAGACACGGCTCATAGACAACCCCTAGGACAGACTTGCTCTGATACCAAGTTTGTCACGACCCAAACTGGAGGGCCATGACTAGCACCCGACCACACTTGCCGAGCACCAACGTACATTTCATCTAACCTTCATTATTATCTTTTAGGGCTGACGAGATCAATATAAATGGTAGACCTGGATCATGGACAACCAGCAATAAAATATGACGGCATGAACATACATAGCAGGGGATGACCAGACAATCAAGAAACTACATATAAGGTATGAGCTACCACGCTACTATGAAAGACTATACAACAAAAACTAGCCGACAAGGCATACCAAACTATACATGAGTCGACACCTGTCTATGAGCCTCTAAAAGAACATAAGTGCTACAACATAACCGGAACAGGGCCCCGACATACCCATAATGTCTATAACAAAAATGCATACCAAGACCAAGGCAAGTCCGGAGAAGGGATCTCGCCAATCACCGTTGAACTAGACATCCTACTGTGGTGGGGGAGCTGCACTTGCCTGTCTATCAGGACCTGCAGCACGACATGCAGCGTCCACAAATAAAAGGACGTCAGTACGAATAAAGTACTGAGTATGTAAGGCAGGGAACCATAAATACGATCAGTAATGTAAGCAAGGATAGAGAATATACAACCTGTAACATCTTAGTACCTCTGAGGGCTACTTACATGAAATGCATGATACATATGTATAAATACATAAACCCTTAAAACATTCGCCTCTGTGGGCATCATCATCATCATATCGTACCCGGCCATAATAGGCTCGGTAAAAAAACGTACCCGGCCATCATAAGGCTCGGTAGAATCGTACCCGGCCACGTGGAGCTCGGTAAAACCCAACTGATCAGTGGTTGCACAATAGGTGCCGTACCCGGCCAACTATAGCGTGGCTCGGTAGAGTAAAATAGATACATATATATAATGCATGCTCGACTCATGGAATCACATTCTAAACCTTTCGGAGTGACGTAAGGTCGGTATCCTCTATACACGTTATTAGGACTAACTCTTCACTATGAACCTTATAAGAATCAGGAAGTACCAACAACATTGATAACATAAGAATAAGAGAAGCAACATTAACATCAATCGTTCCATAAGAGGGAAAACAATGTAAGTACTGCTAGCTTCTAAGAGTAGAGTATCTTGGAAGCTCGTTCATTACATTATGTACAATCGGAGTCGTGCAAAAGAAGGAAAGGGATAGCCTCACATACCTTGTATATACTGCCCCAATCTCAAGCTATGCAATTGTCAAAACTCCTTAGTCTACAATAAGAGAAATGATACTATCGTTATCATTTAAGCGTCATAACTATTATGTATCGACCACAACCTATTTTACGATGAAACGGACAGCACCTCCCCTATATATATGACCTCACACTATTCAAAACAGTCACCAAACAGCCCAAACAACATCAATAATAAACATATTGAGCCTCCCAAAATAGTCCACACACAGCCTAATCACTCCATACATACGACGACCACCGTAGTCGTGTCAAACAACCTGGAAATGTTACGAATAACTATCAGCCCATAACCCTACATATATATGGTGTTTCTCCACACCCTTCCTCCTCCAAAACTCCACAAGATAGTAGTAAAATACGCAGCCCAACAACAACGCAAAACAGTCCACAAAACAATAACATTACTACCAAGCCTTTCGATATATATCTCACAAGTTCTAGCTTCAATGGCTTAGCCGCAACTTGGATAATCTTAAATACATATAGAGTAAGAGGTTCCTTACCTTTATACAGAAAGAACAACTCCAATTTGACCTTAAATTTCCATGAAATATCCCTCCAATGCTGCCACAACAACAAAAAAGCGAAACTAGCGATCAATTAGTGTTTTTCGGCACTAGAATCACTTTAGAAGGCTTGAAATCACCTAGGATTGATATTAAGAACATGAGGGAGTATTTACAGAACATAAACCCTTTAAAACAACCTCCCACACGAGCTGGAACGACACAAAAATGAGCAACAACAAGAAGAACAAGAGACTTACTAGCGCCACGGAATTCCCGACACTTGATTTGTGTTGTTTGCCCTTTTTTGGGTCTTGAATCTTGAGAGAACCTTGAGAGGATGTTCCTAGGGTTCTAAGGTCTGAAAATAGTGAGAAGCAATGACTTAAAACGGGTTGGAGGCATCCTATATAGGTCCAAATATCTTAAATCGCCTTAGTGGGCCCCATAGAGAGGTGCTTGGCGCAGTCTCGCAAAAACGTGAATATCTCTCTACTCCGAGATCGTATCGATGAACGGTTTAATGCGTTGGAAACTAGACTCATAGATCTTTAATTTGGTTGGTAGATCACCCCGTAATTCCTTGTAAATTATGAGAAAAGATTAGAAACATTTGACCTAATGTTTAAGTAAAATTATGAACCTAAGTTGCGACAACTTTTGTCGACTTTTGTTTCATAACTCGTTTGACTTCAAGACTTATGATACGGATATTATATGATTAAAATACCTTAATACATGACCTCTTGAGTGTATTAAGAACCGCTAGATTTACCTGAAAATACGAGTTACAACATCCTTGATTCATTTAACTTCTAATACTTGTTAATCACCCTTATACACTCTTGTATCACTTAAGACCAATAGGATTGACTTCTTATCATCTCAAAGATAATTCCTTCTTGGATTTATGTTAACTAATATATGGCATGAACTAACACATGTGGATATGGGTTGTAACAAATACCAAATCCTAACGGGAGTTCCCACACACAAGGTTAGGCAAGCCACTTACTTCAAACTAGCTCAATCAACTCGAAATCATGTTCTTGCCACGAGTACCCGACTCCAAATGGCCAAATTTATTCAAATCAATTGAATAATGTAAATATAACTTCAAGCAACTAATTCCACTAATTAATTCGAAGCTAACAAGTGAAATTAAGAAAATTGCCCAAAAAAGTCCCCCGGGCCCACGTCTCCGAATCGGATAAAAGTTACGGATTATGAACCCCCATTTACTCACGAGTTCACTCATACCAAAATTACTCCAATCCGATACCAAATCTTGATCACAACCCCAAAATTAGGCCTAAGAACATTTCCAAATTTTTCCCTAATTTCTCACCCCAAATCCGAAATTAGATGATGAATTCATGTTTAGATTAATGGGTTATAAGCAAAAACGAGTTAAGAATCATTACCCGCAAACTCCCTCCAAAAATCCATCCAAGATTCATCTCCTACTAAGCTCCCAATTCAATTTTGTGATATGAACTCAAAACCGTCGATTTTGAACTTTATGATTTGCCCAGACGCGACCTTTATCGCGATCGCGGAAGCTCCCACGCGATCGCGAAGAGCAACTTTGCCGGCTCCCAGATTTACCCTACACGAACGCGATACTCCCTACGGGAACACGATGCTTGCACTGCTCAACTCTACGCGATCATGGTTGAGCAAAGAGAAACTCCCACTCCACAACCGCCTCACTTCTTCCTCTTTGAGGACGCGGCGTAGCCCACGCATTCGCGATTCAACTTCCACCAATACAACATGTTCGTGTTTTTTTTCCCGTGATCACATATAACAAAATTCTCTCTACCTCATTTAAGCCTTCACTATCGCGAGCCTCCTCACGCGATCGCGATGAAGGAAAGTCTGCAACAGAAAACCAAAAAAATCTGATCCTTCTCCAAGTCCAAAAATGGTCTGTTGAGCATCCGAAACACACCCGAGGCCCCCGGGACCTCAACCAAAGACACCAATCAATCCTAAAACATCATAAGAACTTAGTCCAACCCCCAAATCACATCAAACAATACTAAAACCATGAATCGCTCTCCAATCCAAGCCTAAGGATTCCCAAAACTTTCAAATTCCATTTTCGATCAAAAAGTCTATCAAACCTCGTCTAAATGACCTGAAATTTTGCACGCACATCACATTTAACACTACGGAGCTATCCAACTTCCGAAATTCCATTCCAACCCCGATATCAAAATCTCACTATCGAACCGGAAACTTCAAAAATTCAACTTTTGGCCTTTCAAGCCTAAATAAGCTACGAACCTCCAAAACACAATCCGAACACGCCCCTAAGCACAAAATCACCCAATGGATCTAAAGGAACCGACGGAATTCCATTCCGAGGCCATCTTCACTTTGCTCCGACTACAGTCCAAATTCTAAAGCTTAAACTCTCTTTAGGGACTAAGTGTCCCAAAACACTCCAAAACTCAAAACAAATCATCCCGACAAATCAAAATAGCAAAGAAACATGGGGAAAGCAGTTGTTAGAGGATCGGGGCGTTAATTATTAAAACGATCGGTCGGATCGTTACACTTGTTATTGATACATTAATGTTTCCGGATTGCTCTGGGTGTTATTGTTGGTATATATTACCGGAGGAGGCCCTTGTCACAAAGGAGATGCTGCCCAAATTTACATAAATGAACTACTAGCTTAAGTTGTCGACTTAGCCTTTATTCAGCACTGATTCTGATTCTCCTTATGCTATGGTAGATTGAGTTGAGTTATTTTAAGAATTGCTTGGAATGTATTAAGGACTCAAAGGACTTAAGATATATTAAGTCACTTACTTCTTTCTTTTGGCATAATCTAAAGTAAAATGAACATAAACGATCCGCTATTTCATAGCGGATATACTCCTAGCTACTAAGATTGCCCATGTTGTTCTTTACGTATAAAGTTATTCTAAGAAAGTATATATGATCATTGAATCCTATTAAGGTTCATATAGATGGTATGGATGTCAATAATGTCAATCGAGAGTTTGACAACCTTAAGTTACTCCGAAAGGTTTAGAACGTGATTCCATAAGTCCATCAAGCATTATATATATGTATCTATTTTACTCTACCGATGTTACATCTCGCATTTTCGTAAGTTAAACTTCAGTTAACCGACGTGGACTCGGGGGTGAGATTATCTTGAGGTTAACGTATTTATGCTATTTATGATAAGCGATAAATAAGTGTCATGAAGAACAAATGGTACACGAATTAAAGAAAATGAGTTTCATTGAAGGTGGCCGATTTGGGATAAAATACGGGTCGAGCGATAAAACCCGATAATTATGGACTAGTACCATGAAAGGTACCATATGACCACCGTAGTACAATGTATAAAGTATATTAAAAATAAATAGAATTTTAAGTAATTTTAGATAATTCTTAATTATACGGGTAATTAGTTAATTATCGGGTAACAAAAAATTACCTAGTTAATTAATAAAATAAGTGGATAAGATTAATCCCTTCTTCCCTTCCAAAAATGTGGCACAAGGCCACCGATCAAGAAAATGAATCATAGTCATTTATGGGTTAGTGTCTACCTAAGAATAATTGATATATTAACAAGGTAAATTAAGTGCCTTGGTTTCCATTTCATTTAGACCAAAAACAGAACCAAGAAAAATGACCCAAAGAGATCCTAAAGCAAGTTTTTCTTTCTTGATTTAAACATTTCAACGTCAAGGACATTCAACTGCTCAGATACTTTAATGCCAAGAACATAAGCGCAATCATTCAAGCACTTCAATGAGCAGAAGTATAATTCAATCCAAATTTTGTGGCTCTAAAAGAGTACAGTGCAATCTTCACCAAGAATAATATAAAGAGTTTTCCCTATTCCAGGTATGTTAAGGCCATCCCTTCTTTCTTTTGGCATGGTCCAAATTATACAGAAGAAACGAGTAAACGCACAGTTTCCATAAATTACTCTATTCATAGAAATACTAGGGGTGTCTATATTCTTGATTCCCCATGTGAATTATTATTATCTTCTATTCATTGGTCTCAGAATAATACGCAGTTGATAAAGTTTATCCGGAAGGAATATTGAGATTATTATATATTTTTCATGCATTTCATTCATTTATACATGTACATTGACCCATGACCAGATGATGTTATATACGCGTATACATACATATATATATATATATATATATATATATATATATGGGATATGGGAAAAGGTTACATCGTTATATATGCACTACCACCTCATCAGTTGGTATATTTTGATGGCGTTGCCCACAGTGGCCGAGATGATATGATGGGATGCCCTCAGTGGCTTGATGATGTTATGTACACCCATATATATGCATGACATGGCATTTATATATATGTGCATAACATTATAAATGTTACAGAATTTACAAAGTTATTCAGATTTACAGATGAATTTCTTTATTCCACGTTTCATCTACGCCTTTTACGTACAGATTTTCATGACTTACATACTCAGTACATTTTTCATACTGACGCCCCATTTCACGGGGCCTGCATTTCATGCCCGCAAGTGTAGGTAGGCAAGCTGTCGGTCCCCCTTCTTAGGATTCCTAATCAGCGAGAGTTGGCGTGCTCCACTTGATCCGGAGCTGCTTTTGATTTTGGTACGATATGTTTTTGTATATATATATGGGTATGATGTGGCTTAGTCCCGTCTTCATACAGTTATATTTCTATTAGAGGTCTGTAGATAGTATGTCTAGTTAGGTTGTGTGTGGCTTTGTCGGCTTTTAGTTTTGGATGTATAGTTATCTATAGCAGCCTTGCCGGCTCACCCACTGTATTTTGCATGTATACGTACATATGCCTATTTGGCAGGTTTCCTTCATGTATGTTATTTTCGTAATTCAACAGATATTATTTAGGTTCATATCTTAGACGCCTGCTTAGGGGTGTTTGACAGGTAGGACTCAAGCACCCATCACGACCCATTGGTCTGGGTCGTAACAGAAGTGGTATCGGAGCAGTTCTGTCCTAGGGTTGTCTACAGACCGTGTCTAGTAGAGTCTTGTTTATGGATGTGTTGTACACCACACTTATAGACAGAAGGCTACCGAATATTTAGGATGGTTACTTTTCTTTCTAATCCAGATTGTGCGATAGAACTGAGTCATAAGTATCCACTCCTAATCCTTACCTTATTTATGTTTTTAGCAATGCCAGTTACTACTAGATGATAGGCGTAAGCGGCTAGCACGGGTCAAAAGGCTACGAAAGTATTAGAAAAAGATATAAGTTACACTATAGAGTCAGACCCATTAGAGATCATGGGTTCTTTTGAGGAGGATCCATCCGGGGATCCATATGAGTCACCTGTTCGAGCTGTTTCAACCACTCTGATAGAAGATGGGGTGAGAGGAGTTCCAACCTCACCAAGGCCCTTAGTTTCATTATTACAGCCCGTTAATCAGGGTATGAGGGGAGTAGTGCATGGATTGGCACAGCCAAGTTTCCCTCGGGTTCAAAATTATGTCAGGGTATTTGCGGACACCAGCTCTTCTGAGGTTCCAGATAGTCCATAGTCTTGGGAATCCATCAATGAAGGTTCATCTGTGTATGTTATAGGATAAGCAGAGGAACAAAATAGTAGGTTGGCCAAGAGGAGGAAGGTAACTGATAAGGATATGAAGGTTCCGCTTCGAAGTGTGTCTGATTGAGGCTCTCATATAGGACGAGGCAAGGACCCTCTACTGTAGACTTCCTCCAGATGTCAGTTTTTGGTTGGTGAGTTCCACCTCTTCTTGGAGAACTACCAAGTCATGATTCTGATTGTGTTAGTTTGTTTTATGAGGACGTAGAGAGCCCTGTCCCGACTTGTATATATTATGGTTATGCCTACTTAGAGGTTTTGCAGACAGTATCATGTATATAGTTTTGGGTATGATATGTCTATGGCCTTGTCGAACCCTATGTATATAAACCTTTTTCTAAATTATTTATACGAGTTAAGTCTTAATATTTTATACATATGGATGTCGCCCGTAATGGCCTGTGATAGATTTGATAATAAACAAGGGTAAGGTACGTGGTGTTTGGTTCGGTAGAACTTAATATTATAATAGGTATAGATTGGTTGACTTCTTGTCATGCCAATGTTTATTGTAGATCAAAGATAGTCTGATTTAAATTTCCAGGGGAGCTTGTTTTGGAGTAGAAAGGTAATATGGCGTCACCGAAAGGTAAATTTATCTCCTATCTCAAGGAAAGGAAGATGATCATAAAGGAAAATATTTATCACTTGGTTTAGGTTTGGGATATGGAAGTAGAGTTACCAACCATTCAGTCCTTCCCTGTGGTTAATGAGTTTCCCGTTGTTTTTCCCAATGAAATTTAGGGTCTTCCGCCAGAGCGAGAAATTGATTTTCTATACTACCAGATACGCATCATCCATTTATTCCTCCTTATAGAATGGCCTCCCGCAGAGCTAAAAGAGTTGAAGGAACAACTAAAGAATTTGCTTGAAAAGGCTTTATCAAACCTAGTACATCACCATAGGGAGAACCTGCATTAATTATGAGGAAGAAAGACGATTCCTTATGGATATGTATTGATTATAGACAATGGAATAAGGTGATGATCAAGAATAAGTACTCGCTCCCGAGGATTGACGTTTTTTTTGATCAGTTGTAAGGTGCCAAGTGTTTTTCAAAGATAGACTTAAGGTCCGGGTACCATCAGGCAAGGATTAAGGATGAAAATATTCCAAAGACATCATTCAGGACCTGATACAGGCACTTTGAGTTTTGTGTTATGTCATTTGGTTTGACCACATGCGCCAGCAGTATTTATGGATTTGACGAAATATGTGTTCAGGCTCTTTTAAGATTTGTTCGTAATTATATTTGATGATATATATATTGGTATATTCTTGTTCAGAGGCTGAACATGCAGATCACTTGCGTATTGTGCTCAGAGTTCTACAAAAAGGAAAGTTGTATGCAAAATTCTCAAAATATGAATTCTGGTTGAACTCTGTAGCCTTCCTTGGGCATGTCATTTTGGGTAAAGGCATCTGGGTGGATGCACAAAAGATTGAGGAAGTGAAGACTTGGCCTAGACCCACAACACCGATGGAGGTTCGTAGCTACTCTGTTTGGCAGGTTATTACAGGAAACCTGAAACAGAATTTTCTTTTCTTTTAGCATCTTCGACCAAAGTGGTTTGTGGAGTTTCGCTTGATATTCCAAAATACCATAAGGAGGTGCATGCAAGTTGAAGGAAAGATGCAAATAAGTATAAATAGATATGTGTAGGTCACAAGCTAAAGTATCATAGAGCGACAAGGTTTTAGAAAGACATAAGGAAGGATAAGTAAAGATGAGTGAAAAGGTGAAGAGAATGAATAAGTCCTTGGGGTTAAGATCATAAGAGAGCTAATGGTTTCTCTAAGATATAGAAGGCTCAGTGTAGCCTGAATGAACTAAAAGGAGTCTAAGACTAGTAGCATTTAGAATAGATAAAATGTTGCCCTAGTTGTAGAATAAATGCGTAATTGTGATAAATGATGAAGTCCTTTATTATGATAAATAAAGGAGGTGAATTTCATGAATTGTCAAAAAAAAGACTAGAATACCCATGTAAGTTAACTCAAAAGGGAGCTAAGTTTCGATGGACCGATGCTTGCGAACGGAATTTTCAGGCATTAAAGGACAGATTAACTTAAGCACCGGTTCTAATGCTCCCAGAAGGGACTAATGGTTATGTTATTTATTGTGACGCTTCAGGCGTTGGATTGGCTTATGTGTTGATGCATCATGGTAAGGTTGTGTCTTATGCTTCTAGACAACTAAGAAAGCACGCGAAGGACTATCTGACCCACGATTTAGAGTTAGTCGCGGTGATTCATGCACTAAAGATGTGGAGGCACTACTTGTATGGCATTCATGTTGATATTTATATGGATCATAAGAGCCTCCAATACATCTTCAAGAAAAAGGAATTGAATCTACGTCAAAGGATATGGTTGGAGCTATTTAAAGACTATGACATTGATATTTTATACCATCCGGGGAAGGCGAACGTAGTAGCCGATGTCCTCAGCCGTAGATCTATAGGTAGCTTGTCGTATTTACAGCCAGAAAAGAGGGTAATAGCCCATGAAGTTCATCAGCTAGCTAGTCTTGGAGTTCAGTTACTAGACTCAGGTGATATTGGAATTACTATTCAGGATATGGCAACATCCTCTTTAGTAACTGAAGTAAAGGAACGCCAGTACAAGGATCCTGTGTTAGTTCATTATATGGATACCACTCTTCAGAAGGAGAAGACACCATTTGAAATTACAAAAGATGGAGTCCTCAGATATCAAGGGCGATTATGTGTGCCTAATGTTGTAGGGTTGTATCGGCAGGTTATGATAGAAACTCACTATTCTCATTATCCTATCCATCCAAGAGCAACAAAGATGTATCATGATATCAAGGAAGTATATTGGTGGGACGGAATGAAAAAGGATATAGCAGAATTTATTGCTCAGTGTCCTAACTATCAGCAAGTTAAGATTGAGCAACAAAAACCCCGTGGGTTATTGCAAGCTATGGAGATTCTGACTTGGAAATGGAAAATAATCAATATGGACTTCATCATAGGCTTACCTCATACCCAGCATAAGTTCGATTTGATATGGGTAATTGTTGATAGGTTTACAAAGTCAGCCCATTTTCTGCCTGTTAGGACTACATATTCCTCAGAGGATTGTGTAAGGCTTTATATTAAGGAAATAGTATGACTGCATGGTGTCCCTATATCTATTATCTCGGATAGAGGAGCTCAATTTGTAGCTAACTTCTGGAGGTCCTTCCAAAAAGGATTAGGGACTCAAGTAAGTCTTAGTACAATATTTCATCCCCAGACAGATGGACAGGCTGAGTGAATTATTCAGACACTTGAGGATATGTTACGAGCTTTTGTGATAAACTTCAAGGGTAATTGGGAAGATCAGTTGTCGCTTATTGAGTTCGCATATAATAATAGCTACCATTCTAGTATTCAGATGGCTTCATACGAAACTTTATGTGGGCAGAAGTGTAGATCGCCTATAAGGTGGTTTGAGGTTGAGAAAACTACGTTAGTAAGACCAAAATTGGTACAACGGGGAACCAAGAAAATTAAGCTTATACAGGAAAGGCCATTAGCATCTCAAAGCCCGTCAGAAGTCTTATGCGGATAATCGATGGCGAGACTTGGAATTTCAGGTTGACGACTGGGTATTCCTGAAGGTATCACTAATGAAAGGTGTCATGAGGTTCTGAAAGAAAGGAAAACTTAGCTCTTGGTACCTTGGACCATATAGGATCATAAGCAAGGTAGGTCAGGTAGCATATGAGTTAGACTTGCCTTCGGACTTGGAGTCTGTACATCCAATCTTCCATGTGTCTATGCTTTGTAAACGTATCGGAGATCCTTCCAGAATCATGTCAGTTGACGATGTTCAGGTCACAGAGCAACTATGATATGAAGAAACTCCTATTGCTATACTAGACAGATAGGTTCGGAAATTGAGAACTAAAGACATAGGTTCGGTAAGAGTACTTTGGAGAAACAACAGTGTGGAAGAAATGACTTGGGAGGCCGAGGAAGGCATGAAGCCTGGATATCCCTACTTATTTCCTCCTCCAGAAAAGGGTCCGACTGAGACGTCATAACCTTAAGGTACGTGTATGGATTCCGGTGTCAGTTATTGTCGTTGGTCGTGTGAGGCCATTGTCGTTATTGATAATTGTGATCCTATGTGGCATTAAATTATTAAGTTTCTACAGGAAGAGTGGGTAGTAGCATTGTTATAAAGATGACTCTGCCAAGGTTATGTAGATCCCGGAGAGTTAAACATTTGAGGACAAATGTTTCTAAGATGGGAAGGATGTTACATCTCGCGTTTTCGTTAAAGTTTCATCTTCAGTTAACCGACGTGGACTCGGGGGTGAGATTATCTTGAGGTTAATGTATTTACGCTATTTATAACAAGTAATAAATAAGTGACATTAAGGACAAAGGGTACACAAATTAAAAAAAATGAGTTTCATTGAAGGTGGCCGATTTGGAATAAAATACGGGTCAAGCGATAAAACCCGATAATTATGGACTAGTACCATGCAAGGTATCATATGACCACGGTAGTACGATGTATAACGTATATTAAAAATAAATAGAATTTTAAGTAATTTGAGATAATTCTTAATTATACGGGTAATTGATTAATAACCGAGTAACGGGACATTACCTAGTTAATTAATAAAATAAGTGGATAAGAGTAATCCCTTCTTCCCTTCCAAAAATATGGCACAAGTCACCAATCAAGAAAATGACTCAATAGTCATTTATGGGTAGGTGTCTACTTAAGGATAATTAATATATTAACAAGGTAAATTAAGTGCCTTGGTTTCCATTTCATTATGACCAAAAACAGAACCAAGAAAAATGACCCAAAGAGATCCTAAAGCAAGCTTTCCTTTCTTGATTTAAACATTTCAATGTCAAGGACATTCAATTGCTCAAATACTTCAACGCCAAGAACAGAAGCAAAATCATTCAAACACTTCAACGAGCAGAAGTTTAATTCCATCCAAATTTTGCGGTTCTAAAAAAAGTACGGTGCAATCTTTGCGAAGAATAATATATGGAGTTTTCCCTATTCTAGGTATGTTAAGGTCATCCCTTCTTTCTTTTGGCATGGTCCAAATTATACAGAAGAAACAAGCAAACGCACAGTTTCCATAAATTACTCTATTCATAAAAATACTAGGGGTGTCTATATTCTTGATTCCCAATATGAATTATTATTATCTTCTTTTCATGTGTCTCAGAATAATACGTAGTTGAAAAAGTTTATTCAGAAGGAATATTGAGATTATTACATATTTTTCTTGCATTTCATTCATTTATACATGTACATTGACACATGACCAGATAGCGTTATATACATGTATTTATATGTATATGGGATATGGAAAAAGGTTATTGCGGTATATATGCACCACCACTTGATCAGTTGGTATATGTTGATGATGTTGCCCACAGTGGCTGAGATGATATGATGGGATGCCCTCAGTGCCTTGATAATATTATGTACACCCATACTTATGCATGACACGATATTTATATACACATGCATAACATTATAAATATTTCAGATTTACAAAGTTATTCAGATTTACAGATGGATTTCTTTATTCCACATTTCATCTATGACTTTTACGTACAGATTTTCATGCCATACATACTCAGTACATTTTTCATATTGACGCCCTATTTCACAGGGCCTGCGTTTCATACCCGTAGGTGCGGTAGGAAAGCTGACAGTCCCCCTTCTTAGGATCCCTAATCAGCGAGAGTTGGCGTGCTCCACTTGATCCGGAGCTACTTTTGATTTTGGTACAATATGTTTATATATATATATATATATATGGGTATGACGTGGCTCAGTCCCATCTTCGTACAGTTATATTTCTATTAGAGGTCTGTAGACAATATGTCTAGATGGGTTGTGTGTGGCCTTGTCGGCTTTTGATTTTGGATGTATAGTTGTCTATAGCAGTCTTGTCGGCTCGCCCACTATATTCTGCATGTATACGTACATATGTCTATTTGGCAGGTTTCCTTCATGTATGTTATTTTCATAATTCAACAGATATTATTTAGGTTCATATCTTAGACGCCTGCTTAGGGGTGTTTGACAGGTAGGACTCAGGCACCCGTCGCGGCCCATTGGTTAGGGTCGTGACAACCGAAATGCACTATAGTCGGCCGGGTATGGCACCTAATGTGAAACCACTGATCAGTTGGATTTTACCAAGCTCCACTTGGCTGGGTACAATTCTACCGAGCCTTATAATCCCCGGGTATGTTTTTACCGAGTCCTCTTCGAGGCCGGGTACGATATAATGATGATGACGCCCACAGAGGCGTATGTTTTTAAGAGTATATGTATATATATGTGTCATGTATTTCATGCCAGTTGCCCTCAGAGGCACTCAGATGTTACAGGCTGTATCTCCTCTATCTCTCTTTATATTATTGTTCTTATTTATGTTTATCTGCCTTACATACTCGGTACTTTATTCGTACTGACGTTTCTTTGCCCGAGGACGCTGTGTTCATGCCCGCAGTTCCTGATAGACAGGTTGACTGTCCTCCTAGTAAGCTATCAGCTCAACGGAAGGTATTTGTACATTCTACTTGCTCCGGAGTTACTTATTTGGTCAATATTCTTAGGACATGTATTTATTGGTATGGGGGGCCCTATCCTGGATTTTATAATGTTTATGTACTTTTAGAGGCTTATAAACAGATGTCATGTATATGAAAGATTGTATTGCATTGTCGGCCTATGTTTAGTGTACAAATGATAATTTTGCCTTATAGGCCCGTATATCACATATGTAAGCTTATTTATCAAGTTGGGTCGTCCTAAATCTAGTATTCCCTTATGTTTTTATTCTGGTTATCTCATGATGGCTCATTTACCCATGATGTTGTGATAAGAAAGGTACATTGCGTTGGTACTCGATTAACTAAGATATCGGGTGCCCGTTGCGGCTCTCCGATTTGAGTCGTGACAAAAGTGGTATCAAATTAGTCCTATCCTAGGGAGTCTACAAGTCGTGTCTAGTAGAGTCTTTTCTATGGGTGTGTTGTGCACCACACTTATAAGTAGGAGGCTACAGGGCATTTAGGATTTTCACTGTTTCTTTTTACTCTAGATCGTGTGGTAGAACTCAACTGTAAGAATTCAAACTCCTAAATTCTATTTTATTCATAATATAATCATACCTACATCAGAAAGACAGTTGGTGAGAGATTGCATGTGGTTGTGGAAGAGTTGAGTCAGAGAAACTCGATTTTGTATCATGCTTATAATGAGTAAATATAAGGTCTTCAGTAGATTATGTATGTACTAAGATGTGTAAGCTTC
Source organism: Nicotiana sylvestris (assembly GCF_000393655.2). NCBI lineage: Eukaryota > Viridiplantae > Streptophyta > Magnoliopsida > Solanales > Solanaceae > Nicotiana > Nicotiana sylvestris. The sequence continues at coordinate 22,969,483 of NC_091065.1, forward strand.
TTGATAAGGAGCCCTAAGGCATGAATATCTATTCACACATATGGTTTAAAAAGCAACAAGAGAATCAGAAGGTAGATACAAGTTTCAAAAAGTAAAAAAAGTAAGGTGAAGAGAGGTACGAGGTACCCAGTTAGTGAAGATTATCAGTTTTTGCAATTCAGGCAGAGAAATATAAGTATTCTGAGTTACCTTCAACAATAACATCGATCTATACAATTGGCCACACCCATCTCAGCTATGCCCTATGGGAGTTGATAGATATAGTTTAAGAGAAGATTGGGATAGCAATATCCAAATGGGGTTAGAGTAATCCAAAAAGATGGATGGATTATTATCATTAGCTAATATTTTCGAAGGATAGTGCAACCGTGGTAATAGATCTCCTTGTGAGATACCTAGATGGTGCACTTTAGAATTGTATAATTAGATATGAATACCAGAATGTTTAGAAAATTCAGAAGATTGACATTGGAATCCTAGAAGAGATAAATATTTACCTTTGTATGCTTCCCGTCCCTAGTAAAAAGAGAATGTTATGTGACCCAAAGAGCCAGTTAGGTGAAGC